>NW_026596356.1:1122707-1202327 GCF_907164565.1 Psammomys obesus | reverse complement strand
CAAAGATCCACCACAAAGATCCACCACAAAGATCCACCACAAAGATCACTGGATCTAAGGGAGGGAGGAGGAGACAGCAGTCCCACTCTTCCATGGAAGGGTTTATGTGGTCTGAATCCATTGTGGAAATAAACTCATCATAAAAAGAACTGATCATATAAGGAAAACACTTCTTATGTGTTAGGTTGTATTATCGATGTTGAGAAATGCCTTCAGTTGGAAGATGAGTTTGACATTTATACTTAGTTTAAATTTATCAGGGAGAACTCATGTTGGTGGGTAGGCGTTGAACTTGGAGGAGTCACCTCACCCAGCTGTTCTGGATTTAAAGTCTCATTGCTTTTCTTTCTTTCTTTCTTTCTTTCTTTCTTTCTTTCTTTCTTTCTTTCTTTCTTTCTTTCTTCCTTTCTTCCTTTCTTCCTTTCTTCCTTTCTTCCTTTCTTCCTTTCTTTTTTTCTTCCTTTCTTCCTTTCTTTCCTCAAGCCATAGATGATGGAGGTTTCTTTAAATCTCTTGGGTCAATCTTCCTCTGCTCTGGAGACGTCTACACATGCCTATAATGAACTATGGTCATATCTACTCCTCCATTTCTCATGTCCACTTCTCCCTGTGTGCCCTACAGCATGCTTCCTTTGAAAATTAACATTTTGCTTTGTTTTTTTAATAAGCCAGTCAGTGCTGCCTATATGTGGATGAGTGTGACCGTCTAACAGAGCACAGAAAACCTACCAGTGGAAGCCTCTTCAAAACCAGAATAGTTGCCCCTTCTCCCAGCGGCTGTCATTCATTAAGGAGTAAGGACTGGAGTGGGACTTCCCTGCCCATGCTGGAACTTTGCGGTCTTGATCTTCTACAGGTTTTGTCCAGGTAATCATCTGCTATGAGATCATTCGTGCAATAACCATGCCATGTCCGAAAGGTGGCATTTTGCAGCATTCCACCACATCCTCCAGCTCTTAATTTACTCTCTGTGCCAATTTTACAGACTGTGACTCCTTCTTCACATTCCAGAAGAGAAGCTTTAACTAAAAATCAAGGCAACAAACACATGTATGATATAGAAATGAACCATACCCCTAAAGTAGTTACAAGCTTTACTTTCAGATTTTCTGGTACCTTTAGAAAAAAGTCCTTGGATCCTTAGAAACCTCTCTGAGCCTGAGGTGTCTGAAAGAATGCTTTCTATCTCTCTTCTTTACTTTCTAGATGGAAAGTAAGTACAAAGACCCATTTTCTATGACGTGATCCATGGTAATCACAAAGGTTTGCTTATGCTTCGTTGTTCCTTGCAGGATCAGGCTGATGCCAGGATTTCATATGAAATAGAAGCTTTGCTTTACTTTGACTCCTCTCTACTGTTCTGGATGTACTCAATTATTCCTTCAGTAATGAATTAGTCTTGACTTTCTGACTCCAGAACTGATTATGAGACAAAGTGATGTGTGGTGATCATCTCTGGGTCCCGCAGCAAGCTGAATTCCCATTGGTTTGGAGGTAGAAGAAGATGCAAGAGGGAAACACTCAAGAGCCACTCCTGTTACATTGCACATGTGTCTTCTCCATCCCCTCAGGATATGGAAGTTCTGCTGCAGGAATTGACCTATCTCCAGAATCATCCTTCATCTTTTGACTACCACAATTACTTACATGCCATCTACCATCACTTCCACAAATTCTACTTCAAAAATTATTTTGAATTAATTCATTCTCATATCATTTCAAATCAGCAATATCTTAAGAAGCTGGACTACCCCATTCATTTATCAACTTGCATACTACAAAAATCAGGGACAGGAAAGGTGGCTCATTCACTGCTCAAATATAAGAATCTGAGTTCAAATCCCACACACACTAGTAAAAAGTAACATGGCTTTTTACACATGCCCTGTGCTCTAACTTCAGTACTGGGTACCAAAGTCAGGCAGATCCCAGGCGATTGCTAGCCAGCCAGCCTATCCAAATGGTGCTTCTGCTTCAATGAGAGATCCTGTCTCAAAGAAACAAGGCAGACAGCGGTAGAGGAAGATACTCAGTGACCTCTTCTCACCTGAAAATGCATCCACCTGCATGCACAGGTGAATGCACCTCCCCCAACACAAAACACAACACAGTTTTAATGAAATCAATGTTTTCTTGGGCAAGGAGAATACAAAGGAAGAAATGATATATTTAACACTGAGGTAATTTTCACCTCACTCCTACATTATGACTCTTCATGGATATTCTATTTACAAACATTTAAAATAGTGCCTATACCGAAGACCCCACCCATAGCTATGGTCCAACCCTTGATTGCTTTGATTTGGTTTCTGGCATATGGCATGGTCTTCCATGATCAGCTGCAGGAAGTTTCTTTACACCATCACATCCATCTGCCTCAACACCCAATGTTCTAGTGAAATATCACTGGAAGTTTCATTCCACTTGTTGTTGTGCGTGTTAACATCTGTGGTAGCAGTGCTCAGCTTTACTCATCTGCCTGTGCAGTTGGTCTGTGTTGTGTATCCAAGTACCAACCGTTATTTATGGCAGTACTCTGGATTTAAAGTTCTATGCCTTTATCTGACTCTAACTCTATGCATATCCTCCTAGTGTCTTTTAGTGTAGTTATGTGGAATGTAAGGCTTTTTTGATATACCTAAACAGAAACATCTGTGAAGTTTTAATTTTCAAAGAGCTATAGGTACTTCAAGAGAAGATAAATTTGTAAAAAAAAATACCCACAACTACTTATAAAATTGAAATTATTGATATATGTAGCATGTAAGCACACAAGAGTAATATACATTGTGCAAGAAATCATAGCAGGTCCTTGACAGATTGGATGAATTTGGCAAAATAATGGTGACAGACATTCAAGGAAAAAAATGTAATAACAAGATACTGACCTATGTTAATTATCTGAAATTCAAGTTATTCAGAAGTTCAAATGAAATGATTGCCTTTTTGCTCTCATACTCACCTATTTTTCTTCATTCTTCTAGCTTTATTTTATTTAAATTAATATTCATTGACTTAATTTTCCATAAAAATTAATTAATATTCATTTTTCCATAATAAATATTATTGATGTGGTCTCAAGGACACAAGCATACTTAAAAATTTTGGTGGAAGTTTAAAGGGTTTGAATTTTCCATTATGCATCATTATACTTGTATTTATCTTTTGCCTCAGAAATTCAATTTCTAGATTTACATCTGTCAGAGAGACCATTATGAATGTTAAAGGACATATGCAAAAAGGTGATCTTGATAACATGATTTGTAACAGTAATTTATTAAATAAAAGCTGACACATGTATATGTTAAAGGGCCATGATGTCATAAAAGGAATCCTAGTATTAAAGATCTGTTGATAGCAGCTACTATTTGATGAAAGTAACACCATAACTGACACTTATGATACAACTTCAACAAAGTGTAAGGACCAACATGTGAGTCAGGGTGTTCACAGACTCTCAGGATGTTCTTTCTGGGAAGAACTCAGTAGGAAGGAAATGGCCAGTGGGGTTATGTAGGCGTGTTCCTGAGGGTTATGGAGCTACTGCTCTGTGCTGCATCCTAGTTCATTGTCTGAAGGGCATGAATAGTGAACCATGGCATGCAGGAGACTGATGCTAGGGGAGGAATCAGGACTTTTACATTTTTTGATAATTGGAGAGTCAGAAGTACACAAACAAAGAGAAAAATGACTATGGTTTAGGATAAGTTTTTCCCTCTTTTTCTGATTATGATCCTATGTTAAAATTACTATCCATTTTACAGTGTTCAAAGTGTGTGTCACACAGGGGTAAAATAATCTTGAAATCCTTGTCACTGAACTGTTGAAATGCCAACAAATAAAAGAATATGAAGTATTTGAAGATATTGCCGTCTCCTGTAGCCAGGTGCTATCAGCTTTGATCAATCCCAGTTTTCTTTTATATTGTAGTTGATGTTGAGCCCCTGGACTGCATCTCCTTTGAGATGTTTGCAAACAAAGTTCCAGGAGAAAGTGTTCATACTCTGAGCACTGCAAAGGAAGGACTTGGTTACAAAGGTTTTGCTTTTCACATAATTGTTCCAAGAGTCATGTGTCAGTGTGGTGACACCATAATAGCACCATGAGCAAGTCCACACATGGAGAGAAATTTGGAGATGAGAACTTCATCCTGAAGCATACAGTCCCTGGTATTTTGTCCATGGCAAATGTTGGACCAAACACAAATAGTTCCAAATTTCATCTGCCTTGCCAAGATGGAGTGTTTAGATGGCAAGTATGTGTTCACTGGGATGGTGAAAAGCATGGGGATTATGGAAGCATGGAGTGGTTGGAGTACAGAAACGGCCAGGCTACAAAGAAGGTCACCCTGAGCATCCCTAATGTAGAGTATTTTAATCCAGAACATGACTGCTCTGACAAGAGGTCACATCCAAAGACCTTCCAGGTCTGTATGATCTTGGTGGAATACAGTGATGCCTTTAATCCCAGGAGACAAAGGCATGTAGATCTCTGAGTTCTAATCAGTTAAGTTTTTTATCAGTTTGGTTGATCACTCTGACCTCAGAGTAATGGCGGAAAATCAAGGAAAGAAGAACTTTTTTTTTTTTTAATAGGGCCTCACTGAATACCCATGATTGGCTTTGAACCCACAATTCTTCTGCTTCTGCTTCCATCTTTTTAGTGCTGTGAGTAAAGGTGCCCATTGCCACTCCTGTCATGGAGTAGATTTTTAATCCAAAACATATCTCTTGAATGCCAAACCCATTCTTATTTCTACTAAATTATATTTTATAGAATTTTTCTAGTTTATCTGGGAAGTAGCTCCTTGATGCTTCAGATAATTAACATAATTTCTGGAAAATGTGCAATTAAAGATAGTGGAAAAGATAATGAAAAGAACAAATATCATTAAAATCAGCATGTTCAGGAGGTTCCTTAGACATAACTGGATCCTAGCTGCATTACTTGGTTCTAAATTTGGTTATTACCAACAAGCTCTTCTCTTAACATCATTATTGCAATCTAGAATATTAAATCCTAAGAAAGAATAATGAGATTAAGTTTGAAAATAAAATTTTCTGGACTAGATATGCTTAGGGATTCACCGTAAAAACAAAAACAAAAACAAAAACATGAACAGCAAAAGACATAAATTTAGGTTGTATGTGTAATTGGTCATACCTGTAATCCCAGCCTTTGGAAGACTGAGTCAAGTTATGGCCATGAGTTCCAGCCCATTTTGGAACTCATGTGAGTTCCAGGCTAGCCTGTACTGTAGAGTAAGGCTTGTCTCAGAAATAAAACAAAATAAAAATAACCCAAGCAACCAACAGAAGTGGAAATTTCTGGTTTCCTTGAAGACTCAGTTTTGTCATGTGATGTTTTGCTGCAAGCTGGGACATGATGTTTTGCTGTGAGCTCTCACATGACAGAAGTGTGACTTTGGCCAGCAGAGAACATCCATGGATGGATTCTGAGGAGAGGACATATATATGTATATACACATATATACATGTACATATATATATATATATATATATATATACATATGTATGTGTATATATATATATGTCCACATACAGTGAGACATTGCTGTTTGGATTGATTTCGCGGCAATGATCTTCATGCTTTAACACTTTACTTCAAAGAGATAAATATCCCAGAGAACATCTTGGGGCAATCCAACTGAGCCTTGAGGCTTTTGCTGACTTTCTGTTGCTGCTTGGTGTTGGCCTTTGGACTAGACTGCTAGTATCCTGACAACTGAGTTTGGTAATTCCCTAAGAAGACACTTTGATCCTAATCAGCAGGAAGTATATAAAAGAGGTCTACAGCCCTTTCCCCCAATAATCTTCTACCTAAGGTGGAGGTTACTTTGGAAGGGAGGTAAAGGTGCTTAAGAACCCTAAATAAGGAAGAGCTTTGAACTCACTGGCACAGGAGACAACTTCTTGAACAGAACGCCAACAGCACAGGCTCTAAGATCACAATTAATAAATGGGACCTCATGAAACTGAAAAACGTCTGTAAAGCAAAGGACACCATCATTAGAACAAAACAACAGCCTGCAGACTAGGAAAGGATCTTCACCAACCTTATATCTGACAGAGGGCTAATATCCAGAATATATGAAGAACTCAAGAAGTTAAAAAGGAACAAATCAAGTAATCCAATTAAAAAATGGGATACTACTCAGCAATTAAAAATAAGGAGATCATGAAATTTGCAGGCAAATGGTGGGATCTAGAAAAGATCATTCTGAGTGAGGTATCCCAGAAGCAAAAAGACACACATGGTATATACAAACTTATGAGTAGATATTAGACATATAATATAGGATAAACATCCTAAAATCTGTACACCTAAGGAAGCTAAGCAAGAAGGAGGACCCTGGGTAAGATGTTCAATCCTCATTCAGAAAGACAAACAGGATAGACATCAGAAGAGGGAGAAAACAAGGAACAAGACAGGACCCTACCACAGAGGGCCTCTGAAAGACTCTATCCAGCAGGGTATCAAAGCAGATGCTGAGACTCATAGCTAAACTCTGGGCAGAGTACAGGGAATCTTATGAAAGAAGGGGGAGATAGAAAGACCTGGAGGAGACTGGAGTGCCACAAGGAGAGCAACAGAGCTAAAAATCTGGGCCCGGGGGTCTTTTCTGAGACTGATACTCCAAACAAGGACCATGCATGGAGATAACTTAGAACCTCATGCACAGAAGTAGTCCATGGCAGCTCAGTGTTCAAGAGGGGTTCCCCAATAATAGAAACTGGGATCATGAACTCATGGGCTGGCTCTTTGATCACCTCCACTTAAGTGGGGAGCAGCCTTACCAGTCCACAGAGGAAGACAAAGAAACCAGTCCTGATGAGACTTGACAGCCTAGGGTCAGATGGAAGGGGAGGAGGACCTCCCCTATCATTGGACTGGGGGAGAGGCATAGGAGAAGAGGGAGGGAGGGCAGGGTTGGGAGAATATGGGAGAGGAGTCTACAGCTGGGGTACAAAGTGAATAAACTGTAATTAATAAAATAAAATAAAAATAAAAAGTAAAATATGTATAAAATTAAAACTTGACCATGTTTTAACAAATGGAAGGCATTAGCTTTGTAAAGCCTTTATGATGATGGGGCTATTGGGTGTTTGGGAATAGCTTCATTGTATCAGTTTGTTGTCATAATTGCTCATGTCCTCCACAAAACTACCATATTTATTCACCTAACAGAATTGCATAGCAAATTAAAAAACAAAACTGTCAGATCCAGAATGTCAGTAAGCTTTGACTGTATTTCGAAAGATGCACTGCTTAATGGGACCCATTACTTTGAGTGCTAACTATAAATTAATAACAAGCAATAGTAATAATAAAGGTGTGAAAAATAGAAATGTCTTACAATTAATTAATGAGAGAAGTTTTGTTTGAGGAGATTGGAAATTTCTATAAAATCTCTGCATATTTGTTGGTCAGAATTATATAAACAGTGACAATATTTAGATAGCATGATCAATAATAGACATTCCTATTGTCTCCTTCCTATATATTTACCAATATTCCTTCTTTTAAAACTTAGAAAGTGTTAAAGGAGACACATTGGCCTTGCTGGAGCAAGCTGAAGAAACTGATCAGATGTTTCTACATGGACATTATAGGACCAGAAGAAGCTGAAGCAGATTACAGAAAACTCATGGCTTTAGTTGTCCTTGGCTTTGTCTCCTTTGTCCTTGGGATCAGATGAAGAGGTAGAATCTTGGTTTGTTCAAGTGATAATAGATTTTCTTTATTCCCCCATGGGTCCTGACTTTTTTTTGAGTCTCTTTTCCCATGAGGCTGTGATGAAGTGCCAATACCAACAGGATCAACTCCAAGAAAGAAAGCCAAACTCTGGTAAAGGGAAACATCGCCATGACAAGGAAAATGTTGAGTCTGAAGCTGAATGATTTGAATTTAACCTTATTTCTGTGACTCTCTGCTTGTGAAGCTCAACAGTTTTGTTAAACTCTCTGAACTTCAGTTTTCATTTTGTTTAAAGATTAGTTTCTCACTGTTAGAAGTGATGCTATGATGAAATAAAATTAATTTATATTTGTTAAATAAATAAAATGAATTTATATTTGTTAAAAAGCAGTGCTAGAGAGCTATCCCTGATGGTGTAAGTACAGGAGAGGGCTGACCAGCTCAGCTGCCGCCCAGGCCCAGGTCAGGGCTTTGAGTTGGCTCCCCTCAAAATCTACGTCATCTATAAACTGCTGGGACACATGAAAGGGCTAGGGCTGCTGATCCAAACTACAGGTTTTCCGTAACAAAGGCAACAAGATAATGGGAGGAGTCCCTGTGGGGATGCAGTGTCAATAGTGTCCTAGGGTCCAGAGAGCTTAAACCAAAGCAATGACTCATTGCAATGAGCATTTGCACGTGAAGATGTGTGGACAGCGGGGTGTACTCTGAGACACACTGGGACTGGTACTCCAACCAAGGGCCATGCATGGAGAAGACATAGATCCCGAGCACAGATGTAGCCCACGGCAGCTCAGTCTCCAAGTGGGTTCTCTAGTAAGGGGAACAAGGGCTGTCTCTGATATGAATTCAGTGACTGGCTCTTTGATCACCTCCCCCTGAGAGGGGAGCAGCCTTACCAGGCCACAGAGAAGACAATGCAGCCACTCCTGATGGGACCTGATAGGCTAGGCTCAGATGGAAGCGGAGGAAGACCATCCTTATTAGTGGACTTGTGGAGGGGAATGGGAGGAGAAGAAGGAAGAAGGATGGGATTGGGAGGAGATGTGGGGGAGGATAAAGCTGGGATAAAAAGTGAATAAATTGTAATAAATTAAAAATAAATAAAAAAAGAGGAAAAAATTCAGGCTTGGTACTGTAACGTTGGTTTAAAAAACATTAGGCCTCAAGGCCTAATGCTCACAACCAACTCATACTGTTTTGTTAAATAGATATGTAAAACTGTTTTCTATTTTGTTTTAGTTTTTAATGTCATATGAGTGTTTTGTCTGCAAGTAGATAGGTATTATGTACATGTCTGAGGTCCTATGAGGACACAAGAGGGTATCAGAGTACCTGGAGTTAGAATTGCAGACAGCTGTGAGCCACTATGTGGGTGCCTGGAGCAGAACTTGAGTTTCCTGCAAGAACAATATGTTTTTAACTACTGAAAGCTCTATGCGTATGTTTATATCAATGATTAGTACTCTCTAGATCCTATGCTTATGTTCATCTTAATGATTAGTACTATTCTCAGCTGTGGCCAGATAAGTTTCTTTTTTCTTTTTTTTTTATTAATTACATTTCTTTTATTAATTACATTTGATTTACTTTGTGACCCAGCTGTAGCCCCCCTCCCTCATTCCTTCCCAATCCCACCCTCCATCCTTCATCTCTTTCCACATCTCTCCCCAAGTCCACTGATAGTGGAGGTCCTTCTCCCTTTCCTTCTGACCCTAACCTATCAGGTCTCATCAGGACTGGCTGCACTGTCTACCTCTGTGGCCTGGTAAGGCTGCTCCTCTCTCAGTGGTAGGTGATCAAAGAGCCAGGCACTGAGTTCATGTCAGAACCAGCCCCTGTTTCCATTTACTAGGGAACCGACTTGGAGATTGAGCTGCCATGGGCTACATCTATGCAGGGGTTCTAGGTTATTTCCATGCATAATCCTTGGTTGGAGTACCAGTCTCAGAAAAGATCCCTCTGCCCAGATGTTTTGGTTCTGTTGCTCTCCTTGTGGAGCTCCTGTCCCCTCCAGGTCTTTCTCTATCCTCTTTCATTCATAAGATTCCCTGCACTCTGCCCAAAGTTTGGCTATGAGTGTCAGTATCTGCTTTGTTACCCTGCTAGATAGAGTCTTTCAGAGGTCCTCTGTGATATCCTCCTGTTCTGTTCCCTGTTTTTTTCCCTCTTCCAATGTCCATCCTATTTGCCTTTTTGAGTGAGGATTGATCATCTTACCAAGAATCCTCCTTCTTGCTTAGCTTCTTTAGGTGTACAGATTTTAGTATGATTATCCTATATTATATGTCTAATATCCACTTATAAGCGAGTATATACCATGTGTGTCTTTCTGCTTCTGGGATACCTCACTCAGGATGATCTTTTCTAGTTCCCACCATTTGCCAGCAAGTTTCATGATTTCCTTGTTTTTAATTGCTGAGTAGTATTCCATTGTGTAAATGTAACACAATTTCTGTATCTATTCCTCAGATGAGGGACATCTGGGTTGTTTCCAGATTCTGGCTATTACAAATAAAGCTGCTAAGAACATGGTTGAGCAAATGTCGTTGTATACTTGAGCATATTTTGGACATATGCCTAGGAGTGGTATAGCTGGATCTTGAGGAAGCACTATTCTTAATTGTTTGAGAAAGTGCCAAATTGATTTCCAAAGTGGTTGTACTCCATTCCCATCAGCAATGGAGTAGGGTTCCCCTTTCTCCATATCCTCTCCAGCATGTAATGTCGCTTGTGTCTTTGTCTTAGCAATTCTGATGGGAGTAAGGTGAAATCTCAGCGTCATTTTAATTTACATTTCCCTGATGACCAAGGACTTGGAGCATTTAAGTGGTTCTCTGCTGTTTGATATTCTTCTATTGAGAATTCTGTTTAGCTCTGTTCCCCATTTTTTAATTGGATTATTTGATTTGTTGCTTTTTAACTTCTTGAGTTCTTTTTTTGTTTTCAGCAAGAAAAGGACATGAGATTTACTGTTTAACTGGTCACAAGTTAAAATAGTCCATAGGTGTTTTAATACACTGTCAATCTCCCTTGCTCTCAGAGGACTCTTGAATAAAATACATACTCCTTCCTTCTCCAAAACCTTGTTTGATAGAATATAATAGACTGAAAGAATTCTTACACTGCTAAAGAGAGGGAAAACTAATCTATTCACTATATAGTATAATTTAGGAATCCAGCTCCTAGGAACAGAAATTTGCAAATAAATCTACATATACATTCAGCCAATTTTGGCAATACCATGACCTCACTGTAACTAGAACACAGAAAGAGATGTTTTAAGTGATATTGAAGACCTTTACGCTTCATCACAATGACGAATCAATAGTGGGTTCATTTTTCTACAGAAGCTCAAGTCTCTTTCAAGGTACAAAACTTCATATAATCATAACACTTTCCTTGCCATTCATAATAGAATAGATTTTGAGATTATAACCCAAATTCTAACAAAGGTTTATTTCTTTTTTTTTAACTTTTATTAGTTACACTTTATTCACTTTGTATTCCCCCCCCCATAAAGCCCTCCCTCCTCCCCTCCTAATCCCACCTTTCCTTCCCCTTCTTCACACATGCCCCTCCCCAAGTCCACTGATAGGGGAGGTCCCCCTCTCCTTCCTTCTGATCTTAGCCTATCAAATCTCATCAGGAGTGGCTCCATTGTCATCTTCTGTGGCCTGGTAAGGATGCCACCCCCTCAGGGGGAGGTGATCAAAGAGCAGGCATTCTGGATATTAGCCCTCTGTCAGATATAGGGTTGGTGAAGATTCTTTTCCAGTCTGTAGGCTGTAATTCTGTTCTGATGAGAGTGTCCTTGCTTTACAGAAGCTTTTCAGTTTCATGAGGTCCCATCTATTGATTGTTGCTCTTAGAGCCTGTGCTGTTGCTGTTCTGTTTAGGAAGTTGTCTTCTGTGCCAATGAGTTCTAGGCTCTTCCCCACTTTATCTTCTAACAGATTTAGTGTGTCTGGTTTTATGTTGAGGTCTTTGATCCACTTGGTCTTTAGTTTTGTACTGGGTGATAAATATGGATCTATTTGCATTTTCTACATATAGACATCTAGTTAGAAGTTTCTTTTTCAGTAGGCAGAAGTTAATTCAGAGACTTAAACTTGGTTGAACTAGTAAGAAAAAGTACCTGCTGTGTTCTCACGCTTAAATGTGACATCTATATCTCCCTGTGCTCACTAAGGATCAGAGAAAATCCTTAGTGGAAGCTGGAGTAGAAAGAATATAAGCGCCAGAGGATGTGGAGATGTACTGGAAATGCTGTCTTCTCATCATAACATGGCCACAGCATTCACGAACTTGGAATCTGATGTCTCAATGATATTTTCACATAATCATGCCTCTCAACATTTCTGAATAGGTTCTAGGGGGCCTATCAGGCTATGCACAAGCTTAGGCTTCTGGAGGAAGGAGGAATAACTTTCTTCAGCAGTGTTGCACTTGGTAACCCTGCACTCGGGCTTGTACAAACCTCCCTAGTTAAATTAAGTGGGTTATTAAAAAAGTAAGAGATTCCAGGTCTTGCTCCTGGGAAAATATAGGGTGACTCTAGCTGTACCCTTATTAGCAGGGGTCTTGCTAGAGCCAACTAACCTGGGCCCAGGAGAGCTTTTGGAGACTGAAGCACCATGTATGGTCCATGTATGGCCTGGGTTTAGGCCCTGTACACAGATGTACAGGATGGGCAGCTTGGTCTTCATGTGGGTTCCCTAGTAATGGGAATAAGGACTATCTCTGACTGAAGAGGCCACCATTTAATCTGACAGGACTCCTAGTGGAGGGAGGGGAGCACCAACCTACCAACAAAAACCTCGACCCATAATTTACCCTGCCTACAAGATGTGCAGTGATAAAGACAGAGATCGAGGGAATATCCAACCGATGCCTGGACTGCCATGGGAGAGAGGCAACCCCAGACACTGCCAACAACACTTTGCTATGCTTGCAGATGGAAGCCTAGCACAGCTGTCTGGGAGATTCTACCCAGAAACTGATTGAAAGGGATGATGAGCCTAACCTACAAACATTGGGCAGAGTGAAGGGAGCCTTGTGGAAGTGTGGGGGAGGAGAGAGGAACCCAGAGCTCCATAAGAAGACCAACAGAGCCAACTAACCTGGGTCCAGGGGGGCTTTTGGAGATGGCATCACCTACTATGGGGCACGTATGGCCTGGACCTAGGCCCCCTACACAGATGTGCCTGATGGGCAGTTTGGTCTTTATGTGGGTTCCCTAGTAAGGGGAATGGGGACTATCTCTGACAGAGACTTTCTTACATGCTTTTTGATCACTTCCCCTTGGCTGGGCTGCCTTTCCAGGCCACCTTGGAAGAGGATGTGCTCAGTCCTGGTGTGACTTCATGTGCTGGGATGGGAAGGTGGGGTAGCTCCCTTTTCTGAGGGGCAAGGAAGGGGGAATAAGGGGAAGAGGAAAAGAGGGTGAGACTGGGGGGAATGGATGGAGGGGCTACAGTTGGCTTGTAAAGTGAATAAATAAATTAAAAATACATTTAACATATTTCAGAAAAAATATGCATAAAACACAATTTAATAAATGTTTTCATAACCACACAGACTTTAAAAAATAGTAGAAGTTTTGTGGCTGGGTTGGTGTTCCCATCCCTCTACTAGGAGATTTGTCTAGTTAGAAGGTATCCTCTTCTGTCTCTATGGCCCCTGCAACTAGGAGTCTCTGCCAGAGTCCCTTTCCTATCTGCTCCCCACCCCAGGAGCTTATACTGATTTAGGTTTCAAGCTGGTCAGAGAGATGCCCTTGTCCTACAGAGATGTATCTGATGAGCAACTCAGGTCTCATGTGGGTTCCCTAATAAAAGGAGCATGGGATCTCTCTGACATGGACCTTCTTGTTAGATTTTCAATTACTTTCCGCTAGAGGGGCTGCCTTGCCTGGCCACAGGGAAGAGGACATGCTCAGCTCTGATACAACTTGATGAGCTGGGATGAGTTGCAAGGGGTAGTTTCCCTTTGCTGAGGAATAAGGAAGGGAGATGGGGAGAGAGAGGGAGGGTAGGACTGGGAGGTGTGGAGGGATGGGGCTAAGACCAGGATGTAAAGTGCAAAAAAATAAATGAATAAACAAACAGTAGAAAGAGATTTTTGGAGTTATACTAGATTAAGTGTTAGAAATAATGACATTAGTGATAAGCTGTCCTTGCTTTATTCTCTGTATATATAAAATACAGTACAAGGTAATTAATGATCAATATCTATACATACAATATATTTGAAGAAGGATGTGTGTAAAGGAAGATGAGCTTAGATTTACGTAGTGGAATTGCAGCCAAAGAAAGGAAAACTTAGAGTTGAATCTTAAATGTTGTTATCGTCATCTTGGGGTAGTATAGACAGGGAAGAAGGAAGGATCTCTTGATAGAAAAACAGAAAAGATACAAAACTGTGATAATGAAGTATATTTTTTGCTGAAGAACCATGCTGTAAATAACAAGTAGTGTTATTCATAAAACAAATATATATATTTTTAGGTTCCATGACCCAGAAGAAATAGGTCTTTGCATATATTAATAGTTCATCTATTTGTATTTAATGGCTTTGGTACATTTTCTCCTTCTGACACATCCAAAAACTTTTGACATCCCATATCAGACACTATTATTTTCTTTCCTCCTCCATGTTACTTTTTTTATATTAGAGCAGAATAAGCTATATATAAAAAGACAGTACTTGGGGTAATATTGATGGATTTCAATCTTACTACTTACTGCTTTGACACTTACTACTTTGTCCTCTTCTATATTTTCCATACCTGTGAGGGACACTGCTTACACAGACATAGCTCATATTTTGTGTCAATTACAAGTTAGTGCCTTTATTCAGTACTATTCTGTTAGAAAAGGAAGAAACCTGATAAATCAGCTATGCTGCAAATAGTGGCAAACACCTGCTGGTAGTCCTGCGGACCAGAGCATCCTTTGAGTTGGAAGGAATATGAAAGTTCTTTGAGTAGAAGGGCTGGACTAACATTACTTGATTAGCCTCACCTCATACTCCTGCTGCCACCAAACAACAGGCTACTTAAAATTTCTATGGTTGGGTTCATTATTACCATTACATAGATGAAGTATTATCACATCATTCACATATAAAGTAATCAGAAATTGAAATTTGAACCAATTTGCATAAACTTGCATAGCTGGTAAATAGCACAAATAGGATTTGAATTGAGAATGCATAGATCGCAATTTTTGGGTGAGAGAAATAAAATGACTGAAAAATTCGTGGGATGAGGATAAAACAGCATGACAATAATTGACTGCTAATTCAACTAATGGCTAGATGTGATAAGAAATATAATTAGAAAGAAGCCAGAACTGAGTAAGTTCTGAGTAAGTTGTAAGTTTTTATTACAGACTAAGAACACCATTCTGTTTTATTCCAAAGATGAAGTGAATGATAATGGGTTTATGCATGATAATGACTGATTCACACAAATAGTGAAAGCATTCAGGACAGTTAAAAAGAATGGACTAAAGGGTTATAAACTTGCAGCATAGGCAGGTAGGCCACCTAGGAGGCTCCAACACTGATTCTTGTAGGAAGTAGAAGCCAGTGCCTGAGATTTATCTCCATGGAGATGATTCATCGTAACCCTGGGAATAGATGGGGTGTCTGAACTGGAGAGAAGGTGGCTAGTGGATCCTTAGAAAAGTGTAGTTTACAAGGACTTAGGAAACAAATAATCTGTTTAGATATGAAGGAGAAACAACCTGGCATCTATGGATACCAAAGACAAGATGGTAAACAGTTCCAAGATCAACCTCTCATTTCCATAGCATCCCAGGAAGCCCAAAGAGCATCTGACTTCCTCAAGAGTCTCTCTTGCACTCTGACCAAAATTTGGCTATGAGTCTCATCATCTGCTCTGATACCCTGCAGGGTAGAGCCTTTCAGAGGCCTTCTGTAGTAGGCTCCTGTCCTGTTCCCTGTTTTCTCCCTCTTTTGATGTCTGTCCTCTTTGCCTTTCTGAATGGGGATTGAGCATCTTAGCCAGAGTCTGTCTTCTTGATTAGTTTCTATAGGTGTACAGATTTTAGTATTTTTATTCTACATTATATGTCTAATATCCACTTATGAGTGAGGAATTTTATGAAAGAAGGGGAAGATAGTAAGACCTGGAGAGGACAGGAGCTCTACAAGGAGAGCAACAGAACCAAACAATCTGGGCACAGGGGTCATTTCTGAGACTGATACTCCAACAAAGGACCATGCATGGAGATTACCAAGAACCCCTGCACATATGTAGCCCATGGCAGTTCAGTGTCCAAATGGGTTCCATAGTAATGGGAGCAGGGACTATCTCTGACATGAACTGATTGGCTTGCTCTTTGATCACTTCCCCCTGAGGGGGGTGCAGCCTTACCAGGCTACAGAGGAAGACAATGCAGCCCCTCCTGATGAGACCTGATAGACTAGGATCAGAAGGAAGGAGAGCAAGACCTCCCCTATCAGTGGACTGGGGGAGGGATATGGGTGGAGAAGGGAGATTGGGATGGGAGGAGTGATGGAGCTACAGATAGGATACAAAGTGAATAAACTGTAATTAATAAAAATATAAATAAAAATAGAAAAAAAGAGTCTATCTTGGTAGACCAAGAAAAGTTGCAAGCCTGGGATCACTTAGCTCTATTGTTCCTTCATCCTACCAAGGTCCTGGTCCCTCCCAGTCTCTATTTTCAGAATTACAGTTTCTGGGACCTGCAAGGACCCTAGAGATACAACAGTAAAAGTTTGGGAGTCTGCCAAGAGAACTTCTTTTCTTTCTTTCTTTTTTCACTTTGATGCAGCTACTCTGGCTAACCACTATTGTCACTGATTTTTGTTCTCAATTTCCTGAATCTCTGGGGCTGCAGACTAATAAATTTATTAATGAGCAGTCAGTGTCTGTGACCTCATTAAAAAGTTGTTAATGAGGTACTCTGTTGCACAAGGGGCACGGGTGACGAAGACTCCCAGCGGCCTACAATGGGGCCTGGGGGGAACCTTAGGTGCATAGGCAGGATCAGAGCAGGGAGGGGGTTATGGTCCACACAGCAGAACTATACCTCCTGATGAGCTTAGCTTGGCAAGGAGCCACCTCCACATCTCAAGTCCCTGCTGCTTGCAGATTCATGGGAATGGCTGCTCTGCAGAGCAGTGGTGGATTTCCTCTGGGTTGTCAACTTTGCTTTGTACCAAATCTGATGACTTACATTTCTGGGAGATTTCAGCTTCTAAGGTTAAGAAGTGACCCCTCACAGTTAATCCTGCTCCATTACAAAAGTCTTTTGGTTGGTCTGTCTTACAGACTGTTTCCCCTTGTTACCTATTATTTTTGGGACTGCCAAAGTGATATTTAAAAAATACAGATTTAATTATTTGTTTGTATTAATACCCTAAGATTGATTGATTATATCTCACAACATTGTGTTCAGACAAGCTAGCATAGGATCCCTTTAAATACTTGTTTCCTTGCTATCTCTACATCTTAATCATCATCAAGTTTTCTGTCACACCTTAATTTCTATTATTGTTACTATCCTACTAACTTAACTGTTAACCCTACTAACTAACACTGTCATCACATCACCATGATAGCTTACATTTCTATTGAAATTACAGTGTGCCTAGAATTGTTCTTTACTGATTTACCCACACTGACTCAAGAACACTCCCAATTAAGCTATTAAGCAGGATTATAATTGTCATTCTTTATGGAAGAAGAGAATAAAGCACAGAGATCATAAGCAAATTACCCAGCATTATGGAGCTGAAAAGCAGCAAGATCAGTATCAGAGCCTAGGTATTTTAGTTTTGGGATCCATATTCTTAGCAGGGTATTTGAAAACTATTGATCACAAGCTAAATACAACCCTCCACCAGTCCTTATATTGTCTATAAGAAAAGACTTCTCATTAATAGACTGGCAGAATTAGTATTGTATAGTAAGATAATCACTATGATTCTAAAACCAAACTACAATTTCAATGAAATCTCTATCAGACTACCAGGGACATTTGTAGTAGGGTATGTGTTTTATCTCCCAGCCCCAAGCATCCAGAATAATGACTTATGAGACTCAAAATATATTTACAAATACTTAGGCCATATAGCTAGGCTCTTCTCTGACTAGTTCATAACTTAAAATAGCTCATTGATACTAAATTACATTCTGCCACGTGACTGGTTACCTCTGTTTAGGTACCAAGTGTCTGTCCTCCTCACATATTCCTGAGCAAATCTTGCATATTTAGCTCTATCCCAGAATCCTTCCTGCTTACTAGACATCCAACCTTCTATTCTATGCTTTTCTACTGGCCACAGTTTTTTTTTAATTGACAGGCAATGCATCCATACAATACACAAGATATTCTTTCTATAACATTCTTTGCAGAAACAGAAAGCAGTCTATACAAAACCCACCTCAAAGACCCAAAATAATTTAAAATTTAATGAGAAACAACAGCAATGTTGTTTAAATCAAAACACCTGATTTCAAAATACAGTGCAGAGTCACAGTAAGAAAGCGAGCACAGTATTGTCATAAGAACAGGCACATATACAAGTAGATTAGAGGAAGAAGACCCAGAAGTAACTCCACCCAGCCAAATGCATTTGATTTTCCATAAAGGCATAAACAGTATAAAAATGCCTGTGTTGGAGAAAAGACAGTGTCTTGTCCTCATGTAGAAAAATTAAACTAGATTTCTCCCTCATTTTCTATAAAAAAAATCAAGTAAAATAACTCTTTATGTGAAAATATAAAAATACTTGCAGATAAAATGGAAGGACACTTAAAGATACAGGCATAGCTAAGGAAGTAATAGGAAGAAGTGATGAGCAGTATTATGGTAAGTTCAAAAGCTACAGAATAGCAAAACAAAATAAACAAAGCAAAGAAAACCAGAACAGAAAGTCCAGAAGATGGAAGACAACATTTGGCCGCTATTTTCCAGGAGAAGGTTAATATCCAGCGTCTATAAATATAAAAAGAAATTGACATCTAAAGAGCCAGTCAATCAATAACTGGGCAAAAGATGAACAGAGTTCACAGAAAAAGGATAAATAAAAAGAATAAGGAATAAATAAACGAAGGAACAAAAGATAGGCAAAATGTATGTAAGGTATTCACCATACTTGCCATTAAGCAAATGCAAATCAAAGTACAGAGAGAGCCCACCTCACTCCTGTTCTTTCAACAGAAACAAAGTGTAAATGGAAATGATATGAAGCTCTTTGAATGCTAACCAGAGGGGAAAAAAGTAATAAACTTCTTAGCCACAAGATGGCAGCCCAGGTTCATCTTATAACCTTGAAGTCACACCACTGAAGCCATTTCAAAGTTGCTTGTGTAAAGATGTGCTGGATGGCAATCTGGTGCTTCCTTAGAAAATTAGGAATAGTGCTACTTCAAGATCCAGCTGTATCACTCCGAGGCATATACCCAAAAGATGCCCCAGCATTCAATAAGGACATTTGCTCAACTATGATATTTGTAATAGCCAGAATCTAGCCAGAACAACCTAGATGTCCCTCAACGGAGGAATGAATACAGAAAGTGTGATACATTTACACAATGGAATACTACTCAGCAATTAAAAACAAGGAAATCATGAAATTTGCAGGCAAATGTGGGGACTAGAAAATATCATCTTGAGTGAAGTATCCCAGAAGCAGAAAGACACACATGGTATATACTCACTTCTAAGTGGATATTAGACATATAACATAGGATAAACATACTAAAATCCATTGTTCTAAAGAAGCTAAACAACAAGGAGGACCCTAGGGAAGATGCTTAATCCTTATTCAGAAGGGCAAACAGGATAGATATTGGAAGTAGGATTATTATTTATCAATAGAGAAGAATGCAATCCTGCCATTTTCAGGAAAATGGAGTAAAATAAGCCTGATCCAAAAACGACTGACATTTCTCATATGTGCAATATAAAAAGAGGAGAAAAAAGCAAGAAAAGACTATTAGAGTGGAGGGATCTTTAGAAGGGTGCATGACTGGTGGGCAAGAGAGAGGTGCATGTGATGAAAGTTTATGCTGCCTACTGTAAGACAATGGGTCAAGAGGCCCATTTTTTTATATAATATGTGCTAATAGAAAATTTTCATTTAATTCATTATAGTTGAAATCATAGCAGGTTGAATTTATAGGTCAATGCGTGGAATTTTTAATAATAAAATTGTTACCAGTACACACCCATTTCATGTTTTCTTTATCAAAACAATAAATTTCTCAATAAACCATGTACACGACATTTTTAATGTGTGTGTGTTTACATCCCTAATCCATTCCACTATCTCCTAGCTTTCGTATTTGCTAGCTAAGAAACACAGCCTTGCCAGGCCACAAAGGAAGAGGATCCAGGCAGTCCTATTGAGACTTGATAAGTTAGGATCAGATGGCAGGGGAAAAGGAGTTCTTTTTTTCAGAGGACTAGGGGGAAAGGGATGGGGAGAGATGGATAGTGGGAGGGACCAAGAGGAGATGAGAGAGGGGACAGAATATAAAATGAATAAATTGTAAAATAAAAGCAAAAACAAAACCCCACTTTTGGCTCTTCTGTATAGTGTGGACAGTGTCTATCCTTTCTGATTGTTGCTGAACATTTTCTCTTATCTTTGGTTTAGTAGTTTTGGCTTGATATTTGTTGTGGTAGGTTTCTTTTTCATTAACTGGTTGCACTTCCTGAATCTGAGGTGTTCCTTTTCAGTTATTGGCAGTTCCTCAGCATGTACATACATGTGTATGCTCTTCTAAAGATCCTCCTCTCCAGTAGTCTCTTCTTGCTTTTCTCTCATCTTTTTCTATTACACATTTGAGCAATGTCTGTATTGGTATTTCTGGATCTGGTTTATTTTACTCCATTTTCTTGCAGATACATACATGCACACACAAACACACACATATATGCAGTTAAATGGTGAGGATAATGAAAAGATATGAGGAAACAGGGGATTATGGGGTTAGGTCCACACTCATGTGTTCGTGCTTTCTGGCTGTTTTGCTGGCATAGAGGCAAAGCTGTGTGGCTCTGACAGCTTGTCCACTTTGTGGTTCTGTCATCTGCATCGAGAATCACAGTGTCTAGTCATGACTTGTCAGTGTTTTCCGTGCTGTGCATATCTCTATTCAACAGTATTTTATATATTCATTTTTATTGTCTGTGCACGTATCACACCAAATAACAGGAAATAAAGTTAAATGCCACTTCTCAGGGTGTAGTGGCATCAGGATCATTTTTTTTTTCATCCAACTTGATTGGAGAGTTAAATACTTTTCTCCCATATACATGGTCCTAGATTTGACTCCCAGGGCTATAAGAAAACAGGCACCGGCTATCCCAGTGAGTTAATTGTTGATTGATTGCAACGACCAAAATGGGTGCAGATAAAATGAACGCCTTCTGATAAGCAACTGATCCTGGGATAATTAGAGATGTGGGGAGCAGATGCTATCTTCAGCCAGAGAAGTTTATTTTGCTGTTTTCTGTAATTCTTGATTGGTTGAGTGATATTGCTGATGCAAAAGCACCTTTAATGAGATAGTACAGGTTGTATTTAAAGTGATTGAAAAATTAGCCATTACGTGGAACCAAGTTAAGAATGATACTCAATAAATTTGGGAAACACCACTAGTACAACTTGACATGAACTCCATTCAAGTGTCATAACCCATGAAGTAAGAATGTGGTGAGAGCATGAGCTGTTCAGCTGGAAAACTTTGCATTTGTGGAAATGCAAATATTTAAGGCAATTGGACTGTGGGACTCACTCATGCTTCCCATCTGTCACATTATAGCCATGCATTTGTATCTACATGGCTAAATTAAGTACAGTGCTGATCATGCACATCCACAAAGCTGAACCCTCATAATTTGATAACCAAATTCTCTGAGTTTTCTCTCCCCACAGCTCTCCCTCTCCTAACAAATGGACTATACGTCCTTCCTTGACATAAGGGGCAGCTGTGACGTTGGTTACTTACGCCAGAGCTGTGGGTAGTGTCTGTGCTCTCTTCTTCCTCAGCTGTCATAATTTAGCTCAACTAACCTTGTGATTTTATATTAAGATATATTTGGAATCTGAAGTGGTTTCCTTTTTTGTTTTTTGTTTATTATTTATTTATTATTATTATTTTTTTAATCACAGGTCATTCACTTGTATCCTAGCTGTAGCACCCTCCCTTGGCCTCTCCCAATCCCCCTACCTCCCTCATCTCCTCCCTGCCCCCTCCCAAATCCACTGATAGGGGAGGTCCTCCTCCCCTTTCATCTGACCCTAACTTATCAGAAGTGGTTTCTAGTGCCACGATTGTGAATGAGACCATTGTTACAGCAGTCTCTGTATTTCTGCTCTCACCATTTCCAACGTGTGCTATGCACCTACCATTGTTAGCTAAGTCACTGTTTTTATGTTTCAAAGTTTACATATTGTGTACAGATTAAATGTCAAGACCATTAACATGATCAACTAAATTTCCCATTTGTGCTGACCCCCGCCTGTGTATCAACTGTTCAGTTTTTTTTTTTATTAAAACTTCTCCAATGCACAAAATTTCAGAAAAAGTAGGATTTGGGGACTGGAGAGGTGGCTCAGTGGTTAAGAGCACTGGTTGCTCTTGCAGAGGACATGGGTTTGATGCCCAGCACCCAAAAGGTGGCTCACCACTAGCTGTAACTCCAGTCCCAGGGCATTCGATGCTCTCCTCTGGTCTCTACAGGTACTGCATGCATGTGATGCCAGAAAAATGTGCAGGGACAGCAACACACAAAATTTCAAACTTAGTTTTTCTTGTATTTCCACAGTGTAAGTTTTTCTTTACCTGGCACTTTTATGGCAATTTAAAGAACTATTAATTTCAATTGTTGTAGAGATGGGGTTTTATGTAGTCCGGGCCATTCTTGAATTTGGTATTTAGCTGAGGATGATCCTGAACCTCTGTTCTCCCCATTGCAACCTTCAGAGTGCTGATATTACAGGCGTCTATTACCATGCCCTATACGTCTTATAATTCGAAATGTGGAGTGCCTTTCCTTTAAATGCCAGAGGGTTAACCATGGCTCTAGAACTTGCAAAAAAACCATTTCATAATAGTTTTCCTTATTATTTATGAAGCAATATGTGTGAATTTTAAGTGCTTTAACAGCTTTTGAAGATTCCTGTGAGATTATAAGTGCTCAATTTTTACTTTACCTTTACAATAATAAAAATATTGTTAAGCTTTTTACAATTTTTTTTAATTTTAATTTTTATTAATTACATTTTATCACTTTGAATTCCCCCTGTAGCTCCCTCCTTCCTCCCTCCCAATCCTTCTTTCTCCCCCTTCTCCACCAATGCCCTTTCCTCAAGTCCACTGATAAGTGAAGACTTTCTCTCCTTCCTTTTGATCCTAGTCTATCAGATCTCATCAGGAGTGGCTGTGTTGTCTTCCTCTGTGGCCTGGTGAGGCTCTCCCCCTCAGGGGGAGATGATCAAAGAGCAGGCCACTGAGTTCATGTCAGAGACAGTCCCTGTTCCGATTACTAGGAAACTCACTTGGAGACTGAACTGCCATGGGCTACATCTGTGCAGGGGTTCTAGGTTATATCCATGAATGGTCGTTGGTTGGAGTATCAGTTTCAGAAAAGACATCTGTGCCAAAATGTTTTGGTTCTGTTGCTCTCCTTGTGGAGCTCCTGTCCTCTTTAGGTCTTACTATCTCCCCCTTCTTTCATAGGATTCCCTGAACTCTGCTCAAAGTTTGGCTATAAGTTTCAGCATCTGCTTTGATACCCTGCAGGGTAGAGCCTTTCAGTGGCCCTCTGTGGTAGGCTCCTGTCCTGTTCCCTGTTTTCTCCCTCTTCTGATCTCCATCTTCTTTGACTTTCTGAATGCATTTAGAAATATTTTTTTTAAAAGCCTGAAATGTCTTAGTTTGGGCTATATATGGGCGAGGTGCTTGTGGGTGTGAGAAGGAGCTGGTTGGGTGCTCTGTCGCTGGAATTGTGTGAGGTTGTCAGGAGCCTGCTGCAAGGCTGGGGACTGAATTCTGGGCCTCTTCAAGAGCAACAAGTACCATTAACAGCTGAGCCACCTCTCCAGTTCCTGGTGTCTTAATGCCATTTGCTCAAGATTAAAAAAAAAATAATAATCTTGCTGTTTTGCTCTCTGCTTAGTGAGTTTTGAGAGACAAGTTAAGAAATCATTCCACAATATTTAAGAATTTGTCCATTTTTTGTTACAGTTCTATACATTTTCTTTCATATCCTGAAGTTCTCATATTAAGTCAATATACATTTAATTGATTATGCCTGTTTTATAAAATTAATCACTTTATCAACCAGAAATTTACATGTTTATTATGGAAATATTAATAGTCACTGTGGTTGGCAACATATTAAGTATATGTTCAAAGAAAATAGCAAAAATGTGATCTTTTATATATTTTGGTCCATTAACTCTATTTGAAATTTTATCATATAAGATTTAAAAAGTCAAACTGGCCTGTTGTGTGGTCCATGCTGGTAGAATTTGCTGAAGGAGGCAGAGGCAGAAGGATCATGAGTTCAAGTCCAGCCTGGGTTACATATTTTAAAAAATAAAAAATTAAACTACAAAAATAATTATTTCATTATAATTATATATTATAATTATATATAATTATATAATAATTATATATAATTATATATATTATATAATATAAGTATATATTATACTTGACTTCTAAATAATCCAATTGAATTATAGACAATAAGACACTATGAATTAAATAATTACAGTTATACACATTCATAGGCTTTATATATTGTACAACAAATGTTTCTTAGTCTTAAAAATAATTACAGCAGACCAACAGAACCAAAAATACTGGGCCTGGGAGCCCTGCAGAGACTGATATCCCAACCAAGGACCATACATGGAGAGGACCTAAAATCTCTGCTCAGATGTAGCTCATAGACTCATTCTCCAAGTGGGTTCCCTACCAAAGGGAGCAGGGGTTGTCTCTGGCATAACTCAGTGGCTGGCTCTCTGATCACCTCCCCCCTGGAGGGAGCAGCCTTACCAGGTCAGAGGAAGAAGATACAGCTAGCCTTGATGAAACCTGATAGGCTAGGGTCAGATGGAAGGAGAGGAGGACCTCCCATATCCTTGGACTTGGAGAAGGGCATGGGTGGAGAAGAGGGAGAGAGGGTGGGATTGGGAAGAGAGGAGGGAGGGGGCCACAGCTGGGACACAAAATAAATAACTTGTAATAAACAATAATAATTAATAAAAATGCAAAAGAGAAAAAAGTAATTACAGAAAATGAAAAATGTTTATGATTAGCATTTAAACCTTTCTTCATATTGATTATTCAACTCAAATGTTACAATTCTGGTTGCAAGTTATCACGGTTATCTTTGTTTTCAAATGAGAAAACTTTTAATGTAACAAATAGCTTGCTGGATATCCAAATCTTGGAACTCTAGCTAGGACATTAAGTAATAAAATATATAATAAAATTTACATATGATAAGACTGCAATGGTCAGAGATTATTAAGTTATAGACAATAAAATTTATTTGTCCTAGGGTAATAAAAATTTGGTGATTTGTTTTTATTTTTATTTTTTTACAATCAAGTTTTCCCCTAAATTATAAGTTGTTTTTGACTATGTAACATAG
This sequence comes from Psammomys obesus, assembly GCF_907164565.1. Taxonomy (NCBI): domain Eukaryota; kingdom Metazoa; phylum Chordata; class Mammalia; order Rodentia; family Muridae; genus Psammomys; species Psammomys obesus. The sequence continues at coordinate 1,176,927 of NW_026596356.1, read as the reverse complement.
GTAATCTGATTAGTGACTTCTTAAATTAAGACTAATAAACATTTGCTCAACCATGTTTATCGCAGCTTTTTTTTTGTAATAGCCAAAAGCTGGAAACAACCCAGATGCTCCTCAGTTGAGGAATGGATACAGAAATTGTGGTACATCTACACAATGGAATACTACTCAGCAAACAAACAAACAAACAAACAAACAAGGAAATCATGAAATTTGCAGACAAATGGTGGGAACTGGAAAAGATCATCTTGAATGAGGTATCACAGAAGCAGAAAGACACACAGGGAATATACTCACTCATAAGTGGATATCAAGTATATAATATAGGATAAACATACTAAAATCTGTACACTTAAAGAAGCTAAGCAAGAAGGAGGACTCTGGCTAAGATGTTCAATCCCCATTCAGAAAGGCAAAGAGGATGGAGATAAGAAGAGGGAGAAAACAAGGAACAGGACAGGAGCCTCTGAAAGGCTCTACCCTACAGGGTATCAAAGCAGATGCTGGGACTTATAGCCAAACTTTGAGCAGAGTGCAGGGAATCAATCCTATAAAAGAAGGGGGAGATAGTAAGACCTAAAGAGGACAGGAGCTCCACAAGGAGAGCAACAGAACCAAAAAATCTGGGCACAGAAGTCTTTTCTGTAACTGATCCTCCAACAAAGGACCATGCATGAACATAGAACTGCTGCACAGATGTCGCCCATGGCAGCTCAGTCTCCAAGTGGGTTCCCTAGTAAGGAGAGCAGGGACTGTCTCTGACATGAACTGATTGGCTAGCTTTTTGATCATCTCCCCCTGATGGGGAGAGCCTTACCAGGCCACAGAGGAAGACAATGCATCCCCTCCTGATCAGACTTGATAGACTAGGATCAGAAGGAAGGAGAGTAGGACCTCCCCCATCAGTGGACTTGGGGAGGGGCATGCGTGGAGGAGGGCAAGGGAGGGTGAGAATGGGAGGGGAGGAGGGAGTGAGCTACAGGAGGATACAAAGTGAATAAGATGTAATTAATAAAAATAAAAAAGAATAAAATAAAGGATAATTCACTGTAAAAAAAACCTGAATAAATATTAAGGTAATTATTAACTTAAACAAAGCTTGAATTCATTAATAAACATTAGAGGAAAAGAAGGAAGTAAGGTAAGGAGAGTTACGTGTATGCTACATGTATTCATCCTGGAGAAAGAGAGGACATGAAGGCAAGATAGTGTTGGATCTTGGGACATCATTAGAAGTGGTACGCTGCATGAGAGCCATTTTACGTCAGCATACAGGTCAAGACCATGTTCTCTTGAGGAAAATAGGTGAAACAACTTCTTGATTAGAACAAAGTGTTGTACTTGATTTAATTATGAAAGATTTATTTATTTTTATTTTGTGTGTGACTGTTTTGTTTGAGTGTGTGCATATGCGTCACTGTGCTTGCAGTGTTTTCAGAAGCCAGAGGAGGGAATCGGATCCCCTGAAACTGGAGTTACAGTGGCTGGCCACCAAACCTGGGTCCTCTGCCAGAGCAGCTCTTAACCACTCAGGTCTCTCTGGCCCTTCTATTTTGATTTATAAACCTTGACTATAGAGAGTTTTAGTTTTTCATGTATTTCCATCATGAATGTGTAATTTGCCTAGATTAATGGCCTAGTTTTTTCAGGGTATTGATGATATAGCTATTTCTCCATAGTGTTGGGCACAGATAAAAACCTACAAGGTAATGACTTCTAGTAGTCCTCTATTAATTATATACATCAGTTATAATTGGACATGAGAAAAAACACCATGAAACGTGCTTTCTCTCAGTCACGTATTCACAGTAATAATTCCTCTCTCTTTCTTTCTTTATGCAGACATTTGCTATTCTAACAAGTTATAAACACAAAGTAAAATATAAGGAACAAAATCTCTTCAAGTTTCAAAAGACAAGATAGTAGCAGAACATGGGGTTTTATTTTGTCCTCTAAGACTATATATTACAAAGGAAGTAAAAGCAGATCCTTGAATATTTATTTAGGACCATTTAAACAGAAGTATTTATTACAAGTTCAAGGAGCTTAATAATTTTAGACAGCAGTCTAATAATTTAGACACCACCAACTAGGTGACTAAGACACAGGATGGTTAAGGGAGAGCAAGGAGCTTAATAATTTTAGACAGTAGTCTAATAATTTAGACACCACCAACTAGGTGACTAAGACACAGGATGGTTAAGGGAGTGAACCTGTGTTAAAAGGATGAGGAAATACCAACTGTTCTGCATTTCTAAGTCCATCTCCACCTGGCTTTCACATCCAGGTTAACACTGCAGCTTTACCCTCTATAACCTTCATGTCTAATATGGTACTTTGTGGTCTCTTTACTTGCTCATATACTTCTCCAACACATTCTTTTTTTTCTTTATTAATTACACTTTATTCACTTTGTATCCCCCCTGTGGTTCCCTCCCTCCTCCCGTCCCAATCCCTCCCTTCCTCCACTCTCCGCATGCATGCCCCTCCCCAAGTCCACTGATAGGGGAGAACTTCTTTTCCTTCCTTCTGATCCTAGTCAATTAGGTCTCATCAGGAGTGGCTACATTGCCTTCTTCTGTGGCCTGGTAATGCTGCTTCCCCCTCAGGGGGAGGTAATTAAAGAGCAGGCCAATCAGTTCATGTCAGAGACAGTCTCTGTTCCTATTACAATGGAACCCACTTGGATGTTGAACTACCATGGGCTACATCTGTGCAGGGATCTTAGGTTATCTCCATGCATAGACCTTGGTTGGAATATCAGTCTCAGGAAAGACCCCTGTGCTCAGATTTTTTGGTTCTGTTCCTCTTCTTGTGCAGTTCCTGTCCTCTCCAGATCTTACTGTTTCCCACTTCTTTCCTAAGATTCCCTGCACTCTGCCCAAAGGTTGCCCATAAGTTTCAGCATCTACATTGATAGTCTGTAGGGCAGAGCTTTTCAGAGGTCTTCTGTGTGAGGCTCCTGACTTGTTCCCTGTTTTCTCCTTCTTCTGATGTCCATCCTCTTTGCCTTTCTGGATAGGAATTGAGCATTTTAGCAAGAGTCCTCCCTCTTGATTAGTTTCTTTAGATGTACAGATTTTAGTAGGTTTATCCTATATTGTATGTCTATAAGACTGAGTATATACCGTGTGCATCTTTCTGCTTCTGGGACAGCTCACTCAGGATGATCTTTTCCAGATCCCACCATTTACCTGGAAATTTCACAATTTCCTTGTTTTTTTATTGCTGAGTAATATTCCATTGTGTAGATATACCACAATTTGTGCATCCATTCCTCCACTAAGGGGCATCTGGGCTGTTTCCAGCTTCTGGCTATTACAAATAAGGCTGCTACAAACATGGTTGAGCAAATGTTCTTATTGTGTACTTGAGAATCTTTTGGATATATGCCTAGGAGTGGTATGGCTGGATCTTGAGGAAGCGCTATTTCTAGTTGTCTGAGAAAGCACCAGATTGCTTTCCAGAGTGGTTGTACAAGTTTACATTCCCACCAGCATTGGAGGAGGGTTCCCTTTTCTCCACAACCTCTGTACAAAACTAAAGTCCAAGTGGATCAAAGACCTCAACATAAAACCAGACACACTAAACCGTTTAGAAGAAAAAGTGGGGAATACACTTGAACTCATTGGCACAGGAGACAACTTCCTGAACAGAACACCAACAGCACAGGCTCTAGAGCAACAATTAATAAATGGGACCTCATGAAACTGAAAAGTTTCTGTAAAGCAAATGACACTGTCCTCAGAACAAAACAACAGTCTACAGATTGGGAAAGGATCTTCACCAAGCCTATATCTGACAGAGGGCTAATATCCAGTTTATATAAAGAACTACAGAAGTTAAACAGCAAAAAATCAAGTAATCCAATTAAAAAATGGGGTACAGAGCTAAACAGAGAATTCTCTGCAGAAGAATATTGAATGGCAGAGAAACACTTAAAGAAATGCTCAACCTCATTAGCCACCAGGCAAATGCAAATCAAAATGACCCTGAGATTTCACCTTACACCCATCAGAATGGCTAAGATAAAAAACTTAAGAGTCTCCAACATATTCTAAATAACTATTCCACCCCAGTGCATGTTGACTTTTGGCACAAGTGGTGGCTTTCAGGCTGTGTTCACCTACACTCCTAAGGTATGACTTCTGGCTTCTAATGGCATGAATTATCTTTCCTTTTTTTTTTTTTGAGCGTTTTGTGCAAATTCCGTTTTTAAAAACATCATCTGAGTAGAGAAGCAGCCTTACAAGTTCACAGAGGAAGACAAAGATGACAGTCCTGATCAGACCTGATAGACTATGGTCAGATGGAAGGGGAGGAGGACCTCCCCTATCATTGGACTGGGGGAGGGGTATGGGAGAAGAAGAGTGAGGGAAAGTGGGATTCAGTGGAGATTGGGGAGGGGGCTACAGCTGGGATACAAAGTGAATAAACAGAACTAATAAAAATGAAAAAAAAATCACTCCTTTCTTCACTTGAATACTTAGAGTCTTAAGGTATGTAAAGAGTGTGGTTACTCTTGTATAAGCTTTCTAGTTTATTAATGTGTAGCTTAAGTGAAGGATCCTCCAAATGTGTTGATCAACATGACATCAACACGTGAAGCTATTTGTTTTTGAATTCTTATAAATATAGCTGTTTTTTGTTAATTTGGTTGAAGTGTGTATTAAATGTATGGTTTTTATGTCAAAGAGTCAATGAGACTGTTTATGTTGTATAAACATGCATGTGAATTCATATTTACCTTCCTCTGTTTGGGGTCCCATACAACCAGCCTATGGAGCATGTGAAATAAAATGAAAGAACAAAAGAAACATATAGTAGAAAAATAGGGGTGTTTTTTTGCACCTGTATCTATACTAGTCTAAAGCCAGATAAGATATTTTTTGCTGTATTTTCTGGTATATGTCCCCAAGTGCCCATTAGGAGTTTCATATGGTTCAAAATATGTGTCATGTTCATGTGGATTAGCAAAAAAATACCTTGAAGAAGTTGGCAACAGCACCATCAAAAATACTAATAATTCTGATGAGAAAAAAATGTTCATTCAATGGGTAGACAGAGAATTATAGAATTATAGAATTACCTCTCTGCTTTTTTGTCTCTACTTAGGTTCCTAACAACCATTTAACAAGTGGGGGTCATTTCAGCGGGCATTTAAGAAGGAGAGAGGATGTTTGATGTTTATGTGATATAGTTTCTGAGATCCAGAGCCTTGTGGAAGGTCCTACTCAGAGCATTCTTCACCTCATTATTTCTCAGGCTATAAATAATGGGGTTCAGCATAGGAGTCACAACCGTGTAGGACAAGGATAACAATTTCTTGCTTTCAGGGGAATTATTTGATTTAGGCCTAAAGTAAGTGAAGCTTGAAGACACATAGAAAAGAGAGACAACGAGGAGATGTGAGGAGCAAGTGGAGAAGGCTTTGCGCTTTCCTTTAGCTGATGGGATCTTGAGGATGGAAGCAGCAATGCGAGTGTAGGAACATAGGATCAGCAGGCAGGGGATCATGACGACCAGAATAGTCCCAACAATGGCATAGACCTCAAACCGTGCTGTGTCTGCACAGACCAGCCTCAGCATAGGTGGACTGTCACAGAAGAAGTGGTTGATCTTGTTGGTGGCACAGAATGGAAAACTGAAGAGCCATGTGGTCTGCACAGTGGCTACAGGGAATCCTGGAAACCAGGAGGCAGCAGCCAGTTTGGCACGCACTTCTTGGTTCATGATGACGGGGTAATGCAAAGGACTGCAGATGGCTACATAGCGGTCATATGCCATGGTGGCCAGGAGGAAGCATTCGGCCACTCCAAAGAAGAAGAAGAAGTACATCTGAGTAGCACAGCCAAAGAAGGAGATGCTTGTGTCCTGGGCAATCAGGGTCCCCAACATTTTGGGCACAATGGCCAGGTTGAAGCCAATCTCTAAGAGAGACAAGTTCCTGAGAAAGAAATACATGGGGCTTTGCAGCATGGGGTCAGTTAAGGTCACCAGAATGATGAGGCTGTTTCCAAGCAGAGTGACCAGGTAGATGGCTAGAAATACCAGGAAAAGCAAGGTCTGTATTTCAGAAGACAGGGAAGAGAAGCTCATGAGCACAAACTCTGTTATTCTTGTCCAGTTTCCTGTAGCCATGGGCATGAGCATAAATATCCCATATGCTCATGGAAATTGATTCTTGATCACACAAAGCTGATTCTGGATTTATTTTTACAGACTCCTGATAATTGACAGTGAAAAAAATAAAACAAGATCTGTTGAAAGAAAAGGACCTTGTGCTACCTAACAACAAAGACTATGATATAGAACAAATACCTAAACTCTGGCACAAATGATAATTTCCTTTATTTTATTCTTTTTAAAAAATATTAACTTTGTAAAATAAATGGAACATTTCCATATGTTTTTATGCTTCCCTTACATTGAAAATCCTTTATTAACTAGGCTGAATAAAGAAGACCCTAATGCAAAGGAATAGAATCAAGTGGAAGAACAGTGTAAAGATTCCATTTATAAATTATATTAAATTCCCTTAATCAACATATCACTGTTTTAATTTTTATCTACTGACAAAGTTTGTAGTTACCTTTATCATTGCCTCACGACCTTTGCCTCCATGACTTTGACAAAGTAGGAGATTTTAAAAGTCTTTGTTTTCTTAAATTTTGTTTTTTGAGGTAAGTCATATAAGAAAAAGGAGAAAGTAGTACTTAAAGGACTAATTTAGGGGATCAGATTAATGGAATCTCTTCAGTGAAGTTACTGCTGGCTACCTCTGCTTACAAAATTGTCATTTTTTCTTACCTACTTAGTTCATGGGTGCCAATCCTAGGAACTTCCTCTTCAGTTTATCAGAACCCATATTGGCAATTCATTATCATTAGTTGCATGATCCATTGTGTATCAAAATTAAGATCTTGAAAATAATTTAGTATGAGAAAATAATTTAATATAAGGAAGTAGAGAATTAATGTCTATAATGGGCTTCAAATAATTTAAAATTGACAACTTCCAACTACCCCCAACAAACAAGTAGTACCTCCATAACAGATTCCTTAAATTATTTGGTCAGACTTCTGAGGCAGCATTATCAGTAGTTCATCAACTACATGAAGGAAAAGGTAGATTCTAAATGATATGAAATTTCAAAATTTATTCAGTTTCTGTAGAGTAACTGACTGGTGTGATGATGTATAAATAATCATTAAATCTAGAGTGTAATGAAAGAGATACTTAAGTAATTTTAAAAAGTCAGGTATAAATAAGTGATAGAGATTGAAATTACATAAACATAGAATTCATGTGTGAATCAAAAAATAATTTTAACTAAATATAAAAGAAAAAACAATATCTTGGAGGGAGTGTATGAAGAATAAGAACATCTCTGAATCAGTTAATACTTTTTAGGCAACGTGAAAATAAAATTGGCGAAAACATAGGCAGGAAAAGGTTTATATTATTATGAAAATATGATAGTAAAAACAAATTCCAAAAGTAGAAACAAGTGAAGTACAGATATGCTTCAGATACAAGAGTTTATGTAAAACAATAGCAAATATAGATAGAATGCAATAAAACCCAGCTAACCTTTAATATTTACCATATAATAATATTCTATGTGGAAGATGATTTAAATGAAATCGAGTCTAGACAACTGTGAAGAAAATGCATTCATATTTAATCCTAGAATGCTGATATCTAAGAAGTATACTACACTAACAGTCACAAAAAGAAAGATGACTCAATCCATAAAAATTAATTATTTTTGAACAATTAAGAGAAAAAATTGAGCAAAAATTAAAAATGAGAAAAAGATATCTAGGCTACATGGCAAATTTCCAAAAAGTAGTAAACATGCAAAAGGACATAAGAACAGATTCAAGACCAAGGAAACACATATGAGAATCCAGAAATCAACTCATGTTCACACAGTGAACTGATATTTGATGATCTGTCATGGGTGTACAATGGATTTTCTTCAATAATGGAAAGTATTTTACTCAATTAGGCTAATATTATAGGCTAAATGCCAAACATGTTTTAAATTATTATTAAAAACATTTTGAACTAGGCATGTTCTACACTTTTAGATTAAGTTTGGAGAATTTTGTTTTCTAGAATTTGCCTTTTCATTTCTATTATGATATTGTAACATCAACTAATAATTGAAAGAAGAGACATAGCAACATTTGACATAATGGCCTTACTATGGACATCTGAGTAGCCATTTAGAACTATGTTATAAAAGAAGGTTAAATAGGACTAGAAGCGAGTTCATGTGTTTAGTTTAGTGGTTGCTACAAATGTTAATTTCACTTAAGGCAAATGTAATTTCATTTTAAATTACAAAATTATATCTATGAATGTCAAAACTGTTGAAGTATTCATTCATTATTTCTCTTAATGATGTAATTTTATTTTATTATTTATTCCATAATTTCTACATTATTCACTTTGATGTATTTTGTATTTACATTAACGTGTAAATAAGCATAAAATATCTGTACAATATTTAAAAGACAAGTGACAAACTAGAAACTACATTTGTGGCAATTAAAAAAACCTATTTGTATAACCAATTTATTAAGAGGTCACATAAGTCAGCAGTTGGCTTCTGCTGCTCTCATTTTATCATTACAGGTGAAATAATTTTGTTACTATGTTACATTTAGAAATTTAATAATGACGGGATGAAAATTTGGAGTCATTGTATAAACTTGCATGACTAGTGAGGGTCTCACTCAGAATGTGACCCCAGGTATTTTATTTAGACTTCATTCTGTTAAGGTGAACAATGGGGCGGTATTTAGAGAAACTAAAAATGAATTTTGTAAAGAGAAAAAAATGTTCAGTATGGGTACAATCGAGCTGACATATGAAAGGCAAAACTGAACTTTGAGTAGCAAGCTAGTTTTAGACTTACATGGCACATTGAGAATGTGTTTAATTCTGAAGATGAAGGAATACATAAGGATTTTGAGCAGAATAATGACAGATTACCTCAAACGAAATTAAAATAAACTCTGGATGCACCAAGAAGTGTTGAATAGACCGATGTGTGTGTGTGTAAGTCTTCATCATTACTGCAGGCAGAGGAGCTGAGTAGGGGGCTCCATTTCTGATGCATGCCCAAGTTTCATCTCCACAGGGGGGGTTCCTTAAAACCCTGAGGACAGATTGGATATCTCAGAGATATATACAGGAAAGTGGGAGAAGGCCAATGTCTCTGTGGACAAGTAGAATTTAATGGACTTAGAAAACAAGCATAGACACTGCATTTGAGAGTCTGACTTCCTCAAGAGTCTCCCTGCTGAGCGCTATGGTAAGCCTGGGATCACTCAGCTCTGTTGTCCCTTCCTCCCACCAAGTCCCTGCTCCCACCAGGCCTATATCCAGAATCACAGTCTCTGGGACCTTCAGGAGACTCTGGGGACCCAACAAATAAAAGCTTGGTGGCTTCTGCCAAGAGGAGTCTACTTTCTCCACTCCATTGTGTTGCTCTTGGGCTGAGCTCTGTTGTCATTTACTTCTGTCCTCAGTTTTCTCTGGGGATTCAGTCTGAACGATATACTAATGGATAGTTCCTGGCTGTGTCCTCATTAAAAAGCTGTTAGTGAGCTACTCTGATGCCAGAGAGCCAGATGATCAATGATCCCAGTGGCCTATGCTGGGGACCTAGAGGGAAACTGAGCAGAATACTCAGCATCAGATCTGGGAAAAGGAAAAGAGCCAGGAAGTCAAGCCATGCTTCTTAATAAACTTACTTTGCCAGGGGTCACCTCAAGAACATGTCCTCCTTGGCCTACAGGACTATGAGAATGACTGCTGTCCATAGAAGCAGTGGATTCCCTCTGGGCTGTCACCTCTGCGTGATGCCTACTCTTCTGACCCACTGTGATGGGGCACTTTAGTTTCTGACATGAAGAGGTGTGTTTATGCTGCTTTGAATATTTAGCTCATGGACAATGGTTTCAGCCTCCTAACTAGTCTCTATCCTACTGTGTGAATCCCTTTGTTACAAATTCTTCTCATTTCTGCATCAGCGGATCCTGCAGGGTATCCTTGATTATTACCGCGTGCTTAATGTTTTAAATGGATATATCATATAACATATTGTTTAAAGTGTGTCCTCTTTGCTGTATTTCTCTTCTATCTTCTAATTTTAGTAATAATTATCAGATTGTCCCCATCATCATAATGAAGAAATAAGAATAGCTAATAGATGTTTGAAATAGTGTTTAACATCTTCAGCCATTCAAGAAATGCAAATTAAACCTTCTCTGAGATTTCATCTTACCCCAATCAGAATGATATGATCAAGACAATGGCTGACAGCAAATGCTGGGGAGGATTAAGGAAAGAGAAACCCCAAACATATAAACTAGTATATAAATTAGTGCAATCGCCATGGAAATCGGTACAGGGTTTTGGCAAAATCCAGAAGTACGACATATTGTTGGTACAATGTTCTTTTAAAATGTATATACCTTACTGTTGTTCATTCAAATGCTGATTTCTCCCCTCCCCCACTCTCTGGTTTCAATTCAGATATTGCATTGTGGTACTTATTCTAAGCATCCTGTCTCAACTTGTGTAAACTTCCAAATACAACAACTAGACACAATGTTGAGCAGGGAAAGGAAGTAGGCAGGAGAGGGGAGGAGCCAGAGGACAGGAAAAGGTGGGAGGAGATTGTGGAGAGAAAGCTGGAGGAGAGATCTAGGAACTAGTGGAGATGGACTGGACATAATATTTCACAAAAAGCAAGTATAATGTGGAAAATCTAAATGTTAGAAAACTATGAGGGCTTGGAGGTTTAGGATGGAGTAACTATTGCCCAGCATTGTGTTCTAGGTTAACTAAATAAACCTAGTGTCTGTGTGGTGATTTGGTTATACGGCTGCTTAGGACTAACAGCAGCATTACTAGAAGACAATCAATAGTAAATATTGAACACTGCCAACAACAATATATCCAGCCGTACCACTCCTGGGTATAGACATGTGGACTGCAAGTCAACATTGCACAGCGATACTCGTACGTCCATGCTCACTGGTGTCTCATTCACAACAGCTAGGAAATGGGTCACCCTAGATGCTTGTGTGTAATGGGATTTTACACAGTAGTAAACAACAAACAAACCACGAAGTCATGGCATTAATAGGAAAATCAATAGAGCTGGAAATCATTCTTCAGCAAAACGAGTCAGACTCGGGAACACAAATACTTCCTATTTTATCTAATACGTGGAATTTAGATTTGAAATTGTGTGTGTTGAAATAGAGAGGGGATCATGTGAAGGGACGAAGAAAGCTTAAGAGAGAAAGAGGAAATGCAGTATATGTGACACAAAGCAGGTGAATTATACTATTTATCAGAAGCAAAGAGATTCAGCAAGAAAAGAATCAGGGTAAATGAGGGCTTTAGGGGAGCGAGATGAATTAGAATAGGATACAATGAAACATAGGCGTTAACAGGCCATAATGGGGCTGGGGAGAGGGCTTAGTGGTTAAGTACAGTTATTATTTTTACCAGACCCAGGTTCAGTTCCACATGGAAGCTTACAATCATCCAGAATTCCAGTTCCACGAGATCTGGTGTTTTTATATTATACACAAAAAATAAAAATAAATCAATATTTTAAAATATTTACAAAAGAAAATTCCATAGTTAAACCAACTACTTTCCATGCTAACTTGAAAGTTAATTGAAATGTGAATAAAATTAATAATCATTATAATTAACTTTGAGTGCTCTATCTGCATGTATACCTGTGTGCCAGAAGAGGGCATCAGATCACATTATAGATGGTTTTGAGCCACCATGTGGTTGCTGGGAATTGAACTCAGGACCTCTGGAAGAACAGCCAGTGCTCTTAACCACTGAACCATCTCTCCAGTCCCCAAATTAACTCCATTATTTTTTTTAAATTCACTTTACATACATGTTGTCTTTCCACCCCTCTTCCCTTCCCAGTCCTCCCCTCTCTTCCTCCTCCCTCCCCCCTTTCTTTTTCCTCATCCAGCCAAGTTTATCACATTGCATCAGGACTGATCATGGCCTCTTTTCCTGTGGCATGGCAAGGCAGTCCCTCCAGGGGAAAGTGATCAAAAAGTTGGCAGGTGAGTTTGTGTCTCATTCAGTCCCCACTTTCCTTACTAGAGGACCTACTTGAAGCCTAAGCTGCCCATCTGCTACGTCTTTGTAGGGGGTCTAGATCCAGTTCACGCATGGTCCTTGGTTGATGCTTCAGTCTCAGCAAACCCCTCTGGGCCCTGGTTAGTTTGCTCTGTTGATCTTCTTGTGGCGCTCCTGTCACCTCCAAGTTCTTTACTCTTTCCTCTCACTTTTCTACAAGATGCCCCTAACAGTGGACTTGGAGAGGGGCATGCATGCAGAAAGGGGGGGTGGATCTGGGAGGGGAGGAGAGAGGGGCTTATGGGGGGGATACAAAATGAATAAATTAATAAAAGTTTTAATAATTAATTAAATGTAATTAATAAAAGTTAAATAAAAAATTAAAAAAAGATGCCCTATGCATCACCCAATGTTTAGTTGTGAGTCTCAGCATCTGTTTTGAGGCACTGCTGGATAGAGTTTCTCAGAGGACAACTCTGCCAGGCCCCTGTGTTCAATTTTAGTAAAGCATCATTCATAATGTCAGGGGTTGGTACTCTCTGATAGGGTGGGTCTTTGGTTGGGCCAGGCATTGGTTTGGACGTTCCCTCAATCTCTGCTCTATTTGCTCTATCTTTATCCTTGCACATCTTGTGGGCATGGTAAATTTTTGGTTAAAAATTTGGTGGGTGGGTTCATGTTCTCCTTTCTCTGCTAGAAGACTAGTCTAGTTAGTGGGTGTCCTCTTCAGTCTCTATGCCTTTGCTGCTTGGAGTCTTTGCTCGAGTATGCCTTATATCCTCCCAGGAGGCTACCCGGACTTAGGTCTCCAGCTTGTCACAGAGATATCTCCACCTTCAGTTTCTCTTTTCTCTAGAGTCCTTCTGCCCTCTGGCTCTTGCTCTTCCCAGATCTGTTCTCCACCCTCTTAGATTCTGCCTCTACTCCTACATTCTTCCCTTTCTTCAACCACGACCTCTGTCTGTTCTGTCTTTCCTCCTAAATGATATTTATGCAGCCTCCCTTGGATTCTCTATGTTACTTATCTTCTTTGAGTCTGTGCCTTGTAGTCTGCTTATACTGTACTGTATGCCTAAAATCCACTTATAAGTGAGTACCTACCATGTGTGTCTTTCTGGGCCGGGTTACCTCACTCACAATGATCTCCTCTAGTTCCACCCATTTGCCTGCAAATTTCATTTCTTTGTTTTAAAAAGCTAAGTAGGAGCTGGAGAGATGGCTCAGTGGTTAAGAGCACTGCCCACTCTTCCAGACGTCCTGAGTTCAATTCCCAGCAACCACATAATATCTAACAGCCATCTGTAATACGATCCATTGCCCTCTTTGGGTGTGCCTGAAAACAGTATCCTCATATACATAAAACAAATAAATAAATCTTATAAAAAAGCTAAGTAGCATTCCATTGTGTAAATGTGTCACAGTTTCTTTGCCCATTCTTCAGTTGAGAGACATTTAGATTGTTTTCAGATTCTGGCTATCGTGAATAAAGCTGCTGTGAACATAGCTGGGCAAGTGTCCTTGTATGGTGGAGTGTCTTTTGAGGTAAAGCTATTCCCAGTTTTTGAGAAAGCGCCAGACTGATATTCAAAGTGGAAAGTGGTTGTACAAGTTTGTACTCCCACAAGCAGTGGAGGAGGGTTCCCCTTTCTTCACACCCTTGCCAGTATGTGCTGTCACTTGAGATTTTGATCTTGACTGTTCTGCCTGGTGTGAGATGGAATATTGGAGTCAAACGTTTCTGTCAAGCATCTTAAGTGTCTGTTAGGGCATTTAAAGCTCACAATAATGCAGTGCGATAGGTGTTGTAATGTATTTGTTTACAGATAATACTAAATCTAATATCTTTGTAATTTTTCCAGAGTCATGCAGGATAATCAGATGGGTAGATACAGTATTTTGACCCAAACATTAGCTACATATTAACATATGCTTTTATTAGAGTGTATGTCATGATGTTTCAGGCTTGTGTACATTGTTTTAACTTTCTCTGTGTGTCTCAGAATGCCCATTGTACTCATTCTTTCCAGCCTGGGCTCCGCTTTTCCTTGTGCCTTTTGAATTGGTATTGCTTCTATTAATTTTATGTTAGGGCCCAGAGTCTTAATATTTCAAGTCTGTCTACCTACTGGGACAGGTCATCTTTCTCATCAAGTATTTATTTCTCTTCAGTAACTAGTTTTTACTGAACCTTTTAATATATATTTGTCTAAACATACATCTTTTTAAAAAAAACTGGAAAATAAATAACTGGCCTTTCTCCTGCTGTCATGCCTCAACCCTCACACATGCCTGTCCATCCCTGTGCCCATCAAGGGAACCTGCATCAGCCTAATTGCTTATGTCAGCATTATATCTGTAGTCTTACCACCAACGGTAACTACTATTAGTTGTCACTGGTCAATTCCCATAGTTTCCCACATTATTTTCTTCTTCTCTTCAGTGTTTCCATTTACAACAAATGATCTGTGCAACACACGTGATCAATGCTCAACATTATGCTGTTTGCAGAAGAAACAACCAATATAACAGGGCAATATTTAAACCACAGAGTAGGATTTCTAGTTAATGATGCCAGTTGGACACACAAGTTCATTGCTTTTATTTTTCTATAATTCGGTGAAAGGACTTAGACACCACAAAAATGATTACATTGTGTTCCTTTGAAGAAATAAAAATGTGAAGAAATACGTGACAACATGTCCAAGGTATGTAGGGACAGTAAAAATATTCCTGCAGATATTGCTGAAAATAAATTATGTAAATGTGTATGTCTAGAGAAGATTCTCTACTGAAATGAAAGCACAAATCAACTCTATGCTCCTTATGAAACAACCACACTTCACAAATCCTATTGCACTTGAAAATACAGGGAAGCAGGGAGGGAGGGACTGGGAGGGAATGAGGAATCGGGACACGGCTGGGATACAGAGTTAATAAAATGTAACTGATAAGAAAAAAAATAAAATTAAAAAAAAAGAAAATACAGGGAAGCATAGAGATATGACGGAAATTTGGGTCAGGGTACACAGGAATTTTATTAGTAGTAGTCAAAACTTTATGAGTCATAATAAAATAAAAATGCACAAAAATACTTCCTGAAATTACCCTTAGGATATGTATATACTATCCAAAGCCATTAATAAGGTTTCAAACTATGGTGGTTTAAATAAGAATGCCTCCTATGGGCTGATATGTTTGACTACTTGGTCCCCATTTGGTAGAACTGCTTGGGGAAGATAGTATGGTTGGCCTTATTGGAGAAAGCTTGCTATGGGGGAATAAAATAATAACATTTTATTACAACATCATTGCTTGTTATTATTGGTAGTATCAATTAGAAAACATCACCTGACTTCCATTTTTGAACACATAGGGGACACAATTATGTCTATCATAAATAACAGGCATAAAATTACTTGAACCAAATTTTAAAAAGTTAGGTAAACAAAATCTGAACTCACTGCAATAATAGAAACCTTGAAATCACTAAAAGAGAATAGTCAGAAACAGTAACAGATCTTATTTCAAGGAGATTTCAGGAAGTTGTTTGTGTCACTTTCATTGTTTCCACATATCATTTCTGTTGAGGCAGATTTGGCAGCCTGTGAGTTATGTGTGAAGTAATTTAATTTTTATTTGTATCTTTATTCTAGAGAACATACTATGCATCCTTGGAATGTAATAATTTACCTTGAAAGAATACTATGATATTTATGTGTGAGTAATATTCTTACAAAAACCTTGATTTCTATGCTAATTCAAAATTTTACTAATGGGTATTTTGTAAACCTTGTCATGCATTTTTTTTTTGCCTCAAAATTATTGTGCTCTTTTACTAGATTGCTCCATAGCTAGAAACCTTGAGTACTATACAAAAAAAAAACAAATGTAGGACTCTGAAAGATGGAATAAAGAAGATTGCCTAATGAGGGACTTTGTGAACCAAGGCATAAAACAATACATTCCCTGGGTTTGCTGTGGCTTTATGTATCTAAAATCAGGAAATGGCTAACACGCAGTCAGAAAGCCTTAACAAAGTACATTTATTCTAGTCAACAAAGGGGTAATCCAATATGATAGAAGTTAGATAAAAATCATTCCACACAAGCAAAGAACAATGGAATGATAACATCATCCCCACTCTTATCAGCAAGGGCTTGGTGGGGAGTCAGACTTTCCCCTTCACTATATTTAGTCATAACTGTTCACATCCCCGGAAAGTAATGAGCTTCCTGACTCCAGACTTCGCTAGGTGTCTCCGGAAACATAGAGAGCTCTGACCTTCATGCCGATCCACCATTAAGGAGATACTCTTGCTTCCCCTTCATTCTAAGATTTATGAGAAGAGCCTTCTGGAGACTCAGAACTTTTAATATCTAATAATGGCAAGGGTGCCCAGTGGTGGGGGCCACATACTGAGCAGGGCAGTATCAGTAGTAATTCAGGACTGAAACTCATGTTCATTCCCAGATATAATTAGAAACTCACACATTTTAATGTCAGTAGAAGGAAAACAATGAACCTGGATTTCTAGCTTCATCTAACTATGTACTTCTTTCCACTTTGGAGCAATTTCAAAAGTCTAAATAAGTCACAAAATGTGTAAGGGAATATTCAGTATGTCCTGACTTAACATAGTAAAAATGGCCATCCTTCCTAAAGCTATCTACAGATTTAATGCAATGTCCATCAAAATTCCAACACAGTTCTTTACAGACCTGGAAAGAGCAACCATTAACTTAGTATGGAAAAAAATAAAAGACCCAGGATAGCCAAAACAATTCTGTACAATAAAAGAATTTCTGGCAGTATCAACATCCCTGATTTCAAGCTATCCTACAGGGAAATAGTAATACAAACTGCATGGTGTTGGCATATAAACAGACAGATTGATCAATGGAACAGAATTGAAGACCCACAAATAAACCCACACTCCTACAGGTACTTGCTTTTCAACAAAGAAGCCAAAACCACACAATGGAAAAAAGAAAGCATCTGCAAGAAATGGTGCTGGTTTAACTGGATTATGCATGTAGAACAATGCAAATAAACTTGCATTTATCACCCTGCACCAAACTCTGCACCAAAGTGGATCAAAGACCTTGACATAAAATCAGAGACTCTAAACCTATTAGAAGACAAAGTGGGGAAAAGTTTGGAACTCATTGGCACAGGAGACAACTTCCTGAATAAAACACCAACAGCATAGGCTCTGAGATCAATTAATTAATGTGATCTCATGAAGCTGAGAAGTTTCTGTAAGTCAAAGGACACTGTCAATAGAGGAAAATAGCAGCCTACAGACTGGGAAAAGATCTCCACTAACCTTACATCAGACAGAGGGCTAATATCCAAAATTTACAAAGAACTTAAGAAGTTAAATGCCAACAAATTAAGTAATCCAATTTTAAAAAGGGTACAGAACTAAACTGAGAATTCACAACAGAGTAATCTTGAATGACCGAGAAGCGCTCAAATAAATGCTTAATTTCCTTAGCCATCAGAGAAATGCAAATCAAAAGGACTCTAAGACTTCATCTTACACCACTCAGAATGGCTAAGATAAAAAAAAAAAAATTAAGTAACAACACATGCTGGTGAGATTGTGGAGAAAGGGGAATCCCTCTCTATTGCTGGTGGGAGTGCAAACTTGTACAACTTCTCTGGAAATCAATCTTGTGCTTTCTCAGAATATTGGGAATAGACCCAGCTATACCACTCCTGGCATATACCCAAAATATGCTGAACCATATAACAAGGACATTGGCTCAACTATGTTCACAGCAGTTTTATTCTAATAGCCAGAAACCAGCAACAACTTAGATGTCCCTCAACTGAAGAATGGATACAGAAATTTTGGTACATTTACACAATGGGATACTACTCAAGGACATCATGAAATTTGCAGGCAAATGTATGGAACTAGAAAAGATCATCTTGAGTGGATGACCCAGACCCAGTAAGACACACATGGTGTGTGTGTCTTTATAAGCATATATTAAACCTATAGTACAAGATAAACATACTATAATCCACAGACCCAAAGCAGCTAAGTAGCAAGGATGGTCCAAGGGAGGGTGCTAGAAAGTCACTAAGAAGGATAAATACAATAGACAACAGAAGTGGATGAAGAGAGGGATTGGGCAGGAGGTGGAATGAGGAGGGAAACAAGAATAGGGATCAGTTGTGGGGAAAACAAGGGTGGGAGGTGAGAGGGCTGGGAATAAGAAGGGAAACTGAGGGAGCACATCTCTTTGTCAAGCTGGAGGCCTGAGACAAGGTAGGTTCCTGGGAGGATATGGGTGAGACTCTAGCTGAGACTCCTAACAGGGGGACATGAAGACTGAAGTGACCACCTCCTAGCCAAGCAGGACTAGAGGAAGGAGGGGAATAACAACCCACTGACTAAACCTTTGATTAAAAAATTACCCTGCCAACAAGAAGTGCAGAGATAAATAGGGAACAAAGATTGAGGGAATGTCCAATCAGTAATTGGCCCAACCTGAGACCCACCTCACAGTAGAGAGCCAGCCCCTGACACTATTAATGATGCTCTGCTATGCTTGCAGACAGTAGCCTAACTTGACTGTCCTCTGGGAGGCTCCAGCCAGCAGAAGATCAAGACAGATGCTGGGACTTGCAGGCAAGTATGGGGTAGAGTTCCAAAGGTTCTGTGGAAGTGTTGAGGAAAGATGAAAGGACCTGGGGGCAGTAACCTCACAAGAAGATCAACAGAGACAACCCACCCAGACGCATGGGGACATACAGAGACTGAAACGTGAACTAAGGAGCATCCATGGTCTGGACGTAGGCCCATGCACATATGTGGCCTGTTGGTGGCTAGGTCTTCATGTGGGTCCCCTGGTGAATGGAGGAGGGACTCTGTTTCCAACATGGACTCCAGTGCCTGCTTTTGAGTCACTTCCCCCTAGCAGGGCTGCCTTGCCTGTATCCTTGTAACTCTATGTGCCGGGAAGGGTTGATACAGGGGAACAGGAGCTCCTCTTTTCTGGGGGGAAAGTGAGAGGGGGAGGAGGAAGGATGGAAAGAGGAAGACTGGGTGGAGAGGAGGGAGGGGGCACCCCTGGAATTTAAAGTAAATAAACTGAAATAAAAATAATTAATAAAAATAAAAATAATTAAATAAAAAAGAAAAGAAAAGTTCTCAACATTTTAGAAATTAGGAGGAGCTCAAACTAAATGAGAGAAGACAATCAAAACATGCCAGCACTGAGATTACAGAATGATATGACTGTTTACAGAGAGTTTAAAGTGGTCATCACAAAATCTTTTCAGAGAAACCTATGAAGACATTGCACAAAAGGAAAATATAGAAAACCCCAATAAAGAAATGAAATGTGTAAAGAAGCTACAAATAAAAATTTAGAACTACAAAAATAAATATATTTATTTATATTTATTTATTTATTATTTATATTTATAAATAAGCTGCCTATTTGATTCAGTAGCGGAATGTAGAGACTGAAGAACTGTGTCATGGAAGTGAAAAACAACGACAGACATGACACAATCAGAACAGAGGGAAAATAGTCTAAAAAGTGGACAGACATTGAAGACTGGTGGAGCTGTTGAAAAAGTCTTACTTTCCAGGTTATTACAGATGAAAGGGAAGGAAAGAAAGTGGGGCACAGACAGGATATGGATATTACAAGGCAATTGTTCCAACAACATCAGGAAGTTTATTCACCCAGGCTGATGGCCAGCAGCCTCTATTGTTGCTTCCCAGGTGCAGGGATTGCTACTGTACAGCTTTGGGCCTGGCTTATTTTACAGTCATTCTGCAGATAAAACTTAGGTCACTATGCTTGTGCAGCAGGTAGTTTACTGCATGAGCCCCAGAATGCATTTTAACTGCCTGTAAGGACAGGAGCCTCCCACAGAGGCCTATGAAAGCTTCTACCTAGCAGTGTATCAAAGCAGATATTAAGACTCATAACCAAACCTCTGGCAGAATGCAGGGAATCAAAAAAAGGGGGGGGGGAGTTAAAACAACGTGGAGAGGACAGGAGTTCCACAAGGACCAAATATATCTGGGCACAGGGGTCTTTTATGAGACTGTTTCTCCAAACAAGGACCATGTATGGATGCAACCTAGAGCCCCTGCTCAGATGTAGCCCTTGGTAGCTCAGTATCCAAGTGGGTACCCTAATAAGGGGAACAGGGACTGTTTCTGACATGAACTCGATGGCAGGCTCTTTGACACCCCCCACCCCCAGGGAGGAGCAGCCTTACTAGGCCTCAGAGGAGGACTTTGCAGCCAGTCCTGAAGACACCTGATAAACCAGTATCAGATGGAAGGGGAGGAGGTTCTCCCTTATCAGTGGACTTGGAAAGGGGTAGGGAGGAAATGAGAGTGGGAGGGAGGGCTTGGAAGGGAAAGAGGGAGTGGGATACAGCAGGGATACAAAGTTAACCAACTATAACTAATATTAAAAAAATAAAAATATATAACAAAATAGACTCTGCCTCCAAGACAATCATCAGCATATTTATTTTTGAAATACTTTTTATTTTTATATTAATCACAGGTTATTTACTTTGTATCCCAGCTGTAGCCCCCTCTCTCATTCCCCCCCCCAATCCCACTCTCCCTACATCATCTCCTCCCTGCCCCTTTCCAAGCCCACTGATAGAGGAGGTCCTCCTCCCCTTCCATCTGACCCTAGCTTATCAGGTATCTTCAGGACTGGCTGCCATGTCATCAGCATATTTAAGAGAACTGAAATTGTATAAAAATGTTCTAAATGCAATGGAATAAAACTAGATATGAATAAGAGAAATATATCAGGAAAAATGTCCAAACTTTGGAGCCAAATAACTCTTTTAAGTGATCAGTTGACCAAGCACTCTCTAACAAGATTAAAAGTACATTGAGTGAATTCTGGGTAAAGATGACAGGCTGCTCAAAAGTAAACAGCTGAAGAGAGAAAATAAGAGATTCTACTCCAAACAGAGACAGAGGCAGCACTTCGGAAACTATAAGAAAGTAGTGATGGAACAGCAAGAACGTGCTGAAAAAAAGCTGACTAATACACTGAAAAGAAGTTAACACAAACACAGAAGAAACAAAATGATAAGTATATGATGAACCTTGCTATAAGCACCACTTAACAGAGAATTGATTTATTTTCTTGGTGTTGAGGCTTTGTTACTTTTTGTATCTACTGTCAGATGTATAGAACATGGATTGCTCTACTCAGATTAGTGCATTTTCCCATCATCATGAGAGAAGTGTCTTCTTATGCTAGGTAACAGTTATCACAGAGATCCACAACTGGTCAACACGAAGAGAGTAAAGGATTGCAGAGGGCTTGGCTCAACAGTTGAAGCCTGTATCAGATCTCTTCCAGTAAGACACAACAGAAATCCTTAGAGAAGAGAGAGGAGTGGAGAAAATTTTAAGAAGTGGTGGATGACTTCAAGAAGGCAGCATTTTGTTTAAACAGGAAACTAGCACATAAACTGCAGGTGACCGTGGCAGTATGCACAACACCCGTGTAAGCTAAAGCCAAGGCAAAGTCCCGGAATGAATGGATGGAGCTGAGTAAAAGTCCTGTTTCTAGCTGAGGACCTGTTGGTATTTGAGAACTGTTGGAAAGAGAGAGTTTGTTAATGACATGATGGGTTGGTCATATTCCAGGGCGGGCCCCATACTAAAGAGTAGTTGGGTAATATAAACGGAATTTTATGAGTTTAAAAAGATAAAGAACATAAGTTTGGCAGAGATGTGGAGTTATATCTGGGAGGAGTTAGGTAGGGGTGGTAAATGTAATCAAAACACAATGTATGACATTTCCAAAGAATTAATACAAATGTTTAAAATTTAATTTGTCTAGTGAAAAGCTCAGTGGAAGCCTCATTAACAAAATTAAGATACTAGGACTTGAAGACAAAGTGGAAGAATTGAAATACATGCTCAAAGAAAATGAGAAATTCGAAAGAACATGAAGAGAAAATACAGGCTATTAGGGACAGTATAAAAAATATGGGCATAGAAAAAATTTTCAGGGAGCATAGATCTGGAAAGGACAGGAACTCCACAAGGAGAGCAACAGAACCAAAAAATTTGAGCACAGGGGTCTTTCCTGAGATTGATACTCCAACCAAGGACCATGCATTGAAATAACCTAGGATCCCTGCACAGATGTAGCTCATGGCAGTTCAGTCTCCAAGTGGGTTCCATAGAAATAGGAACTGGGACTGTCTCTGAAATGAACTGATTGGCCTGCTCTTTAATTACCTCCCCCTGAGTGAGGAGCACCCTTACCAGGCCACAGAGGAAGACAGTGCAGCTACTCCTGATGAGACCTGATAGACTAGGATCAGAAGGAAGGAAAAGAAGACCTCCCCTACCGGTGGACTTGAGCAGGGGCATGTGTGCAGAGGGGGGAGGAAGGGAGGAATTGGGATGGGAGGAGGGAGGGAACCACAGGGGGGATACAAAGTGAATAAAGTGTAATTAATAAAGAATTAAAAAAAGAAAAATGGGAGAGAATATAGAGAAGGTGTACATGATAAAAGTATATTATATATATGAATGAAAATATCTTTATGAAACTCGTCACTATAATTTAATGAATATATATTAAAAAGGAAGATTTCATTTCACATTTCACATGGATGAACCCATATAAAATGAAGTTTGTGAACATTGTACATTTAAGTAGTGCATCTATCCCGACCAAATAAATCATAATTCAACTAGCTGTTTGTGGTGATAGTTTTTAAAATGAATGTGTACCAATAATGTGCTTTTACTCAAAGTTGTATTTTTACTGTAGATACTGTTTCAGATAGTCCTTTATTTGTTCGCTTCTTCTTGCTGCTATACCATTTTTCTCTTATTTGGCCAGTTTCCTCCTTTCTTTAAAAAACCCAATTTTATATATAGGCATATAATTGACCAATATGAACTTTGGCCATTTTTACCTCTCATTACTCTTTCTCTTTCATCCCTGCACCTCTTCAGCAGAGCCCTCTGGTCTTCTTAATAAATCTTCCTTCTAGTTTGATGGCCTTTTTTTGTGATCAACTGTGTTTAAATAGGATGCTTTCAAGACCATGGGAAGGGGGTTATATGCTGAAGCACAAACAGCTTATCAGTGGTTACACCACTAAATGATACCCACTCCTCCAGCAATCACTAATTGCCGATGGTCCACAGTGATGAGCGGGGCCTTAGGAGCTCCTTTTCTATGTATATTGCAGTGCTGATGGGCAGTTTTGTCAGGTCTTATTTAGGGAGCCATTGCTGCAGTGAGTTCACGAGTGCAGCACCTTGTCATGTCCAGAAGTCACTGTTTCCCGTCACTGCTCCCTATCCTTTGACTCGTATTCTTTCCACCCACCCAAATACTCCCTGAGCCTTGAGGGGGATGGTACAGATGTTTTATTTAGGGTGAGCACTCAGCACACACTTATTCCCAACGCTAACTAGGTATGAATCTCTGCATAAGGCATCTTCTCAGAGCGCACTGAGAGCAGCACTGATGTATGCGTATAAACACCAGTGCGTGGAAGGTGGTTTAACTTGTCCATCTCACAAAGCAACAGTAGTAGGCTCCCTCCGATGGCTTATGATCTTCCTGCTATAGGATCTTGATTGGGTTTTCAGTCCCAGGTATGACTTTCCTCATATGGAACACGCCTTAAACTGAGGCCGAAAGCAGTTGGTCACTTATGTGACAGTCATTGCAAAGGAAGCATATCCCCCCTCGCAGGTCTTATTGCAGCCCATGGGGTCACATGTGGGCAAGTCTGCTGAGGACTCTTATCAGTCTTCCAACACTGTAAAAGCTAGCTGACACGGGGGAATTTCCAGCTCAGTTCTACCTTTATTTTTTATAGCATGCAACCAAAGTGTGAGGTGTCTTCAGCAATGCGGCTTTTTCAGCTAGTTCTGGTGAAGAATGAAGAGCCTGTACTGTCCGGAGGTCTCTGGTGCCTTACTGGCCAATGGTGTATGGGGAAGTGTCTCACATCTGACATTGGTAATTTTAATACTGTAACAAGAGCCCTGAGGGTGCGTGCTTGCTTGTGTGTGTGTGTGTGTGTGTGTGTGTATGTGTGTGATGAAATCTTCGAGACTTCTTAGCACATAACTGATATAGTGATAATTACACAATCATACTTTCTTTTGATCATTTACATTTTGAAAAAATTTGGAAAAATTTCACCCAAATACTTAGAAGAATTCCACTTAAACTCCAAATCTGAAAGATTTTTCTTTTACATTTCCATATTCCAACTAATATTTCATCTCTCCAAAATCAACACATTAGATTCAGCAAATGTTTCTCTAATAGTAACCCTGTGCTCCAGATGCTGAGTCTAAGAAACTTCCATTCATATGCTAACTCATTTGTTCTCTACAACTGGATTCAGAAAAGTGCTTGGGTCATACATTCCATATACTGCAGATGAGACCACAGAGCCATGGAGTTTGGATAATTTTGTCAAGGTCATATGTCTTTAGCACTGGCATGTGACTGGGACCTCACATCATCAGCTTCTGTATCACATGACTTAACAGTGACTGTGCTAAGCCCTTTCATAATTTCAATTAATTCCCAGCACCTAAAATATATCATTATCATTTCAGAGAAAATAAACATGTATCACAAACCTCCAGATGGGTAAAGTATAAACTATAAACAAATGACTAAACTCTGGAAATCTCAGTCTCAATTTAGAGCAT
The DNA here is from genome assembly GCF_907164565.1 of Psammomys obesus. Lineage (NCBI taxonomy): Eukaryota > Metazoa > Chordata > Mammalia > Rodentia > Muridae > Psammomys > Psammomys obesus. Next base: position 1,152,068 of record NW_026596356.1, on the reverse strand, counting down.
CTTTTGTGACTGAATTTAGGAGTAAGGAGTCATAGGGTCAGAAGACAGCCCAGTAGTGTTGAATCCTTGTCATGCTCTAGGTGGTCTCTTATTTTTCTTATTTTTAGTTTAAAATATTATTTGTATCATTTCATTGTATGAAACAATGGACATGTATACATGAAACTTTACCTACATCTATTTCTGCATTATATTCTGTTGCCTTTACCTCCAGTTCTCTCCCTTTCTCTTCCCAAATAGTCACTTTTTTACTTACACAAACACACTTGTATGTGTGTATATTTATCTGTATGTACACATTATGAATGTATATATGTGTGTATATGTACATATATAAATGTATATGTGTGTGTTCATGTGTGTGTTAAAATCTAGATTCTACACATAAAATATGCCTTTTTTGTCTTTCTGGTTCAAACTTAATTTTTTTAACATTATGGTCTCTACCCCACAAATTTTTATTCAAATAAACTATATCATTATTTTTATGGCTGACTAAAACTCTATTTCATACATACCACGTTTTCTCTCTATATATTCATCTGTGATGGGCATCTGTACTGGTTTCATATTTTGGACTATTGTGAATAGTGCTTCAGTAAACATGGATGTGTGTGTGTCTCTGAGGCATGCCAGCTTTGAATAACTTGACTATACATTTGAGTACAGATGAGTCATAACATGGCTCTGTTATATTTATTCCCTCAATAACTTCATGGGATGTTAATATTATTACATAGAAGAAGATTATAAAGTTCAAAGAAGAAATGTAAAGTTCTCAAGATACCCAGATTGGCCTGGTTCAAAGCTCGTGGCATCATTTTGAGCAAAAATACATCAAACAAGAAAGAAATAAAAACTGCCAATCAGTGAGAGGCCCAAGGGAGAAGCTATAAGTCTGTGGGAGAATTAGAAAACCATCTCCTTTATATAACTTTTCTAATAAACTATTGCCCATGGTTGCCAGGCATTTTCTTTCTATGTAATTTATCTTAGTCTTTTTTTTTTTTTAATCTTGTAACACTTCTGGTCTCTTGGGCTCCTGCTTCAATACCATCCCAAAGCATCAGAAGGAGGAGGGAGGAATCTGGACTAGAGAAGGGAGGTAGTGTATAGAGGAATCTTTCCTGGTTTATTAGAGTTCCCTGATCATGGAAGGAAGAGAAGGAGGAGTCTCCACAGCAGCTTTATTTTTCCTGTTACCTTGTTTCTTCCTTTATTCCCTAAGTCCTCTTCTAGCTAACATCACCATCTTAGAATAATTCTGATAAGTTAAGGACAGAAGAGAAAGTAAGTAGATTCTATCGTGTGCTAATTCTTCTTCAAAGGGTCAATTCTCCAATCATTCATTTATTTTTATAAAGAATGCCCACCTAACTTTTCCTCTTTAAACCCAATAAAATTCCAAAGTCCAGTTAATGTTATCTCTTTCTGGTACTTTTTGTTGACGGTGGTTTCTTTCTTTTCTACTAAAAGCTTGTTATCGTTTATTCACATTATGCTTGCCCCCCCCCCCACAGCCCTTATGGCCTCTCACTTCTACTCCATAGTTTCCACATTCCAGGAATCATCACATAATCTTTTATAATTAACAGTTTCTGTAAGTTGAGCATGATTTACCCATACATCTAAAGGTCTTACTCTTTCTCTAGAGAAGTTCTACTGTGCCTGTACTTAATCTTAACTTCATGTCTTTTAATTGTATTTCTCTTTATTCTTGAGAATTGTATACAGGTATGCAATGAAAAATAACCATATCCACGCCATTTTCTTCTTCAGTTCCCCTACATGGACCCCTCTAAATTTCATGTCTTTTTTTGTTACCCACAAAACCCAGCTGGTGCTGCCCGTGTTTGTGTGGGTGTGAGGCTACCCACCAGTGCTGGGACCCCACTAGTGGAGTTGTTTTCTCTGAGTCTCTAAGGGCTAAAATCAATGCAGACTTACAAAGGTGTCAAATATCTTGAAGATCTATTTACATTCTCTACATAGATGGTCATTTCCACACAAATTATTCATGTATTTCACCTGCACTGTTTTCCATTCCTTCCATCTTCACTTTTTCTGTTCTATCCGTGTGTTATCTTCCTTCATTTCTCATCCAGCAGTTACATTATCTTTGCTAATAATTAACTAAAAACCCCACATACGAAATGGTGTCAGAAGGTTAAACAAACACATCCCATTATAATTCCTGTAAGTCAAATATGGACATCTTTGGAGGGACAACAGGGACTGAATGTGAATGATAAAGATTCTTTGTGAGAGCTCCAGTGTTCGGGCAGTGAAAAGTATATGAGCCAAGTCACAAAGTGGAAGAACATCATGGCTGGCTTAGAAAGAGAAATCAGTGACAGACTATGATGGAAAAGTGAAAAGAAAATACCCTTTAAAACTTTATTGGAAGGATTTGGATGTGTTTCCCTAAGCTGGAAAGTTTCATTGTTAGTTACTTCTGCATAAATTTCATTCTAGAAACAATCAATCAGGTGTTAAAATGCCTAGTGTTCAGGTGGGAAGAAAAGGGAACAAGTGAAAGGCTATGAAATCAAGAAGTTAAAAAAGACCTGATATGAGGGACCAGGATGAAGGTAATAGAAACAGGACAGGAGAAATGCTGCAGATGTAAGAAATAAGGATGAGATGCAGAGAGATAAGCATAAACAATGAGGAGGCAGCTTAGATAGTTTCTGGGCTAAATATGAGTGGATATAGGGTAACAGGAAGATAATTATGAAAACAATCTAGAAAATGTTCAGATCCCTAACTTAAGTAACATGCCACTCATTGTCATAAAAAGGTTTGGAAAAGTTCAGTTCATATTTATATGTATATTTTATGACATATATTACATTCAAATGACATCCAGAGAGTTATGTCTATCCTTTGCTGTACAAGTAAGAACAAATGAGCCACTCCAGATACATTGCTTCTTTTTATAATCCACCTGAGTAAAAAGCAGTGATGGTATGTGAAGGTTTTAATGGCAACAGTAAATCAGAGCCACACTGCCAGCCCTATAAGGGGTATAGGAATGATAGAAGGATAAATAGTGTTCATAGGAAGACATGCTTCTCAAACAAAGATTGAGTCAGCTGTGTTGATGGAGATTGCAGCAGGAGCAGAGCTGTGCAGTGACACAGACACAGAAACTTCTGCTTCAGAAATACACTGAACACCATGACAAAATAGAATGTTTTGGTGAAAGCAGTGGAAGATGCTGAAATAGCTGTATACTTTGTTAAAGAGTTTGAAGGTCATTCTGGAGCTAACAGGACGTTATGGATGGGTTCTAAATAGATAAGTAAAATCTGACAATTTGAACTTTAGGGGACAAATCATAGGTGTAGACAATTTGTAGTTTACAATGATTTTATTTTCCAATTTTTAAAATAAGAAGGTAATCGTTGGTTTTATGCATTAGCCTCCCTTCTTTACAGGGAAAGGTTACACTCCTGGTTGAACTCAAAGATTCTTTTCTTGAATGTAAACTCATAATATATGTTACCTGAATATTTCACAGTTTCTCTAGTCCCAAATTCCTGGTTCCACTTTGTAAAATTTCTGTGACTAAGCAAGTCACTTAATTTTTCCTTTTATAATTTTTTCTTATTATTTAATTTTACGTGTATGGTTTTTGTTTTGTTTTGTTTTGGTTTTGTTTTTTTTTGGCTACATCTGTGCCTGTTCACCATGTGCGTGCCTTGTACCCATGGAGCCGAGAAGAGAGCATTGGATTCCATGACACTGGAATTATAGACACTGTGAACAGACATGTGGGTGCTGAGAATTGAACCTGGTCCTGTGGAAGAACAGCCAGTGTTCCCAACTGCTGAGCCATCATCTCAGCCCTGCTGTTAGCATTGTTATATGCCAGTTTCCTTGGGCATAAGTGGGATTATTAGTGGCATCATCTCAGAGTTGTTCTGAATAGCCAGTAGTACTACAAATATTTTAAAACAATGCCTACACTATTAGCACACAGTAGTTACTCAGTTGTGTTATACAGGATTGCTATTTCTTCATTGTGTAACTTACTTCCTCAGATAGGAGATTTCATCCAGACTATGATAAATTCCCACCTTAGGAAACTCTAAATATCCTACCACTTTTTTTTAAGTTTGGTGTTTGTTTAATTAATTTTAAAAAATGCATCAGTTCTATATTTGCACCATCAACATTTATGACTTTGATTTTTTCTTCTTGCCTTTGTATAGGAGTAAAAGACAGACATTGGGACTGATGTATTTTCCCCCCCTGGTATTTTTTCAGTGCATGCTCCTCTAAAGGCCAAGCCATCTCTTACAGCGTGTGTAATAGTCAGTTATTTTTGTCTGTGTTTTCTTGGTTTATTACTCAGCTCATTGAGTGTTACTAATTGCATGTACCACAAGCCTTGCAGCCTACCAGAGCAAGCTCACCAAGTGAGGCTCTTTTTGCTGCTGCTTTCATAAGACACTTTGGTCTCATCTCTTAAGAAGCAGTGAACAAGACAGCATGGAGCAGAGGAACCACAGTGGGCAAGTGAGTGATTTTGTGTTGCTGGGTTTCCCAGCTCCTGCAGCACTACGAGCACTGCTGTTTTCCCTTCTCCCCTGGCCTACGTGTTGGTGCTGACTGAGAATGCACTAATCATTACAGCAATTAGGACACACCCAACCCTCCACAAACCCATGTATTTTTTCTTGGCTAATATGTCATTCCTGGAGATTTGGTATGTCACTGTTACGATTCCTAAGATGCTTGCTGGCTTCATTGGTTCCAGACAGAACCATGGGCAGCTGATCTCCTTCGAGGGCTGCATGACACAGCTCTACTTTTTCCTGGGCTTGGGCTGCACTGAGTGTGTCCTTCTTGCTGTGATGGCTTATGACCGCTATGTGGCTATCTGTCACCCCCTCCACTACCCTGTCATTGTCAGTAGCCGACTGTGTGTGCAGATGGCAGCTGGATCCTGGGCTGGAGGTTTTGGCATCTCCATGGTTAAAGTTTTCCTCATTTCTCGCCTGTCTTACTGCGGCCCCAACATCATCAACCACTTTTTCTGTGATGTTTCTCCATTGCTCAACCTCTCATGCACTGACATGTCCACAGCAGAGCTTACAGATTTTATCCTGGCTATTTTCATTCTGTTGGGGCCGCTGTCCGTCACTGGAGCCTCCTACTTGGCCATCACCGGTGCTGTGATGCGCATCCCCTCAGCTGCTGGCCGCCATAAAGCCTTTTCCACCTGTGCCTCCCACCTCACTGTTGTGATCATCTTCTATGCAGCCAGTATCTTCATCTATGCCAGGCCCAAGGCACTCTCAGCTTTCGACACCAACAAGCTTGTCTCCGTACTCTACGCTGTCATTGTACCATTGCTCAATCCCATCATTTACTGCTTGCGCAACCAAGAGGTCAAAAGGGCGCTACGGCGCACTCTACACCTGCATCGGGGCCAGGATGCCAACGCCAAGAGATCTGGCAGAGATGGTTAGGTGGGGACTTAGTAAGCATGATAAAACTTGGGTTTAATTTCCTTCCTTCCTTCCTTCTTTCCTTCCTTCCTTTCTTTGTTTTTCTTTATTTCTTTGTTCCTTTTTTTTTCTTTCAGTCTAAATTAGGGGGATTAAGTTAGGAGTCAGTTAAATTCTAGCTCCTGTAACCTGGTCCAAAAAAAGGAAGAGGCATAGATTTCAAGGAAAAGGCTGGATTTCTGCTGGATGAGGCTCTGGTTTATGGTGTAAGGCCTGGGTCAGCACTGCGGACACTGTTACAGCTCTGACAGATCAAGTGCCATTAAAGGAAGCATGTGCTATAAGAAGGAAAAGAGGCAGGCCAACAACTGGTTGGTGAGATAACAGAGGCCCACAAGGTGAACATTCTGGAGTAAGTTTTAAGGAAAGGGGATAAGAAACTAAGACTTTGAGACAGATTTGCATGTACGCTGTGTTGCCATTGAGGTTGCTTTGAACTCCTGAGCTTCCGGCTTCACCTCTGAAGTGCCAGAACTGCAGCTGTGTGCCCTGGGGAATGAACCGAGGCTTTGTGTTTGCTTTTCAAGCACTCTACCAACTGATCGACATCACCAGCCCAGACTACGAGCTTTTGTGTTAGCAGTTTATCTCTTGGACCACGGTTGTTTCTGGCTTTATTTCCAAATTATTGAGGTCATTGAATTAGTGGCTGAGTTTATTTGATTCCTTAATCTTCTGTAGCCTTAATTATACCATAAACATCATAGAGAGAAGGTCACATTTTTTTTTATCATGGTACATAATATCATCCACCACATACTTGATATAAATACGCACAATAAATCAATATGGTGTGGGGCCACATAGATAAAGCACCTGTGTAAAACCTACAGCTGAGCTCCGCAGGTGCAGGAACTAAACCTCTCAAACTTTGGTAGGACATAAAAGGAGGTACAAATTATTTCAGACTTGTTGGAAAGAAATTGGGAATATGTAACACTAGCTTTAAATTATTGAAAGGATTTGAAAATATGTATTCTTATTTATAATAAAACTATTGAAATATAGTTAACATTTACAAATGTGGGCATTACTTAAGCAAGATATAGCTCATGCATTAAATGCAGTCTTATAGACAATGAAATAACATGATCTAAATTGCTTTAAGGACTCAAAATAACTGTTAATTCAGTAAATGAAATTATTATTATATAACAGTATAAAAACTGCTTTAATTATTTTTTTTCAGTTTTAACTCTGACTAGAAGGAATTTGGTTAAAATGGTAAATTACTTCTTCAACAATATTTTATGGCTAACCTAGTCATGTAAGTAAGCTTTGCTTAGCCTTTAAGATACACAACTTTATCTATCTTGGAAGAGATAGTGAGAGGGTGTAGGTAGCCTCCTGCTATTTTGCCCTAGGGTCAAAAATCTGAAGACAATAAAGCTTTTGTTTTCTGGTGTCCTTTGGATTAACTGCCTTTTTATAGTTGTTTCTTGTTAGTCAGACTTGTGAAAACATTATTGGAAAGTATAGTTTGAGTGGAGTCTTGTTACTTTTTCTCATGCAGCCCTTGGACTGCTAGACTCAAGCTCTGTCCCTCCTGAGTTTGTCAGTATTATATGTTACCACTTACAAGTAAATATATAAAATAGAGTCACACACACATAGGTATTTTTACCAAAGAAGTTATATAACTTTATTAATATCTTGTTTAAAAGTTTAGGAATGACTATCTCCACAGAAGTGGTTTCTGAATGGGCCAATGATTTGCGGTGGGACTGTCCTCCTCTGGGAATCACAATTTTAGTTGTTATATGAATTTATTTTTATAGGCTAGTTCCAGTTAATAGGAAGAGAAAATGTAATGTTGGATTTCCTCATTGTGCTTTTCTCATTTCCAATTTTTGTTATACTAAAATACATTAGTTTCCAATGTAAGGAAGCATATGTAATGTTGGCTACACAATTTGAGATACTTAGTATGGTGCCCTTCAAACAACAATCTATCACTAAATAATAATGGAAGGATGTTTTATCCTATGTAAACTAGAACAAGATTGAGACCCTTTTGCCAAAACTGAATTTTTCTAGGCATGTAACCCCCATGCCTCATATTGAATTTGAGGTAAATGAAATCCTCAATTGTTTTTCAAATTAATTATTAATCATCTGATTTTATCCATTCTTCATTGAGGTAACACATTTTTTTCTGTAAACATAAACATATGTTTCATTTGATTTCATTTCCATTTGATTCTGCCTGTTTCAGGCCACCTTCATATTCTGCCAGTCTTTTAAAACTTTTCATAGATAATATAGCCCCATAATTATCCTTTTCTGGGGGTAGGGGTCCCCAGTCACTTGCAAAATAGTATAGTACCTATTTGAGCCAATCAGACATAGGCATTAACCAGAGCGGTGGGAGGCAGTGCATGTACAGGCAAGAGAAGAACAACATATGTATATAGATATAAATACATACATATGCATATATACATACACACACACACACACACACACACACACACACACACATTACAAAGTGTTTAGTTACGCCACATTTCTTAATCTGCCTTTCAAATCTTCCTAACATATTTCATTAGTCTAGATTTTATTTTGGTCTTTTAGCCTTTGCCCACTACAAACCATGTACAGTGATATTTTATACTATGATTTACAGTGTGTATTTCCTCTAAGTTACTGATCTAATAAGTTTCACTGATTGCTAGCATTAAACTTTGAACAGAGTCAGGAAATATCCTCAAACCTTCCAGAATATTAAAGGAGTATTTAAGATGACAATTACTTTGCAAGTCTGAAAATCCCATTTGTCTTCATTAAAAATGCTTACAAACAGCTGAAAAATATCCAGTGAGGGAAGGGAGAAAACTATTTCATGGAATACAGTATTTTGGATCTGAGTATACACAAGATTTTAGGTGGTAGAATTTAAATAACTAACAGTAACATTACAATGTTTACTTCTGAAGTTTAGATGACTTACACAAAATGAAAGATAATTACATCAGGGGAAGCAGAACTGGTTATGTGGGAAACTTTATAGTGTCTTTGTGACCTTTCTGCAATTCTAATGTTTGTCAAAATATAACAAATGTTACAAGTTGTTGTTTTTTTTTAAATAAATCTGATTTATTTCAATGACGTCCAGAAGACAAATGTGATCCATCCTTTCCTTTATAGCTGAGATGTATATAGTTAGCACCATGCTTTTGTGAAGATATTTTTATTTTTTTTTTACTAATTATAGTTTATTCATTTTTTATCCCAGCTGTAGCTCCCTCCTTTATTTTGACTTTTTATTGGGAATTTCAATTACCTTGGTAGTCATACACAGATATTGCTTTGACTTAGTATATTCATAAAATGATAATTAAAGTACAGAATAAACACCCTGAGTTACTGCTTTATATACTTAGCACTTCAGCAAATCCCACTGGCTTTTTTAGACATCACAGGCAGTCTTGGGTAAACTTGAGTGGACAGGCTTATGCAGTGCAGAGAACAAAGTCTGTCTGTCAGGGGTCTTCAGTTTTTCTTAGACATTTTCCTCATGACAAGATTGCTGTGGCTGGATTTTATTTCCATAGGTACATTTAAGAAGATCTGTATGGTTAGGGTTGTAGCTTAGTGAGAGATACTTCCTACTACCTGTGAGACTGGGGCCAGTCCTGGATTAGCTGGAAACAAGCACGAAGCACATTGAACTTGTTATATATACTTCCCATTGAATATGACTAGAAGAAGAGGAAGAGGAAGAAGGTGAGGAAGAAGAAAAAGAAGGGAAAGAGGATACGGAGAAAAATGTAGAAGAAGGGGAGAAGAGAAGTACTAGGTCCAGACTCCTTCACTACTCACATATAGAACTAATCAGATCCTTACAGACTGAAAGAAGCATTCCTAGGATTCCTTACCACTCCAGATCTCTGCCTCAGTATATATTATTCTACTTAAAATCCCATTAGTTTCCAAAGGACATGTACATAGCTTAAAACCTTACACCCACTAGAATGGCTAAGATAAAAAACTCAAGTGACAACACATGCTGGAGAGGATGTGGAGAAAGGGAAATCCTCTTCCACTGCTGGTGGGAATGCAAATTTGTACAACCACTTTGGAAATCAATCTGGCACTTTAGCAGATAATTAGGAATAGCACTTCTTCAAGATCCAGCTATACCACTCTTAGGCATATATCCAAAATATGCTCAAGTACACAATAAGGACATTTGCTCAACCATGTTTGTAGCAGCCTTATTTGTAATACCCAGAAGCTGGAAACAACCCAGATGCCCCTCAACTGAAGAATGGATACAGAAATTGTGGTACATCTATACAATGGAATATTACTCAGCAATAAAAAACAAGGAAATCATGAAATTTCCAGGCTAATGGTGGGAACTGGAAAATATCATCCTAAGTGAGGTATCACAAAAGCAAAAAGACACACAGGGAATATACTCACTCATAAGTGGATATTAGATATATAATATAGGATAAACATATTAAAATCTGAACACCTAAAGAAACTAATCAAGAAGGAGGACTCTGGCTAAGATGCTTAAACCCCATTCAGAAAGGCAAAGAGGATGGAGATCAGAAGAAGGAGAAAACAGGGAACAGGGCAGGAGTCTACCACAGAGGGCACCTGAAAGGCTCTATCCTGCAGGGTATCAGAGCAGATGCTGAGAACTTTTAGCCAAACTTTGGGTGGAGTGCATGGAATCTTGTGAAAGAAGCATGAGATAATAAGACCTGGAGAGGACAGGAGCTCCACAAGGAGAGCAACAGAACCAAAAAATCTGGGCACAGGGGCCTTTTCTGAGACTGATACTCCAAACAAGAACCATTCATGGAGATAATCTAGAACCCCTGCACAGATGTAGCCCATGGCAGTTCAGTGTTCAAGTGGGTTCCATAATAATGTGAAAAGGGACTGTCTCTGGCATGAACTGATTGGCCTGCTCTTTGTTCACCTCCCCCTGATGGGGGAGCAGCCTTACCAGGCCACAGAGGATGACAATGCAGCCACTCCTGATGAGACCTGATAGACTAGGATCAGAAGGAAGGGGAGGAGGACCTCCCGTATCAGTGGACTTGGGGAGGGACATAGGTGAAAAAGGGGGAGAGAGGGTGAGATTGGGAAGGGATGGTAAAGGATCTACAGGGGGATGCAAAGTGAATAAACTGTAATTAATAAAAAAAAGTGGCTATAAGTCTCAGCGTCTGCTTTGATAATCTGCAGGGCAGAGCCTTTCAGAGGCCCTCTGTGGCAGGTTCCTAGGTTGTTTCCTGTTTTCTTCTTCTGATGTCCATCCTCTTTGCCTTTCAGGATGGGGGTTGAGCGTTTTAGTCAGGATCCTCTCTCTAGATTAGTTTCTTTAGATGTACAGATTTTAGTAGGTTTATCCTATGTTATATGTCTATATGAGTGAGTATATACCATTTGTGTCTTTTTGCTTCTGGGATAGCTCACTCAGGAACTCAGGATGATCCTATCCAGTTCCCACCCTTTACCTGCAAATTTCATGATTTCCTTGTTTTTCATTGCTGAGTAATATTCCATTGTGTAGATGTACCACAATTTCTGTATCCATTCTTCAGTTGAGGGGCATCTGGGTTATTTCCAACTTCTGGCTATTACAAATAAAGCTGCTACAAACACGGTTGAGCAAATGTCCTTATGGTGTACTTGATCCTCTTTTGGATATAGGCCTAGGAGTGGTATGGCTGGATCTTGAGGAAGCGCTATTCCTAGTTGTCTGAGAAAGCGCCAGATTGATTTCCAGATTGGTTGTACAAGTTTACATTCCCACCAGCAATGGAGGAGGGTTCCCCTTTCTCCACAACCTCTCCAGCATGTGTTGTCACTTGAGTTTTTAATCTTGGCCATTCTGATGGGTGTAAGGTGAAATCTCAGGGTCGTTTTGATTTGCATTTTCCTGATGCTGAGACTTATGGCCAACTGTTGGGCAGAGTGCATGGAATCTTATGAAAGAAGTGGGAAATAGTAAGACCTGGAGAGGACAGGAGCTCCACAAGGAGAGCAACAGAACCAAAAAATTTGAACACAGGGATCTTTCCAGAGACTCATACTACAATCAAGTACCATGCATGGAGATAGCCTAGAACCCTTGCACAGATGTAGCCCATGGCAGTTCAGTGTTCAAGTGGGTTCCATAGTAATGGGAACAGGGACTGTTTCTGACATGAACTGATTGGCCTGCTCTTTAATCACCTCCCCCTGAGGGGGGAGGAACCTTACCAGGCCACAGATGATGACAATGCAGCCACTCCTGATGAGATATGATAGACTAGGATCAGAAGGAAGGAGAGCAGGACCTCCCCTTTCAGTGGACTTGGGGAGGGGCATGCATGAAGAAGGGGGAGGGGGTGGGATTAGGAGGGAAGAGTTTATGGGGGGATACAAAATGAATAAAATGTAATTAATAGAAGTTAAAAAAAGAACAAAAAAGACATGATTATACTGATATGACTCACATTCTGATGACCCACTGGATGATGATTTTATATTTCAAAATAATTGTCAAAAGAAAGGATTTTCAATAAATGTTAAAAATGTATAAATTTAAAAAAAGTTTCAGTATGACAAAAAAAAAAAAACAACAAACCTCAACTCAGTCTTTTAAAATAAAGAATAAACAAGCTTGACTCTTATTGGCCAACTTTTTTCATTTATCCTTTCTTCATACTTTCCTCATACTTTCTACTATTCTATTCTCAATTTCTATGAGATCAACTTTTTCAGATTTTACATGTGAGTAACATCATAGTATTCGGATTTGAGTAACACTAGGATAAAAGAACATATTCTTAAAGGTACACACACTCACCTACATTCACCCCATACAATACACACAGACCCATATATTGATATCTTACAGATGGCATACATGTATCATTCTACCATATAGTGTCATACAGATGTAAACTATTTTATGTTAATTAAAATAACAAGATAATAGAAAAGCAAACAACTGGTTCAATATTAAGAAACAAACAAAGAATGAATGTACTCTTTTATGAACCCAGTTAACATTATTTTAGAGGAGTTTGTAACTTGGCATTACGTCAATGAACATACAGGAATGAGATGAAAGGGTCATGCCTAGAGTTAGAGATATAGTCCAGATACGAAGACTAATCCATCGATGGGCAGAGATTCAGCTTTTCTCTGCCAGTCCCCTGGACATAGTCTTGGTAGTGCACAAAGTTTCCCTAGAGTCAGGACAAATGTGTAAGTGAGCCTCCTGAGAAGACAGAGGTGTCTTCACTGAAGTCAGCATGAGGTGACTGTGCAGTGTGCTCTCCTGTCTTTCCTCCTGCCTTCTTGTGTCAGTGTTGTAATAACTTCCATGCAGCACAGACAAGGACTAGATGTTGACTTCAGAGAATGGGAACACCCACCCACAGTAGCCCTCTCCTGTGTAAATGTCTCAAGAGTTTTCCGTTCTCTACGAGGGTACTTTGACTATGGTGAGTGGTTAGAGGTACCAGGTGAAATTAGTTACGTTAAAGAAAGCTCCATGGAAAACTAGGAGCTTGTGAAGCGTCAATAGCCACCATTTGTGGACATGTGAGAGATTCTGAAGGAAAATAGTAGGTAAATGAAAGTACAGTGCACAATGCACAACTTAACTCAGGTTTGGAGAAATGTGGACAGGTGTAGTGTTCTGAGCACTTGACAAGACACAAAATATGCTCTTGCTCTAAAAAGTATTATGCTGTGTTCTCCCCTGAGAACAGTATTGCAGAGTGTAAAAGCATTCTGTAGCACAATAGCAGGCCTCTTTTCTTTTCAAAATATAGAGGTAGGCAGGCTCAGTGTTCTTTATTCTCAAAATAAGATAATAAAAACAGAATTCTTCATTAGTCAGTGATACATGTAGACTTTATTAAGAAGAACATTAGGGACAAGCAAAGTGGAGCAACATTTAAACAGATAAGTGTGCCTGAGTACGTGAGAAGAATTCATTAGCATGAAGGTAGCGTGGAGGTCCTATGTTATATGAACTTCAGAGCTCTTCCGTGGCGACCAGAGCTCAGTTTTAATTTCTCAGACCTTGGGTATATGCTTGTTGTAACAAGCATCATGAGAGTGCAAACTCTGAATGTGTCAAACATGTATGGTCTGGTAGATGAGTACCTCCTGTCCCTGGAGATAGACATCTTCCTCTTTGGCCAATTTCCCTTGGACTTTAAAGGTTCAGGAGATTCATGAATATAATTATGAATCTGTATTCAGTTAATATTCATGTGCTTACTAGTTCTCTTAGGTATGTGGGTCATAGTCCCGAAGTTATGAGTATTGAGGTTTTCAACTGTTAGATCTTAAACCTGGGACAAATGGCTAAGAAGGTGCTTATTAACATATCAAAGCTGACCCTGGCCTCCAGGTTCTCCCAGCATCCCTCAGTCCCTACCTGTTACATAGTCTTGGCTGCCATAACCTGACCTCTACCCTGAACTCTCCAGCCAAGGGGCTGGGCTGCCCTTGCCTGAGAGGCTCTTCTGTATATAATCCAGCCGTTTGTCTATGCTGGTCCTCTGATCCTTTTTGCCTTCTTGGCCACTGTACTGGTTATCCCTCTCTCTCCTCTTCCTTCCCCTTTTTCCTTACATGGCTTGGCTCAGGGTCATGTTCACTCTGGATTCTTCCAGATGCCTCTGCCTCTAGCTATGCTCTCCCTTGTATCTACAACAAACCTTCTCTTTCACCACACCTAGGAGCATTAATGTCCTCCCCTTTCTTTTTTTCCACTCAGCAAGCTTGAAAATATGTAGCAAGAAATATCTACGTATGATGGGGTTTACACCAGGAAGCTAATGCTGGTTAGATACTTGTCTCATTTTTTTTAATGTTTCTTATGTATAAACATGAGTTGTGAATTATTAGGTGAAGAGTGGGGAAGCGTTAAATAGGAAAGTGGGAGAATATTTACAAAGCCCTGTTGTCACAAGCAGTACTGGGGTGGAAAATCAGTTATGTATGCCTGGAGCAAAGACATTTAGTGTCATAAAAGATGAAGCTGAATAAATAAGGATTAGAACCACAAAGTACTTCCTATGCTTTGTAATTAAAACATTTGGATTTTAATGTAAAATCAACCTAGGAGTCCTAAAGGAATGTTAAAATAGTTCCCTCATTTAAGAATGTCAGGGGCTCCATCTATTCTGAAGAAACCATGCTAGCTAAAATATGATATAAAAGGGGTCACAGATATATTATACTTTTGAAACTTTCAGAGCCAATGCTGTTGTCTCTGTTTTCTTTTAGAGAAATTAAAAAGAGAAAGACATTGGATCTATGTTCATTGAAAAAACTGTGAAAGATAGCTACTGACATTCAAGTCACTGGCAATCAGGATAGTGAGAGCTGGATGAAAATGAATTTTGATACAAGGAGATAATTTATTCAAAAATATTTGAAGAAATATGTAGTTTACATTTTAAGAGATAACACTAGCAGAAAGTCAGAATTACTAACTCACTTTGCTCTTTTTTAACTGATGTTGCACACAGCATTGTTTGTAGTGATTCAGCCATGTTGAACACAATCATCACTCCAATCAGTGGGTTCACTCTGGTAGGCTTTCCCACAGATCTTTGGCTTCAGATGTCCTACAGAGATGGTGCGTCTCCTCCACAGGTTGCATGACACATCTCTATTTCTTTATCTCGCTTGCATGCACAGAGCGTGTGTTCCTAGCAGCCATGACCTATGACATCTGTGTGGCTATCTGCCTCCCTTTCCAATATCCAGTCAGAATGACCACCAGGTTATTGTGTGCTGCTGGTGGCTTTCGGTTATGTGGCTCACTTCATGATCACCATGATCAAAGTCTACTTAATTTTCCATGTCACCTTCTGTGGCTCCAATGTTATGAGCCACTTTCTCTGTGATATCTAACCATTCCTCACACTGGCATGCACAGATATATTCACTGCTAAGTTACTAGACTTTCTTTGGTTATTGTGATTCTTGTCTTCTCTTTAACCACCATTGTCTTCTCCTGTATGTATATGGTGTCTAACAGTCAGGGCATATACTCCACCAAGGAAAGGAGACCTCTTCCTCCTGTGCCTCCTGCTTCACTGTGGTCATAATTTATTACACAGCCATGATTTTCACGTAAAACTAACTCAGAGCTTTTAATTCCAACCAACTTATCTCAGCTGTGTATTCAGTCTTCACATGCTGAATCCCTTCATTTGCTGCATAAGAAACCAGGAAGTCAAGGTTACTGTTAAGAAGACCCTAGCAGGCAGGCAGTGTGTCCAACTCAGGTGATCACCCTGCCTTGAGAAGGGCACAGAACCCCATCCATAATATAGCCCAATAGTGCTTGTGGGCATGTTTGTTATTAGCAGTTCTTCACGGACATCAATTCCTAAAGAAATCACAGTAGGAAAGTAAACAAAATAAAAACCTAAACTCAAAAGGGAAGCCAGACACTATGTAATGCTATAACTATAAACTATTATTCTTTGGTATAGACATGTCAATAACTTACAAATGATATGTCTGAGTACATTGAATGCTTCTTACAGATTAATTACATATAATTATATGTTTAGCATTTATTTAATATATGTGAAGTGTTAAAGTAAAACTAATGCTCTCAATAATATCTATTGGTTCCCACCAACCTTGAAAAAAAATCCCAGGTGCCTTAGTTCCCTTTCAGATTCATAAGTGTGGACTTGATGATCATGCTTGTAACTCTATGTTGTTCACATGTTGAACCTGGAAGGATGAATCTTGTGTTGATATTAATACTATTTTTCAAATCTCAAACTTGTGATCCAATATTTTTTATTATATGCTACCATTTTATATTGAAGAGAGTCAGGAATGAAATTTCAAATATATCTGGATAAAGAGTGTCTAAAATTGTAATTCATCTTTAGTTAAGACAAATCTTAAATTTGTTCATTAAGAGCTGGAGAGGACAGGAACTCCACAAGGAGAGCAACAGAACAAGATAATTTGAACACAGGGAACTTCCCAGAGACTCATACTCCAACTAAGGACTATCCGGAGATAACCTAGAACCTTGACAATGCAGCCACTTCTGATGAGAACTGATAGACTAAGATCAGAAATAAGGAGAGGAGGACCTCCCCTATCAGTGGACTTGGGGAGGGACATGCATGCAGAAAGGGAGGGGAGAAGGGAGGGGTTTATGGGGGGATACAAAATAAATAAAGTGTAATTAATAAAAGTTAAAAAATAAAATAAAATAATGTAGGTTGAAAAACATCAACAAATTATGACTAAAACCTAAAAAAAATTTGGTTAATATTAAATACCAGTTTCGGTTTCTTGTCTTTTTAATTTTAGGTTTACTTATGTATGTAGGTCTTTTGCCTGCCTGTGTCTATGTGTGACTGTGTATATCTGACACCTGTCAAGTCAGGGGAGGACACCAGTTCCTCTGTAACTGAAGTTATGGTTATGATCACCATCTGAGCACTCAGCGCTGAACACAGGTCCTCTTCGAGAGCAAGAGATGAGCCATCTACCCCACCCTACATCCTTGTTTGTTTGTTTATTGACAAGTGTTGACCACTGAAACATGGTTTTAAAGGGAACTGAAACTGAGTGAGGGATGTATCAGAACTTTCTTTACTGCTTTTGAAACTTTTCTATAAACCTAAAATAATTCAACATTAAAATGTGTCTTTTAAGAAGAAATGTACTGAGTATATTGTTCTAGGTTGGCAATCACCGTCTTTTCGTACTTGGGATGCACTGCTCTGGGCTCTTCTGGCTTTTGTAGTTTCCATGGAGAAATCAGCTGTTGTCTTGAGGTTTTCTGTGTGGCTTGTCTCTTGCAGCTCCCAACACACCTTCTTTGTTCTTTGTATTTAGTGTTTTAACTATGATAGGGCATGAGTGATTTTCTTGTGTGCTGTTTGTGTTCTGTGTGATTCTTGCACTGTGATATTTTTAATAGTGATTTATATTAAACAATTTAATAGAATTCGGGCTGATTCCCATGGCTGACAAAAGCATGTTGTCCATCTCTTCTTGCTTATGGTAAAGTGTATAGGAAACACATTAGTCTTTTGTGAAAAAACTCTTAGATTTTTTTTAACATGTATTAAATTTCACTAAATACATGATTTTCTTTATCTAAAAGTCTAAATTATATCTATTGTGCCACAGATTCAGGTACTACATACATTTAAAACTAGCTGATTAATAAAAGAGACTTAAACTAAATATACACTCACCATGTACATTTTAAATTCCTTTTAAAAATATATTTTACAATTTAATATTTATTTATTTTTCTTTTAAAAACAGTAGCAACATGTTCACAGAGTAGGAAAAGAAATTCACAAAGAATCTCAGTTTATTTATATCCCAAGGATGCTCCCACAGTCCTCTCCTCCCAGTCACACCCTTCCTTTCCTTCTTCCTCCTCTTCTCCCTTTCCTCCCAGAAAAGGGAGCCCCTCCCTCCGTATCAACCCTTCCCCAGTACAGCAAGTCACATCAGGACCAGCATATCCTCATCCTCTGAGGCCAGGCAAGGCAGCCCTGCCAGGGACAAGTGATCCAGAAGCAGGCAATAGAGTCCATGTTGGAAACAGCTTCCCCCTCCACTTGCCAGGTGCCCCACATGAAGACCAAGTAGCCCATCGACAACATATGTGCAGGGGGCCTAAGCCCAGACCTTGCATGCTCCTTAGCTGATGTCTCAGAGTCTGTAATCCCCCGTGGGACTGGGTTAGCTGTCTCTTTTGGTCTTCTTTTGAGGTTCCTGTCTCCTCCGGGTCCTTCCATCTTTTCCCCAACACTTCCACAGGACGCCCGGAGCTCCACCCCATGCTTGGCTGCAAGTCCCAGCATCTGTGTTGATCCTCTGCTGGCTGGAGCCTCCCTGATGACAGTCAAGTTAGACTCCTGTCTGCAAGCATAGTGTTGTGGGGTGGGTCTCAGATTGAGCCAATGATTGGTTGGATATTCCATCAATCTTTGTTCCCTCTTTATTCCTTCACTTCTTGTAGGCAGGGTAATTTTTGAATCAAAGGTTTTGTTGGTGGGTTGTTTTTCCCTCCTTCTACTAGTCCTGAGCTAACTAACTAGCATGCCCAAGGGAGGTGGCTGGAATGTCACCCAGAAAGGAAATAGAATAGACTGCAGAAGTGGGTGAAGAGAGATGAAAAGGGGAGGGAATCAAGGGTAGGGATCAGATGTGGATTGAACAGGGGTAGGAAGTGAGAGAGCTAGGAACAAAAAGGGAAACTGAGGAGGGACATCTCTTTGTTAAACCGGGAGGCCTGAGAGGATATGGGTGTGACTCTAACTGAGACTCCTAACAAGGGGGACGTGAAGACTGAAGTGACCACATTTTCAATTCTTACAAATTTTATCCACTCTTTAAACCTCACCTCGATATTGGCATACAGAAGTGGACAGGCCCATCCATCAGAGAACAAGGGTCTGTGGAGATGAACCTCTCATCTTTTTTTAAGAATCATCCTTCAGGACAAAACTTATCTTTTGAGTTTTATGTTCCATAGTCTCAGTTAGTGAAGTCCTGAGGTGGCAGTCCCTCTTGAATTACTATCAATTTACCATGTATCCTTAACAAAGGATATGAATGGAGGAGGAAGAAGGACAGGCTAGGCCCATTCTCCACCAAATTCTTATTGATCTAACGTAGACTCTTAGTGATTTGGTCAAAGCAACTCTATGTTCCTCATTTCTCCAGGCACCTTCCACTGTTTCTATCAGGTGTCTTTGACTACTAGAGTGTATCTGCTAGGCCTTCATTCTTACAAAATTTCTAGTGCTAGATTTTAGATTTGGGACTGCTTGAGGCACAAATCATAGCAGAGATTGACAGCCTGCCAGGCTGTGGCAGCCTGACAGACAGAAGGAGTTGACACTTCCTCTTTAGAACACAGAATGCATATTACAAAGATCCATTCAGTGACCGAGAGGTCAAGGCAAAGAACATGGCCTCTAGTCACTTCTGAGGCCTAAAGACTCTGTAATCTCTTGTATACTATGATCATTCCGTCATCTTTCCTGTGCTTCTGTTTAAACTAAAATCATTCTCAACTCTTTGAAGATCATGGCCAACTCCCAGCACAGAAAATAGTTAACATTTGTGTAGATAGAACAACAACAACAACAAAATCTTTTAGCGCTGTTTTCTTGTTGTTTTGATTTTTCTTCTGGAATATTCTTAATTGACACTGCTTCTTCCAGTTTCCTTGAGGTATAGATGACTAGTAAAAGAGGACAGGGATTCCACAAGCAGAGCAACAGAACAAGATAATTTGAACACAGAGAACTTCCCAGAGACTCATACTCCAACCAAGGACTATTCATGGAGATAACCTAGAACCCCTACACAGAAATAGCACATAGCAGTTCAGTGTCCAAGTGGGTTACATAGTAATGGGAAGAGGGACTGCCTCTGACATAATCTGATTGGCCTGCTCTTTGATCACCTCCCCCTGATGGGGGGGAGCAGCCTTACCAGGCCACAGCAGAGGACAGTGCAGCCCCTCCTGATGAGATCTGATAGACTAAGATCAGAAGGAAGGAGAGGAGGACCTCCCCTATCAGTGGACTTGGGGAGGGGCATGCATGCAGAAAGGGGAGGGAGGGTGGGATTGGGAGGGGAGGAGGGAGGTGCTTATGAGGGGGATACAAAATGAATAAAGTGTAATTAATAAAAAATTAAAAAATGTTAAAAAAACTATTTATTGAAGGTGTATACCATGATTTAGCATATGCATATATTGTGAAATGTGCCTTTTTTGTATGTCTCACAGAAAATTTCACTATACACTAAATTATTATAAACTGTAGTCATTGTGATATAAATTTAAACCTCAGAAATAATTTATCTTATGAAACAGAGATTGAGAGAATGATGGCCCAACCTGAGACACACCCAATGGGAAAGAGTCAATCCCTGACACTATTAATGAAACTCTGCTATGTTTGCCAACAGGAGCCTAGCATAACTGTCTTCTGAGAGGCTTCATCCAGCAGCTGGGGCAAACAGATGCAGAGACCCACAGCCAAACATAGGCTGAGCTTGGGAAGTTTTGTGGAAGAGTGAGATGAAGGATTGAGGGGACTGGAAGGGTTAAAGACACCACAAAAAGATCTACAGAGTTAACTAACCTGGGCCCATGAGGGCTCACAGAGACTGAACCACCAACCAAAGAGCAGGCATGAGCTGGCCCTCGCCCCTACACATATGTATCAGGTGTGCAGCTTGGTCATCATGTGGGTCCCCTAACAATGAGATTAGTGGTTCTCTGTTGACTGCCTTTGGATTCCTCTCCCCTAGCTGGGCTGCCTTGTCTATCCTCAGTGGGAGGGGAAGCATTTTGTCCTGCTGTGATTTGAGGTACCAGAGTGGGTTGGTACCTTTTGGAGACCTCTCCTTTTCCGAAAAAAAAAATGAGAAGGGAAAATGGAGGGGGGAAGGAGTTTAAGGGTGGGACTAGAAGGAGAGGAGGAAGGGGGCTAGGATCAGTTTGTAAAGTCATTAAAAGAGAAACTAAAAAAGAAATTATTCATCTTAGAACTGAAAAATTCACCCTTGGATTAATGTTTTCCCTTTCTTTCTGATACCCCCAAGACTGGAAATCACCATTCTATTTTCTGTTAGTGGGTGCAAATTTTAATGTTTCCACATGTAGATGAGATCAGACTATTTATATGAGTGATTCTAGTATATCTCACCAAATATCTAATATCTAATATGCTGAATCCAGACATATAATTCAGTGGTTAGGAGCACTTGCTGCTCTACAGAGGACCAAGGTTTTCAGCACCCACGTGGCTGTCTATAAGCCTCTGAAATTCTAGCTTCAGGAATCCAGTACCCTCTTCTTGCCTCCATGGTCACTGGGTATGCACATGGTACACATATATACACATACATTGAGGAAAAACACTCCTATACACAAACAATAAGATAAATAAATCTTTTTTAATTGTTATTTATTTATTTATTTTTATTAATTACACTTTATTCACTTTGTATCCCCCCATAAGCCCCTCCCTCCTCCCCTCCCAATCCCACCCTCCCTCCCCTTTCTGCATGCATGCCCCTCCCCAAGTCCACTGATAGGGGAGGTTCTCCTCTCCTTTCTGATCTTAGTCTATCAGTTCTCATCAAAAGTGGCTGCATTGTCCTCTGCTGTGGCCTGGTAAGGCTGCTCCCCCCCATCAGGGGGAGGTGATCAAAGATCAGGCCAATCAGATTATGTCAGAGGCAGTCCCTCTTCCCATTACTATGTAACCCACTTGGACACTGAACTGCCATGGGCTACATCTGTGCAAGGGTTCTAGGTTATCTCCACGAATGGTCCTTGGTTGGAGTATGAGTCTCTGGGAAGTTCCCTGTGTTCAAATTATCTTGTTCTGTTGCTCTGCTTGTGGAGTTCCTGTCCCCTCCAGCTCTTACTATTTCCCACTTCTTACATAAAATACCATTCACTCTGCCCATCAGTTGGCCATCAGGCTTAGCATCTGCTTTGACAGTCTATACTGCAGAGGCTTTCAGAGGCCCTCTGTGGCAGTTTTCAAGGTTGTTTCCTGTTTTCTTCTGGCTTTCAGAGGCCCTCTGTAGCAGGTTCCGAGGTTGTTTCCTATTTTCTTTTTCTTCTGATGTCCATCCTCTTTGCCTTTCAGGATGGGGATTGAACATTTTAGTTAGGGTCCTCTCTTTTGCTTAGTTTGTTTAGATGTACAGATTTTAGTGGGTTTATTCTATGTTGTATGTTTATATGAGTAAATAATGTTCTATTGCAAAGATACACTACAACTCCTTTATTAATTTGTTCATGTTTGGTTCCCTTCAGTGATTCATTTTTCTTTTGTTCTTTTTTTCTCATTTATTAATTTAGTTATGCACTTTACACCGCAATCACAATCTCCTTCCTCCTCTCCTCCAATTCCACCTTCCCCAGCTCCTCAGGAAAGGTACCAATCTATTCCTGCATATCTAATCAGGACTAAGGTCATCCTCCTTCACTGAGACCAGACAAGGTAGCCCAGCTAGTTCAGTGAGATTCAAAAGCAGGCGACAGAGTCAGAGACAGCCCATGCTTCAGTTACTAGGGGACTCACATGAAGACTAAGCTGCCCATCAACTATGTATGTGTAGGGAGCCTGAGTCCAGTCCCTGTTTGCTCTTTGGATGGTGCTTCAGTCTCTGTGAGCCCCCATAGGCTTAGGTTTGTTGGCTTTGTTGGTCTTCTTGTGGCATTCTTGCTCCCTCCAGGTCAAGCTATCCTTCCCTCTTCTGTATGACTCCTCAAGCTCCACCTAATATTTGGCTGTCACTCATACTTTCTTCAAAACATTTTTTAGGTTTTACGTCATTAATGTCTGTTCTAGTCATTTTTATTTATTTTTCTCTTAATGATTTAAATTTAGGTTATTCTATTCTCTCTAGTTTCTTAATATGCAAGTGTAAGTTTTTGTGTTTTTAATCCATACCATATTCACCAATATGAATACACATGATTGTATTTTAAACAGAATTTGATAAGAAGACAGAGGCTCACCTTCTCAGGTTCTTTGCAGAGCACACCAAGTTTACCTACAGCCAGGACAGAGTATCTACCCTGGTCCTTGGGGAGAGAACACAAGAGAAAGAGTATAAACCAGTGCTGAGGGTATTGCCCTGCCTCTCTTCATCTTGTCGTCTTGAAGCTGCCACAACTGCAGGCCAAGGACCTGCCTGGTTCTCTCAGGTCTAGAACTCCGCAGACCAGCTCTCCTCACACTCACTGTAGATATCTGAAGAAATTTTCCATTCTCGGAATAAAGAAAGGTGGACAATGGTTAGTGTTATCAAAAGAGGTTTACAGATCCAAAAGAAGTTTCCCAGGAAGATGATGAGATACCCAGCAGTTACAGGTTGTATTCTTCAACAACAACAAAAAAGTGTATTTGGGGAGATTCGAAAGGAGTAATGAAGAGATAACACTTCTTTACTTAAAGTTGGGATGATTGTGTTAAATGTGCACCTTAGCTCTCAGAGGCTCTCTCTCTCCCTCTAGATATATAGGTATTTATAGATATAGATAGAGCTATAGATAGATATATATTATATAATATTATATATTATTATTATTATTATTCTAGAAGTCAGTGAGTATCGCTGTCCCTTAGAACAAGTACATTCAGGACTGTAAAAGAGTCAGAAGTAGGATGAAAGGGCATTCTCCTATAAGGCACTACAAGAATTCAGATCTTAGTGTCTTTGCTTCTAAACAAGTGTCACAGATGACATGATTCTGTATTCCTTTAGGCCTTATACTAAATCATAAAATATGAGGAAAGAATTGGATGTGCTAGAATAATAAAAACAATTCATTAAAAAGTAAATTAGGAAAAAGACATGAACAACATTTTCCATGTTTGCTATAATTTTATTTTCTAGCAAATTATGATATTTTAGTCTCTGGACTTTAGTGGGAAAGGTGAGCAAAAGAAAGAGAAGGAATAACTGTAGATTTCTACAAATGCACACAAGTGAAAACATGCACAGGTTTACAATTGAGTAAGTATCTATGGGTCTCGTGTAACTCAATGATAGTAACTACACACAGGAGAAGTCTATGATTCAGTGTTAAGTGCCTCCTCCTCACTGGTTTAGTCAATGCTCACATCTCAGGTGAAGCTGATATAGGTTTTATGACTTCACTTTATAGGAGAGGAAACTGGAGGGCATGCTTGCCCAGTGATGCCGAACATTGCTAATAGGAATTGCAAAGAAGACCAAAACCTTTTCCAGACCAGACACTCCATGCTTCTAGATTGCATGTAGAGGTGAGTAGGAGGTAGAGTGTTTGGCTTGTGACTGACGTGCAGATTGTTATACAAGGGAGTAGTTTACGCCACATGTCTTCCCTGAACTCTCTTTACCATAATGCAGGGTCACCTGCTGACCTGGAGCTGCTCTTTCTCATGGTCTTGCTAGCCAGCTTGCTCCAGCTACTTCTTTTCTCTGATTCTAATATACTAGCATTGCAGACAGGTCACCATAGACACCTGCCATTTACATGGTGTTGGGGAAATCTGAGCTCAGGTCTTCAAGCTTGATGGCAAGTGCTATATCCACTGAAACATTGTCACAGCCTTTTGACACAGTTTCTGTAGATGTCTCCTACGTGAACATTTCCAGTAATTACTTTCATGTAAAAATTTCCATAGACGTCTTGAAGACATTGTGGTGGGTCAAAGGACTATAGCTAAAATATCACTAAAAACTAAAGTTTTGGAGGATTTTCTGATTGAATGCTAATCTCCATTATTTTATTTCAGGAATCAATAAATGTTTGTTCAGTGATTCCCTAGTTAAACAGAAATAGAATCATCTTGGAGGGGTAAACGAGTCTATCTTCTCTAACAAAGGATCTAGAAATGGCATTGACATTTTGACTACTATTTGCAGACGACAGCATTAGGGTAGACGTGGTTTTATTTATTTATTTTTTATGAACAAATATTTTTTATTCTGATTTCTTAAAACATTTCTCTAAAACAGAGAACACTCATAAATAAGTTCATCAAAATAAGGCCTGTTTTGTTTATTTTCAAATGTTCTTGGAAGACAAAGCTGCAGTGTCAGACTGTGTGGGTCAGCACACCAAACATTATTGAAACATGAGTCTGATAGAACTTTCTGAAGTCAATAGCATTACATTCCAATTATAATAAATTTTCTGTCTTACATGAAATGGACTGCAATGTAATAGAAAACACATATGTGACCTTGTTGTTTATATTGCTATTAATTTTTAAAATTATTATTATTGTCATTTATTACAATTTATTCACTTTGTATCCTTGCTGTAACCCCCTCCCTCATCTCCTCCCATCTCCACCCATCTGATCTCTTCCCCCTTCTATGTCCCTTCTTTAGTTCACTGATGGGGAGTTCCTTCTCCCCTACTATCTGACCCTAGTCTATCAGGTCTCATTAGAACTGCCTGGATCTTTTTTCTCTGTGGCCTGGTTAAGCCACTTTGCCAGGGGGAGGTAATCAAAGACCTGGCCACAATGTTCGTGTCAGAGACAGATGCTGCTCTCCACATGGAGATTGAACTGCCCATGGGCTACATGTGAGCAGGGTGTCAAGGAAAGTCATCTCCATACATGGTCCTTGTTTGATTCAGCAGCCTCTGCAGCACCCTAAGTCCAGAATTTTTTGGCTCTGCTGGTCTCCTTGTAGAGCTCTTGTCCCCTACAGATCTTTCTATCTCTCCCCTCTTCCATAAGATTCCCTGCACTCTGCCCAAAATTTGGCTATGAGTCTCAGCATCTGCTTCAATACCCTAATAGGTAGAGTCTTTCAGAGGCCCCTTGTGGAAGGCTCTTGTCCTGTTTCCTGTCTTCTCCCACTTCAACTGTCTATCCTGTTTGCCCTTCTGAATGAAGATTAAGCCTCTTCCCTAGGGTTCTCCTTGTTGTTTGCTTCTTTAGGACTATAGATTTTAGTATGTTTTTTTAGTATGTTTATCCTATATTATATGACTAATATCTGCTTATAAGTGGGTATATACCATATATGTCTTTCTGCTTCTGGAGCTATACCACTCTTGGGCATATATCCAAAAGATGCTCAACCATACAAGGACACTTGCTCAACTGCATTCATAGCAGCTTTATTAATAATAGCCAGAATCTGGAAAGAAGTAGTTGTCCCTCAACTGAAGAATGGATACCAGAATTGTGGTACATTTACACAATGCAATACTACCCTGAAATTAAAAACTAGGAAATCATGAAATTTTCAGGCTAATGGAGGGAACTAGAAAAGATAATATTGTTATTAATTTTAAAGAGTGAAAAATACATGCAGAGAAAACTTAGACTTTTATTGATTATTTTACTTTTTGAGAATGTCATATATTAGAACTTTATGAACATAATTTTTACTCCCACCCAGAAAACCTAATGAGTTCAGTTAGTGTTGAATGTATGTGCATGTGTTTAGGGCTGACCACTTGGGACCATCCTATCAGCATGATAAAGTAGATGCATGGATAAAGTAGTTTCCCTCTCTCAGCATCCATGGATGCTCTCAGCATCCACTGATGCCTGAAGGCCTTCATGTAGAGGTGGGGCCTTTTGAAATTTTCCTCATTATTATTGGCATGTCAACTGATCTTGTTTGGGGAACTATATGTGTTGAAATTTCACGGCTATAAGTTTCCTATAACTTCTAGAAGACACTAGCAACTGATGGCTTCATCATCTGCCCCTTAAAGTCTTTCTTCCCTCTTCTGTGATGTTTCTTGGGATTTAGGTGTAGAGGTTGCATTACAGATGTATGAACTGGGGTTGGACACTGCACAATAGCTTACTGCCTATACTTTGAACAATTGTGGGATTGTAGTAGGTTCTGTAATCTCTGTAATAGTCTCTGCTTGCTGAGAAAGAAACTTCTTTGATGAGGGGTGAGAGCTATACTCGTTGAGGTAGGCTGGTGTAGAAGCTACATGACCCCAGCCAGACCTGAGATTATGGTACACTCAGGGGCAGGCAAGATTCTGGTGACCCCACCAGGGTGGGCTGGTGTGATGGGCAGAAGAAAAAGAAAACTTGTGATTCTGGAAAGCTTTTTCTTTTTTATTATCTTGATGAAAATTGTTTCATCTCATTGCTAGAATTTATTAATATAAATTATATTGTAAATTTTATTCATAATAAGAGTGAATTACTAACATTTTTTTTTGGTCTTGATGTCCTAGCCATTGCCCTTATTTGTGGTGTTACCACAGAAGACATCAACATCTCCCAGTGCCTTTGGTTGTGGTGGACATGAACGTCACTCTGGTCAGTGAGTTCATCCTGGTGGGCTTCCCTACAGCCCCTTGGCTACAGCTCCTCCTATTCTTTCTTTTCCTTGTGGTCTATATGCTGATTATAGCAGAGAATCTTGTAATTATATTCACTGTCTGGGCCACTGGCTCCCTCCACAAGCCCATGTACTATTTCCTAAGTAGCATGTCCTTTCTCGAGATCTGGTATGTCTCTGTCACTGTCCCCAAGATGCTAGATGGATTTCTCCTGCAAAGAAGGCACATCTCTTTTACTGGCTGCATGACCCAGCTCTACTTCTTTATCTCACTTGCATGCACTGAATGCGTGCTTCTGGCAGCTATGGCCTATGACCGCTATGTAGCCATCTGCCACCCTCTTCGATATCCAGTCATCATGACCACGGTCTACTGCATGCAATTAATGGCCCTTTCCTATTTTAGTGGTTTCATGGTCTCTGTTGTCAAAGTCTATTTTATTTCACATGTTGCTTTCTGTGGCTCCAATGTCATGAACCACTTTTTTGTGATATCTCACCAATCCTCAAACTGGCTTGCAAAGATATGTGCACTGCTGAGCTCGTAGACTTTGCTTTGGCTTTGTCATCCTCGTCTTTCCTCCTATGACCACTGTCCTCTCTGTATCTACATAGTGTCCACCATTCTGCATATACCCTCCACCCAGGGAAGAAGGAAGGCCTTCTCTACCTGTGCTTGCATCTCACTGTGGTCATCATCTATTACACTGCCATGATTTTCATGTACGTTCGACCCAGAGCTATTGCATCTTTTAATTCTAACAAACTCATCTCAGCTGTGTATGCCGTCCTCACGCCCATGTTGAATCCCTTTATCTACTGCCTAAGGAACCAGGAAGTCAAGAACGCTATCAAGAAGACCCTGGGAGGTGGCCGGTGCTTCCTGCTCAGCTGATACCCTTGCCTTGAGAAAAAGACATTGCCCATGCAATTTATGAGAATTATTGCGATCCTTTTATTAATAGTTTCACTTCACAAACTTGGATTTGTAAAGAAATCATAGCACAGGTAACAAACAAACAAACACATAGAGGCTGAAAGGACCTAATCTTTATCACTTCAACCATAAGCAGTTATTAACAACTGTGGTTAGTTATAGCGCCTTGAAATGATGGGATATTTAATAGATGTATAACATTTAGAAGTTATTACTAGTATTTTACTAAAAATAAACTACTTGATTCTCAGAGCACTTCATGATCAGCTGGCTGACATTGTACACTGAGAGCATGAAGTACAAAGAAGTTAACTATGTTGTCCCGTGATTAAAACTAAGTTAATGTCAAAGCCTTTGCCTGATCCCAGGAAATCTGGCTCAAGAATGCATTCTATCAGGTTCTCTCTGCATCTTTGATCTGTGATCCTAGCTTTGGAGAACATTAGCCATTAAACAGTTTCTGGAAGGAAAAATACAGACTAGTGGCTAATATCTATAGAGAGATGTGCTGATAGCTAGTAGCTGTGCTGTGCTGACTGTAGTGTTTGTAACTACCTGGGGTTGTTGATGATGACAACCGTTGGTTTCAATACTAATATATATCATTGTATTTCTATGCTTAGCTCTGTATTTCAAATATTACAACTCATTTTTCTCTATGAGGAGAACTCACTTGTTTCATATTTTAAAAATTGATGTTTCTGCAGCTTCTATCAAATGAACAGTAGTTACTGATACAATGATGCAGGAGCAAGGTGAGTTGACTGGTTAGCCTTGGCTGCAGTACCTTTTCATGGTGGGTGACAGGCTCACAGCTGTCACTTTGTGCTTAACCGCTCTACCATAGTACAAGCCCCTTTAGGAGCTGAGAGTAACTCCTTCATCTCTACAATACCTGTCACGGTGCTTGATATGATAAGCCCTTTAGACTGGGTCACTTCAACCTATTGGCCTCTGGTTGCATTTGATTAAGCCAGTGGGAAGTGACAGCAGGAAAGAGAGAAAGAGACAGACACACACACACACACACACACACACACACACACACACACACACACA
>NW_026596356.1:1099330-1122697 GCF_907164565.1 Psammomys obesus | reverse complement strand
ACACACACACACACACACACACACACACACACACACACACACACACAGGATCAGAGAGACAGAA
Source organism: Psammomys obesus (assembly GCF_907164565.1). Classification (NCBI taxonomy): domain Eukaryota; kingdom Metazoa; phylum Chordata; class Mammalia; order Rodentia; family Muridae; genus Psammomys; species Psammomys obesus. The sequence continues at coordinate 1,122,633 of NW_026596356.1, read as the reverse complement.
TGAATTTAGTAAGTGCTTTTTTTTACCTTTTTTATTTGTTCTTATTTTATTCTTTTTAATTTTTTTTATTTTTAATTACAGTTTATTCATTTGTATCTCCCCTATAGCTCCCTCCTCCTCCCCTTCCAATCCCACCCTCTCTCCTTGTTCTCCACCCTTGTCCCTTCCCATGTCCACTGATGGGGAAGGTCCTCCTCCCCTTCCTTCTGATCTTAGCCTATCAGGTCTCATCAGGAGTGGCTGCATTGTCTTAGGAAGTACTTTTTAACTGGATGACTTGACCCTATGAATTGTAACTACTTGCGATGAACCAACACCTCCTTGCCTTTTCATTTTTTGGGTTCTTTTCTCTTATCAGAGTAAACAGACTTGGGTTAATGTTTGTGAAAGAATTTTCTAAATATACTGCTCCAAGTGCTTTTAATTCACTGCTTTTTTACTGTATTTCAGTATAAAATGTATTTTAAATTACTCCATTGGGAATTGAGTAAATGGGAAAAATATTGGGGGAATGGATGAACATTCTAAATTCAATGTTGAGCTTTAGCACTCCAAGTTGGTTAAGTGCTGGCCACACAGGTATGAAGACCTAAATTTGATCCCTAGAACCCACAGCAAATTTGGGTGTGCTGGGGCATGCTTGTACCCTGTGGTGGGGCTGTGGAAACAAACCAATTCCTAGAGGTTGCTTTTCAGCAGCTCTAAAAATGAAAGACTTTGTCTGAATAAAAGGGGAAAAAAGTAAATGGCATCTTAGTAATGGCACTTGAAATTGTTCTCTGGCTTCACATGCATGAATACATATATGCACACACAGGCACCTACTAAATTCATCCATATAAACAAAGTCTTTGGCATTACCTAGTGTGAGTTCTGTGACCTTCATAGGTCATTAGAATGTCGGTTTCCTTGCCTGTAAAATGTCTATCATAATATCTACATTCAGAATTGACATAAAGATTAAAAGAGAATGAATATATGTAGAAAACATCATGGTGCTTGGTATGCAGTCTTCTAAGTTATTCAATAAAGTCCAAGATAAGATGAATGCTTCAAAAATATTTTTAAGAAACAGCTCCTGAGTGCTCCATGAGGCTTTCCTTTTTTCTCTCCCAGTTCCCAGACTGTAGTGATTGACATCATAACTGTCAAGAGAAATTCTTGCTACTCGTGCTTAATATCCACTTAGTGTAACAGTATCTCAACTATAGCATTCTAAATAAGGATAACAATTTGGGTCCACAAATGATTTCTCATTCTAGAAAGTTTCTAATACATCTATTTATGGCCCAGTTCTCCAAATTAATTTTGATTAAGAAGTGTTTAATTATCAATAAACCTATGATGAATCATTCCCTGTCTTAATATATAATATTTTGATCTATAGCTATCATGCCTGTACCTTCCAGAATTACTAGCATGTCTCAATTTTTAAAATACCACACCCTTTCCAAATGCTTAAAATTTTATTATTATAACTTATGTAAATATCCTGGATTTTTATATCTGCTTCAACATTTTTCATAGACTAAGGTTGCAAAGTTTAAAACCTTAGTTCTAAGTAATTTGCTTATCTTCAAATGCTTCTCTGAGACTTCACATTATTATGTTTCAATTTTAATAGAAAAGTCTAATTGTAGGAGTTGATAGGGTACAGCAGACATATATTTACAATGTGGAATAATTAAGGCATATCGAATATCTCACTTGCATTTTGTCATGAAGAAAAACACAATCGCAGTCTCAACAAATATGAAGTACATGGCGTATGTCTATTTGATACCATCAGTAAAGCTTATCCTTCTATCAAGTTAGCCTTTAGAAGGGAAGATCATATCCTCTGTGATGATACGGATGCACTTTGGGGACATTATGCTAAGTAAAGTAAGCCAAGCACAGAAAGACAAAAGCTACATGGTATAAGGTGTATGCTGAGTCTATGAGGTGTTGACTCACACGTGGATTGCATGCAGGAGGAGGCAGGCTGTGAAGTATTTTTTAGCTTGTGTGGATTAAGGAAGTTGTGATTCACTGGCCATTTATCAGCAACTGAAACTCTTCCTACTGTGGCTGGGAAAGGGAGCTTCTGGAGTTGAAAACTGTCTCTGACATCAACCCAAAATTTCTGCTCAGTCTTCATGAGAATCCTGTAAGTAATAAATTTTCCTTTTGCTTAATTGAAGTAGAGTGGATGTTGCTTTCATAATATTGATAATGCAGATACCATAGGAAAATATTTGTTCATTTTTCTTTGCTTTTTTAAAATTATAAAACAGAAAAGAGTAATTACTTTTTTTTTTTTACATAATATATATCTGAAGACCTTGCCATTAGGCATTTAGGTCAACAATGTTTGTCTCAGTTATTTATTTATATTGTTTGTCTGTTTGTTTTTATTGTAGGAGTGTTCTACATGCCAGAAGAGAGCATCATAACCCTTTATAGGAGTTTGGGAGTCATCATGTGGTTGTTGGGAATTGAACTCAGGCCTTCTGGAAGAGCAGCCAGTATTATTTTTTTATTTTAATTTTTATTAATTACAGTTTATTCACTTTGTATTCCCCCTGTAGCTCCCTCCCTCCTCTCCTCTCAATCCTTCCCTCCTTCCCCCTTCTCCACCCATTTCCCTCCCCAAGTTCATTGATAGGGGTGGTCTTCTTCCCCTTCCTTCTTATCCTAGTCTATCAGGTCTGATCAGGAGGGGATGCATTGTCTTCTTCTGTGGCCTGGTAAGGCTGCTCCCCCAATCAGGGGGAGGTGATCAAAGAGCAGGCCAATCAGTTCACGTCAGAAACAGATCCTATTCCCATTACTATGGAACCCGCTTGGACACTGAACTGCCATGGGCTACATATGTGCAGGGGTTCTAGATTATCTCCATAAATGGTCCTTGGTTGGAGTATCAGTCTCAGAAAAGACCCTTGTGCCGAGATTTTTTGGTTCTTTTGCTCTCCTTGTGGAGCTCCTGTCCTCTTCAGGTCTTACTATCTCCTGCTTCTTTCATAAGATTTCCTGCATTCTGCCCAAAGTTTGGCTATGAGTCTCAGCATCTGCTCTGATACCCTGCAGGGTAGGGCCTTTCAGAGGCCCTCTGTGGTAGGCTCTTGTTTCCTGTTTTCTCCCTCTCCTGATGTCCATCCTCTTTGCCTTTCTGAATGGGGATTGAACATCTTAGCCAGAGTCCTCCTTCTTGCTTAGCTTCTTTAAGTGTACAGATTTTAGTATGTCTATCCTATATTATATAGCTGATATCCACTTATGAGTGAGTATACATCCAGTGTGTCTTTATGCTTCTGAGACACCTCACTTAGGATGATCTTCTCTAGTTCTCACCATTTGCCTGCAAATTTCATGATTTCCTTGTTTTTTTTTAATTGCTGAGTAATATTCCATTGTGTAGATATACCACAATTTCTGTATCTATTCCTCAACTGAGGGGCATCTGGGTTGTTTCTAGATTCTGGATATTACAAATAAAGCTGCTACAAACATGGTTGAGCAAATGTCCTTGTCTGACAGAGGGCTAATATCCACAATATATAAAGAACTCAAGAAGTTAAACAGCAACAAATCAGTTAATCCAATTAAAAAATGGGATACAATGCTAAACAGAGAATTCTCAATAGAGGAACATCAAATGGCAATGAAACAGTTAAAGAAATGCTCATCATCCTTTGTCATCTGGGAAATGCAAATCAAAATGACCCTGTGATTTCACCTTATACCCATCAGAATGGCTAAGATCAAAAACTCAAGTGTCAACACATACTGGAGAAGATGTGGAGAAAGGGGAACTCTCCTCCACTGCTGGTGGGAATGTAAGCTTGTGCAACCACTTTGGAAATCAATCTGGCACTTTCTCAGACAATTAGGAATAGCACTTCCTCAAGATCAAGCTATAGCACTACTAGGCATATATCCAAAAGAAGCTCAAGTACACAACAAAGACATTTGCTCAACCATGTTTGTAGCAGCTTTATTCGTAATAGCCAGAACCTGGAAACAACCCAGATGTCCATCAGTGGAGGAATGGATACAGAAATTGTGGTACTTTTACACAATGGAATGCTACTCAATTTGTTAATTGATGACCAAGTCTGGATTCTTTCTAATCAGGTCTGGACCACGTCTAATGCACAAGGTTATCTCCCATTTCACTGGTCTAAATTTTGGACTTTGAAAGACCTAAACACCTTCCTTCTTTTTCTTTAATATGAAATCTAGTCATAGCTGTCTGTCCAGTTCTTTGCATTCTGAAAATAACAGGAGAGATGGAAATATTAAGTCAGAAGAAAAAGTGAAGTTTGCAAACTTGTTAGAACATAAACACTGTAAGCTGTTGGCTCTGTGTGCTTTGTCCTCTTTCGTACTTTCCTTTGTTCTGGATTCCCTTTTGCTTTTCTCTTGGATCTCTGAGGGTGGATATTCCTGTTACCATGCTTCTAAAAGAAAGAGCTAACATAATTTTTTTTTAAACGATAGGAGAGCTAACATCATGCTACATAGAAGACAGAACTTTCAGGTTTGCTTCATGCCCAATGCTCACTCTCCTAGACCCATGTGCATTTACTTATTTTTAATGCTTAGAAGAAGGGAGTAGACATAAGTTTTGTTTCTCCCTGGAGTCTAATATGCATCAAAAATACTATGAAATTCTTTTGTGTGTGCTTTAATTCCTTCATCTGCATCCTCCTTCAAATAATACTAACACATTAAAAAGACATAGTTACTTTATCATAGAGAGAGTGGAAAATGGAGGATGGGGACCTACCCAGGTCTACGTTCTAGCTGGGAGGAGTCAACATACAAATCGACCAGGGATTGCTGGCAGAAAAATAGGTCAGGAGCAAGAGTCAGAAAAAGAATGAGAGAGGACTGAACAGTGATGGAGAAAAATCACAAACAACAAAAGAATTTCTTCCATCCCGGGCTCTAAGGAGTATCAGACAAGCCAAGTAGTAAGAATAGATTTTGGATTAAATTTTTTTCATATGTGCAAATTGAAGTTATATTTTATTTTTCTTGACTCAGTAACAGAATAAGGTATCATTTTCTTGGACCCTTATTCTGTAGTCTTTTTTTTTAAGTGGAGAAGAATAAAAGCTGTGGAACTCTTGAGCTTCATAGACAAGTTTCCAAGATCTAGAACAGGCTACTCCAAAGCTGCTGTTTTCTTTCTGTTCCTTTTTTATCATCTTTTGTTTTCAACCCCTTTCAAATGCTAAGACAAAGATTTATATATGACAACATTTGTGTTCTCAAGAATACCTGCCCATCAGTCTGATAAATAGACAACCAAACCAAGATCTCAAATTAGATTTCCACCAGTGCGGCAACGAAAGGAGTCAATGAAAGGTGGTTTGGTAAGATATCTGGTCTTAATTTTATTTCACAACTACTTTGTTTATCAGAGGTCAAACACAATCCAGGGGCTGTGATAGATAATAGAGTTGGTAAAGTAAATCAAAACAGAGGGAAAACTTGTATTTTCAAGGTGTTCATAAATCTAAGAGTGACAAGTAAACAAAACAAAATGTTGCCATATGATGCTGCAAGGTGCAAAATGTTATAACATCAGAAGTTGCAATGAAAAACAGCTGGAATGTGGGAAGGATGCGGGGAGGAAAGTGGGTGGCCAGATTGGTTTGACAGAGAATAATATTTGAACAGCCACTTTCCTCGAGGCATGAATGAGGAAGAGTTATAGGTACCAGAAAGAGTATGTATGGCCTGTACTATTGTGAAGAGTGACATACTGAAGAACTTCACTCTTCAGAGTAGCTCAAGCTTGTCTTGAATATCTAGCAAAGAAAGAACTTAGGACTTAGACTGAGTTAAGGGACACACTCAGCAATGTTAGGAGCACAGGAAGAACTGGATGGATTTAACATACATCTTCCTATTCATATTTAAGCAAGGTCACTCAAATTTCAGATAGGAATGGTCTGAAATAATCAGTGGACATTTTGCCAGCATCTGGGCGGGTTCTAGAGCCTTTCCCTGCACTCTGTTTTCTGCTCAGACTTGGATGATTGCTTTGTTTTTAACCCTGCCCGCTACCCCAGGTAAACAAACTCCCTCCCTTGCAGTATTCAGCTAGTTCTCATCTCGCTACTCTTAATTCTCTTCTCGGCTGGAGCATCTTCTGGGTCTCAGCAGGTGAGCCGCTGTTTGTCTCTAATACTTTCCAGTCCTAATACTTTTGGAGTTAGGAAATAGATGGGCATAGCTAGTCCATGGCTGGGTCAGAGGTCCGTGTACTGTACACTGGAGGTCATGAAGACACTGATGATGTTTAATGAAGAATATTACAAATGTTAGGAGTTCTTAAATGTTTTGTAAATTTGAAAGTTCCTCATGACAAACAATTTTAGATATTGGGAACTTTCTTTTTTAATTAAATTTTTAGTTTTTTGTATTAATTACAGTTTATTCACTTCGTATTCCAGCTGTAGTCCCCTCTCTCATCTCCTCCTATGCCCCTCGCCAAGTCCAAGGATAGGGGAGGTCCTCCTCCCCTTCCCTCTAACCCTAGCTTATCAGGTCTCATCAGAACTGACTGCATTGTCCTCTTCTGTGGCCTGACAAGGCTGCTACTCCATCTGGGGGAGGCAGTGAAAGAGCCTGCCACTGAGTTCATGTCAGAGACAGTCCCTGTTCCCCTTACTAGGAAACCCACTTGGATAATGAGCCTCACAACTTTCTACTGATCACAAAAGCTAAGATTTGGTGTAGAGGCTATTTTATAGATGTAAAATTGGATAAAAGGGCTTGAAAAAAGAAAATTTATTTCATTTTTAGGATCAAGATGAAAGATCAGCCATGTGATCAGGATAGAAAAGAATGGGCCATTGGTACAGAATTATCTCAGGAGTAGATGAGAAATATGGAAGAGGGAAGACATTTGAAGAAATACTATTATTATACAGTAAAAATATAGAAATATTAAGGTTTCTGGAGAATGATAGTCTTACATATAATTTCATCCCTGCCACTAGGAGCTTTTGTGAATTTAGTCACATTATTTACTCCCGTTACCTATAATGGGGAACCACTAATAGCTACCTTATTATAGTATGGTGAGAATTACGTGATAAGATGTTTAGAAAAGGAATGGCATATATTTTGCCATGGAATTGATGCAGTAAATTATCATTGTTGTTGTTATCACTGTAGATTATCTTGCAGTAACCAACAGCTGCCATGAAAAAAAAGCATGTGGTAAAAGCAAAGTAGGAAACTTGAATGTTCAACAAGGTGAAAATGTATGGCAGTAGCCTCATGTGGACCTTGGTCAACTACTCAGAGTGATAGAGTATAAACAGAGATCTAGACGTCTGAAGCTATACAGTTCTGTTAATAGTTTTAAGATGAACATATAACTCCATGATATTGGAAGCATGGGACAATACTAGAGATTATGTAGCTGAAACTCAACCCTTTTCCCATATGTAACCAGTGTGACAAGAGGTGTCCATCAATCTGTTGTTATAAGTGAGAAAATTAACAGGTTTTATAAGAAACTGTACAGAGAGCCAGTCCTACCTAACTCCATGTCCCACCCTTCTCATTGTTCATCTCCTTCTATTCTGCCCCAATTATTTCTAACCAAAATCATTCACTTCTACTTCCTCACTCTATATGTTTACATTGTTGGTTTTCTTCCCTCAGTAGTTACATACCTTTCAAAACTCTGCAATACTTCATGCAGTCCAGACTGTGTCTTCCAAGTGAAGGCTTTCTGAGCTTCCCAGACAGGCACAATTGGTCTCTACCTTGGATTCTCACTATGTTTGGTGATCTATTTTTATTACTGATATCTCTTTCTCTAGGTCCTTTGCTAAGTAACTACAGTGTTTTGGTGTTTCTCAGCTGCTTCCAATTACAAGGGTAAACACATAGCAGGAGAAAGGAAAAAGTAGGTTCAGTGAATGGAAAATATCTTGTTTGGTTTTCTTTTTGCTGGTCTTGGATTCGTTGATGCCTCTGCCTTATTCGCTGAGTGCCATGGCGACAGGTATGTGCAAAGCACTTGTTAAAGGCTGAGAATTTTGTAACAAGACGGGAAAGAGTTGGATATTTCTGGAAAGAGAACAGGCATAGAAAGGAAGCAGTAGAAGAAAAGGAATTCAAGAGGGGCTAGTTGATATCCAGTGTCCTAAGGCAGACACAGAGGTATAATCAACAAAGAACAGGATGATTATGTTTAGGGAGATACACTTGATCACTTGATTAACTTTCAGAAGTGTAGGAAATAACTCAGTTAACAATATCTGCTTAAGACTTTTTGAAATCCTGGGTATTAAACCCAGGTTCTTACATACGCTAAGCAAATGTTGAATGTGCCACATGCCTGTGGATTTTTAACTATCTCAACTGCTCAAAGATTTCCTAAACCAGTCTAGTAAACAGCAAATGTGAACCACCCATTAGAAGGAACACAGTGATCTGCTCATCGTCAGCTTTCTCCCACTTTACTGCTATGACCTCACTGCCCCTTTTGTTTACTTTGCTCCTTGTCATCCTTCATCCTGCAGATCACGCTAAGGTATTAAAAATGCTATCTTTTATCTAAAAACCTCTTCCACCAGGATGTCAGGTAGCTAACACTTTTCTGTCCGTCATAAGACCTGTCCTTAACATTATGTTATTTTTTTTACAGTTTATTAACTTTGTATCCCAGCTGTATCACCCTTTCTCAATCCCTCCCAATCCCACCCTCCCTCCCTGGTCTCCTCCCTGCTCCTTTCCAAGTCCACTGATAGGCGAGGACCTTCTCCCCTTTCATCTGAGCCTGGTTTATCAGGTATCTTCAGGACTGGATGCATTATGTTTAAAGTGTCAATCTGTTGCAACTGGCTACACTCCTGTTTTTCCGGTATTTGTTAAGTATCTCCTCAGAACTTTTGCATTTCTACATTTCTATTCATGGTGTAGTAACTGTTTACTGTCTGTCTTCTTCCTCAGCTTGTAATTACTAAAGGGTGCTTTACCTGACTTCTCTATGGTGTTAGCTGAGACACTTAAGTGCTAAAACTACTGCTTTTCTCACAGTAGGTTCTCAGCAAACATTTGTGAAACTAATGAATTTCATATACAAAAGAGATGGTACAGCTGATTATTTTCTTCAATTGTACTGTAGTTTACCTATAAAGCTCTGATGGGATCATCCTATTTTTTTTTTCTTGTTTGCTTTTAAGAAGGGACTTATTGTACAGGTCTGGCTGTCTTGGAACTCATCATGTAGACCAGCCTGGATTCAAACCTGTAATAATTCTGTATCAATCTCCTTTTTGCTTTGTGCCATCAACCCTTGCTAAACTGTCATAATCTCTATGCACTTGAATAAATTTTCTCTCATCAGGCCTCAGATATCCATGTTTAAATAAGAAAGTCCTATTTATTATATGGAATGTTGGATCCCTCCTCCACTGAGCTACTTATTTTGTGACTATTAATTATTAGACTATAATAATTGCTTGCTTATTTATTTATCCCCCTTCAAGTCTTCAAACATAAGAATCTGACCCTTTTTATCTTTCTATTTCCTCTCTCTCTCTCTCTCTATTTCTTCCTTTCAAGGTTAGTTCTCACTATTTAGCACTGGCATGCCTGGAACTCACCTACGCAGACTGCTAACTTCAAACTCAAAGCGATCTGTCTGCCTCTGAGATTAAAAGTATATACCACCACACCCAATGTCTACTTTATATTTTCAATATCCAGGAAAGGACGGGCCTTAAACAAGGTGTCAGTAGCTCCTCCTTACCATTACTTACGCTCTGTGGCCCCTTTCTACTATTGAGTGAATTAGCTTAGGCAGTTGAGGTCTGTTTCAAATTAGAAAGTCAGAAAGCAATAAGCCGTGGCATAGAGTTTAGGCTTATCCACCTGTCTGTTCCACTGGTGAGCATTTTCCTCATTGCTTTGGTGTACTCTCGACATTGAGTCTGTTTTCTCTGTGGACTCTTCTGTCATGAGTATAGAATGTGTTTTATGTACATTAAAATGAGACTTGTTAAGTGGGCCTACCTACAAACATTCCTTTACCCCACCTTTGTAATGGCTCAGGGCTAAGCGATGTGCTTCTTTACTTTTTAACAACTCTTGGGTAAAAATGTCTCCTGAGAAATGTTATTAAAATTAATTAAAGGATAATTATTTTGTGGGGAGAAATAAGTCATATTTGACATTATCTATAATGTCAAATTAGACATTATCCCAGTATATAATAACTAACTAATTTTTGTTTACTTTGAGGGGTCTTTAAAAAATGAAAATGAGAAATAATCAATGGATAATTAGCCCATTTCTCATGTTACCTGAGTTCTGCCCTTTTTCTTTTGAGGAAATTTCTGTTTCCTTAAAGGTATTTTTCTCTTTAATTCATTTTACTTATAATTTTATTCCAGCTTCTGTCTCTAGTCAGACTGTAATTGTGTCCTTAGACCATATTGCTCCCTTGCTCTCTAGGAAGACCTTTCTGAATTCACCTCTTGAATCTCTCTTCCCAAATAAGCTCCTCAGATGCAACCTGTTTCAATTTGTATCTAAAGCAGTGATGTTTACTGTCAGGAGTTAGAACTAATTAAGTGAAACTTGTTTTAATTCTGAAATTTAACTTTGTGTTTTCAAAAAGCACAGATTGGGTTGATAAATTAATTTGAAATTAAATAACATGAGGTATGGCATAAGTGCACATTTGTTTGTGAATAATTTTGTATAGTATACTCCTCCCTTATGTACAGTTTTGATTCCTATGATTATAATTACTTATGGTGAACTATAGTCTAAAACATTAAATGTAAAGTTACAGAAACAAATGATCCACAGGTTTCAGTTGTTTGGCTTTCCAAGCACGAAGTCCCGTGTCACGGTCCTCTCATGAAGCATTCCTGCATTCAGTTTAGGCAAGCTACTCTGCACTGCCTTCTTCTAGTCTTTTCATTGTTCGTTCTGTGCTTATGTTCCAGTGACCATTGCTTTATGCAACAATGGCTCAAAAGTGTAAAACTAACGATGCTGGCAAATAAAGAGGTAAATTTTCCTGCCATAATAAGGAAACGGAAAAAAATTATATGCCAAGGTTGCTAAGATCTATGGTACAGTAAGAAATTTTGAGAAATAAGCTAAAAGAGAAAGATATCAGCTACAGATTACCTTTTAAACCTATACTTTTATTAGTTATGATTTATTATAAACCATGATGGCTGACATCTTACTGTGTCTAGACTATAAATTTGAATGTGTGGCATGTGTATGCACTCGTGTGTGTGTGTGTGTTCACGTGTGTATGTATACGTCTACAGAGTGTATGGGGAGGGCACTAGCCAAAGTTTTGATTACCTATTTCATATCACATCTATATTCATATATATTTTTTTCTATGAGTATAATAATTTTTATTTGTATTAATATAAAACATCCTTTTTAAAATTTATTTTTCTCTCATATATTATATCCCAACCACAGTTTCTCCTCCCTCCATTCTTCCAAGTTCCCCCAGACATGCTTCCCCTCTCTCCCAAATCCACTCTTCTCTCCCATTTCCCTTCAGAAAATATCAGGGCTCTTTTCTTTTTTTTTTTAGTATATAAACTAAAATGGCATAAAGAATCATAGTAATACTAGGACAAACCCTCATCAAGGCAGAACAAGGCAACCCAGTAGGAGGGAAAGGGCTCCAAGAGGAGGCAAATCAAAGCCATTGCTCTAAACTCAGGAAGAGCAGCATTACTTGAGTCTTCAAAAGATGTACAGCCATGTAGAGCCAACAGTTGTCCTCACCAGGAGGTTTTTAATCTAGTAGTCAAGCTTTTAGTTTTATCCTGATTTTGAATTTGATTCATCCCAGGAGCTGTCTGATGGACCATACTAAAATGTTTTTCTAGTCACATGGTTTCCTGCCTCATAGTTTCTTCTGAAACCTGAGAATCCACTGACACGAAAGTGCTCATCCCTGGTACCATCTGCAGACCCATTCCTGACCCAGATCCAAAGACCTAAACCTTACATACGGCCTCAGGATGCTGTGTCAATGTTCTTGGCTGTGTTCTTTATTTTAGGTGGTCTCTTTTTTCTGGAAACATGTTGTGGCCTCTTATATTTGCTACATCATATCCATGATGGACGAGGAATCTAGAGTAGAGTTTTACAATAGAAATCTCTCCAGCCCAGTGCCCTCGAGTCTTGTGGAGCCGCTCATGAATTTTCTGATGTTACATTTGCATCCTTTGTCATTTGAAGATACAACTATGTGGAAGGGAAACATCACCAACGTCAGTGAGTTCGTCCTCGTGGGCTTCCCCACTGCTCCCTGGCTCCAAACTCTGCTTTTCTTCATATTCTTTATTACTTACCTGTTTGTACTTTTGGAGAATCTTGTCATCATTCTTACTGTGTGGGTCACTGGGTCCTTGCACAAACCCATGTACTACTTTCTGGGTACCATGTCCTTTCTGGAGGCCTGGTATATATCCGTCACTGTCCCCAAGATGCTCACTGGATTTCTTTTTCACCCCAATACCATTTCTTTCTTGGGATGCATGACCCAGCTTTATTTCTTTATATCCCTTGCCTGTACTGAATGTGTGCTTTTAGCTGCCATGGCCTATGATCGTTACGTAGCCATATGTTGCCCTCTTCGGTATCCAGTCATGATGACCACAGGATTTTGTGTTCAGCTGACTATCAGTTCCTGGGTGAGTGGCTTCACCATCTCCATGGCAAAGGTGTACTTTATCTCCCGAGTTTCCTTCTGTGGAAATAATATCCTAAACCATTTTTTTTGTGACGTGTCGCCCATTCTTAAGTTGGCCTGTATGGACTTATCTATGGCTGAGTCAGTGGATTTCGCCCTAGCCATTGTCATCCTCATGTTTCCTCTCTCAGCCACAGTTCTTTCCTATGCTTTCATTGTCTCCACAATCCTGCACATACCCTCAGCCACTGGGCAGCAGAAGGCCTTCTCCACCTGTGCTTCTCATCTCACAGTAGTGGTCATCTTCTACACAGCTGTGATCTTCATGTATGTCCGACCTCGGGCCATTGCTTCATTCAATTCTAACAAGCTGATCTCAGCCATCTATGCAGTCTTCACTCCCATGATCAACCCTATCATCTATTGCCTGAGGAACAAGGAAGTCAAAGATGCCATTAGAAAAACCATAGCTGGCAGTAGACCCCTGTCCTTGGGAGACTCTATTTTCTGAAGTGGCTTAGACGTTTGTCATTTGACTTAGCATCAAAAGACACTTTCTTTGAAAGAAATTCTGTAATTGTAAACATTGACTTAGTAGAACAATCTAAAGAGAAAATCAGAGACCATAGAGAACCCTCTTTTCTGTCAGGCCTTAATGAAACACTTTTTATAGAATAGATTTAGTTAAAATATACCTTATCAAAATAGTTATAAAGCAATTTTATTATCTCTGAAATACTCTGAATAAATAACTGAACTATTTCAGTTGTAACTGAACTATTTCTAGAGTTCTGTTGGTTATTGGCTTTTAATTATTCCGTTTTAAAAGTCTTTTATTTAGCATGGCACAGAGATGGATCTCTGTGAGAAATTAAACAGATATGAGCTATTACTCTTTGATGTGGGTTGGAGACACAAATTAAATATAACCAACCATAGCTCATTTGGGTTAGTTTTAACATTTAGCGAAATGAGAGAAAATTTCCTTCTAACTACAATAGGAATACCGTGAAGTAGTGCATTGTCAACTTTTCGTGACGCGGGGTAAAGGAAACACACAGATACATACGCTTTCTCACCCATGCACACACACACACACACACATGAGTGCGCACACACATGCTTCTACACATAAAATTTGGGTGAAACAGTGCAAGGTTGGACAGTAAGAAATTGGAAATTGTGTGGGTACTGATTAAAGCACACTCATTTTGGGTAAAAGCCACATTGGCACTGACGAGAGACCAACCACTTTTGCTAGGCACCACTTGGCCTGGATGTGAGAAAGTTTCCAAGTTTTTCCATACATCCACCTTTTAATTTGTTTTACTTTGAAAGGATAGATGTTGGATCCTACCAAGTAGTACATATGTTCATGTAGTAGTAAGATAATAAAAGAGAAATGGGTTCTGTTTGGCTCAGTAGAAATGCTGAATAAGTAAGTTGGAATGTGATCTGCAAGAGTTAAAAAAATGACAGGTATACTGACTGTTTTCATCCAACATTTTATATGTTTTAATTAGACTGCTTGCCTACTCATATTAGATTTTTTTACTTTGTTTACATGCTGTTGGGAACACGCAAAAAAAAAAAAAACAAACAAAAAAAACCCCACGTTATTCTAAGTATTACCATTTCATTTTCAGACTCCATTTAATCATAGGGAGAAGCTAAGTTCAAGGTTCCAGGCCCTCGTGGAGCTGGGGACTTCCCAATAGCTGATCAGCTTCTGTTGTAAGGAGACAGTTGTCTGAGTCCAGACATCTCAGGGCCAACTTATAAAGAAACAATTGTTTTGAGTCCAGCCATTTCAAGGAAAACAACTATCAGATATAGTGTTAGTGAAGATCTTTAACCAGTCTTTAGGCTGTTGATTTATTCTGTTGACTGTGTTCTTTGCTTTACAGAAGTTTTTCAGTTTCAGGAGGCTCCATTTATTGATTGTTGTTCTTAGAGACTGAGATGTTGGTGTTCTGTCCAGGAAATTGCCTCCTGTGTCAATGAATTTAAGACTTTTCCCCATTTTTTCTTCTAACAGATTTAGTGTGTCTGGATTCATGTTGAGGTCTTTGATCCACTTGGTCTTTAGTTTTGTGCAGGGTGATAAATACAGATCTATTTGCATCTTTCTACATGTAGGTATCTAGTTAGACCAGCACCATGTAAACTTGTACAACCACTATGGAAATCAATCTGGCGCTTTCTCAGAAAACTGGGAGGAGTGCTACCTCATAGCCTAGTTATACCACTTCTGGGCATATATCTGAAAGCATATATATGTTCTACAATACAAGGACATTTGTTCAACTATGTTCATAGCAGCTTTTTTCCTAATAGTCAGAATCTGGAAACAACCTAGATGTCCCTCAGCTAAAGAATGGATTCAGAAATTGTGGTACATTTACACAATGAAATACTTCTCAACAATTAAAAACAAAGAGGTCATGAAATTTGCAGGCAAATGGATGTAACTAGAAAGGATGATCCTGAGTGAGGTATCCCAGAAGCAGAAAGACACACATGGTATATACTCACTTATAAGTGTATATTAGCCGTATTATATAGAATATACATACTAAAATCTGCAGACCTAAAGAACCTAAACGACAAGGAGGATCCTAGGGAAGATGCTTAATTATCATTCAGAAGGGGAAACAGGATAAACACCTGAAGCAGCAAAAGAGAGGGAACAGAACAGGAGCCTACCACGGATATCCTCTGAAAGACCCCAACCAGCAGGGGATTGAAGCAGATGCAGAAAGCCAAACTTTGGACAGAGCACAGAAAGTCTTTTGGAAGAAGGGGGATTTAAAAGGACCTGGAGGGGACAGGAGCCACACAAGCAGACCAACAAAGCCAAAAAAAGCAGGACCCAGGAGGGACTGCAGAGACTGATGCATCAACCAAAGAACATACATAGAGAAGAGATAGACCCTCTGCTCAGATGTAGCCCATAGACAGCTTAGTCTCCATGTGCGTTTCCAAGTAAGAGAAGAAGAGAGTCTCAGACATGAATTAGGTTGCCTGTTCCTTCATCAATTCTCTTTGGTAGGGTGACCTATCCAGCCCACAGAGGAAGAAGATCCAGGTAGTCCTGATGGGACCTGTTAGGCTAGGGTCAGTAGGGAAGGAGGACTTCCCCTATCAGTGGACTAGGGAAGAGGGATAAGGGAGGAAGAGTGAGGGAGAGTGAGATCAAGAGGAGATGAGGGAGGGGGCTAGAGTTGTGATATAAAATGAAAAATTGTAAATAAAGATAATAAAAATGATAAAAGTTAAAAATAAAAGGCT
Organism: Psammomys obesus; assembly: GCF_907164565.1. NCBI lineage: Eukaryota > Metazoa > Chordata > Mammalia > Rodentia > Muridae > Psammomys > Psammomys obesus. Next base: position 1,106,642 of record NW_026596356.1, on the reverse strand, counting down.
AGTTTATTTTTATATTTTGTATTTCTATTTTTTTTTAATTTTTATTCATCATGGGTAATTTTTCTTCTCTGACCTGCTCCAACTTCTCTTAGGCTTCCTTTATCTGACTCTTCCAACTTAAACTTCTTTTTAAAATTTAAATTGTTATACACAATGTATCTTGATCTCATCTACCCTTCAGTTCTCCCCACCTCCAATCCCCTAGGACCCTCATTCACATCTCTCTCCCAACTTGATGGCCTCATTTAAAAAGTATTTATTTGTGTTTTTTAATTCCTTATTTTTTGTTTTTAAAATGTTTTATTAATTACAATGTATTCACTTTGTATCCAAGCTGTACCCCCCTCACTCGTCCCCTCCCAATCCCACCCTCCCTCCCTCATCTCCTCCCAACCCCCTCTTCAAGTCTACTGATAGGGGGGTCCTCCTCCCCTTCCATCTGATGCTAGCCTATCAGGTTTCACCAGGACTGGCTGCATTATCTTCCTCTGTGGCCTGGTAAGGCTGCTCCCCGCCCCTGGGGGAGGTGATAAAAGAGCCAGCCCATGGGTTCATGTCAGAGACAGCCCCTGTTCCCATTACTAGGACACCCACTTGGACACTGAGCTGATATGCACTACCTCTGTGCAGGGGTTCTAGGTTATCTCCATGCATGGGGTCCTTAGTTGGAGTATCTGTCTCAGAAAAGACCACTGTGTCCAGATTTTTTGTTTCTGTTGCTCAGCTTGTGGAGCTCCTGTCCCCTCTAGGTCTTTCAACAACCACTTTGGAAATCAATCTGGTGCTTTCTCAGACAATTAGGAATAGTGCTTCCTCAAGATCCAGCTATACCACTCCTAGGTATATATCCAAAATATGCTCAAGTATACAACAAGGACATTTGCTCAACCATGTTTGTAGCAGCTTTATTTGTAATAGCCAGAAGCTGGAAAAAACCCAGATGTCCCTCAGTTGAGGAATGGAAATTGTGGTACTTTTACACAATGGAATACTACTCAGCAATTAAAAACAAGGAAATCATGAAATTTCCAGGCAAATGGTGGGAACTAGAAAAGATCATCCTGAGTGAGGTAACCCAGAAGCAGAAAGACACACACGGTATATACTCACTTATAAGTGAATATTAAACATATAATATGGGATAATCATACTAAAGAATCTAGTCAAGAAGGAGGACCCTGGGTAAGATGATCAATCCTCACCCAGAAAGGCAAACGGGTGGACATTGGAAGTGGGAGAAAATAGGGAAGGAGCCTACCACAGAAGGCTTCTGAAAGACTACCCAGCAGGGTATTGAAGCAGATGCTGAGACTCATAGTCAAACTTTGGACAGAGTGCAGAGAATCTTATAAAAGGAAAAATATTTACTTGTAATTTATCTTAATTCACTGAGACTGCATGAGCCCAGGCATGAGCTTTTCCACTAGGGCATGGAAATACCACAACCCACACATCCTAAAAAAAAGGGACTGTCTCTTTCTCAATAGATATCAGCTGCTATTAACTTCTTATAAGGCTAGGAGCAGATGGGTAAGGGAGGCAGGCTACCCCTTTCTGATAAATAGGGGAGGGGAGGAGAAAAGGGGGGAGGATGGGAGCAGGAGGAGACAAGGGAGGGGTCTATAATGAGGATATAAAGTGAATAAATTATAAAAAAATTAAATTAAATTAAAAATGAAACTTCTTCTTTAGGATCAGGGCTATGCAAATGTTCCACCTGTGCTGGGATTTTTAGCCAGCTTATCTTGTGTAAGTAACCACGGCTCTGAGGGTTCTTGTAAGCAATGGCTCTCCTATGTATAAGGAACAGATTTTCCCAGCACGCTCCTCCACCTCTGGTTTATACATTCTTTTGTCCATTCTTCTGAGATGTTTCCTGAGCACTGGGGGCTGGGGCTGGATAGAGATGGCCTATCTAGGCTGAGCATTCAGTCACTTATTCTCAGTATCTTTTTCACTGACCACTCCCTACTGTAATAGGACACTTCTTTGCAAAGGACTGAGATCTTCAAATATAATATAATAAATATAATATAATATGATAATATATAATATATATTTATATAAATATATAAAAGCATGTTTGACAATATAAATTTGCTTAAAATATCTTGATAATAGTTTTAAAAGTTCTAATACGAAGTTTAATACACAACTGAAGCACAGCTGTTCATTTAAAGAAATTCTCCTTTCTTACAGATAATAGGGTATCATTTTAGTCAATAGAACTTGGTAGGAGGAGAAACAGGTGAAGTATCTATGGTGCAATCTTGATATTGGCACCAGTTCTGGGGAACGTGGGCAGAAAAAAATTCAGTGGGCAAAGAAGAAATTACTGATCACATACAAAGCAGAAATTACGGATCGTTTACGTATTCAGTTGTGGCTCACTAGAGAGTAGAATGTAATTCAGGTAATTGTCTGAGGAGAATAAAGAGCTAGGCACCTGTTTAAAAGAAGCACTAACCATAATAAAGGTCTGAGTAATGCTTGAAGAACAAGGTGGGTGTTTGAATTTCTGCTTCTTTTAGTAATAAAACCATTGTGTATTAGGTAACTATGCACACATAACAAAAGGTGTTTAACAGTGTTAATGTTTAGTACTATTTAAATGTTATAGGATAAAAACATCATGTCAAGTTCTTAGAAATTAAGAGCTATTAATTAAAGGACCCATGCATACAAGGGAAAACTTCATTTCTGCTTCGGTAATTAAAGTGTGTTTAGCTTTGGACAGAGGTGGTAAGGGTATTTTGAATGACAGCATTTGAAGGCAGCAAAATCATCTTTCTGTAACAAGAGATCAGTAATGACAACTTTCTCTGATACTTGCCTACGCTTGTGACCTTCACAAATGTCACAAGCGCCAATGTACTCTTCCATTCTATTTTTATTGTTGTATCTTTTTAAAAATTTATCTATTTTTTAATTAATTACAGTTTATTCACTTTGTATCCCAGCTGCAGCCCCTCCTCCCCAGCCCCTCCCAATCCCACCCTCCCTCATCTCCTCCCAAGCCCCTCTTCAAGTCTACTGATGGGGGGGGGTCCTCCTCCCCTTCCATCTGATGCTAGCCTATCAGGTTTCATCAGGACTGGCTGCATTATCTTCCTCTGTGGCCTGGTAAGGCTGCTCCCCGCCCCTGGGGAAGGTGATAAAAGAGCCAGCCCATGAGTTCATGTCAGAGACAGCCCTGTTCCCATTACTAGGAAACCCACTTGGACACTGAGCTGCCATGGGCTACATCTGTGCAGGGGTTCTAGGTTATCTCCTTGAATGATCCTTGGTTGGAGTATCAGTCTCAGAAAAGACCCCTCTGGCCATTCTTGATCAATTTTTCCTTCTCATTTATCTAATTTAAGATTTATCAGCACCTTCAAGTTTCCTATAAAGACATAAATAATAACTAAAGATTAATAGAAGTATAATTAATTTAATGATAAATTACAACATCATTGCAAATAATTATTTCACTAACAGAATAAAAAAGAGGTAGATGTTTGAAATATAGTAATAAGAATGTGAAAGGAATATGTCTTTATATAAAAGAAATAAAATTGATACAAAGAGCATGTAACTGGACACTTTCAGTAAATCATACCAGAAAAAAAAAAAACACAGATTCTTTTTCACATTTTTATATTCTAGCTAAAATGAAGTAATAGTATTCAGGACATTTTTAGATAAACAATACTTTTGAACATTTTACTACAGAACGAATACAACAGAATGCAAATTTACATTTTTCTATTAATAAGGGGACCGTGATGATGATATGCCTGCTTGTATGTACTTTACAATTCACTTTACTGCCATACATAGAGAAGGGACAGTCAGAGTTGGACTATTGGGTTATTCTAAGATTCAGAGCATACAAAATTCTTTTGATGGTTAGAGGAGAAATGGAAAATAGGCTTGTAGAATGCAATCTACAATTACAAATCAACAAAACAAAATGTCCCAAGGCATCTCATTGTGTGTAAAGGTAATAAAGTTGGCTATTGTTACTGCCAAGAGGAGCCCAAGGGAATATTGTGTTTGCATCCTTTCTCAAGACCTCAATCTTTAAAGAACTCTCAGGAAAAAGGTTGATAGTGATGCTGGTGCTTGAAAGTTATGCGTCTACGCCAGCCCACAGCAGCAATAGTTGGTAACGAGGTCTGCTACAACATTTGTTTCTGGTCTAGCTGCCAGGAAAAAAGTCTGTGAATTACCAGGGCCCTGCCTCCAGATTTGCAGCTCAGACCTCTAGATAACTGATGTACTCAGTGTGAGGTCCCCTATGTGTGCTTCCTCTTCTCCAGGCCTCTGGGTCAGGAGAAAGATGCTGCAGTGACCAAGGAGGATGATCCTGAAGGAAACAAGACACCCTTCAACCCCAGAAATCTCAAGTTTCTCCCAGGAGAAAGCCAAATGTTCATTTTAGCCTACAGTCTATTTGGGAGAGAATGCTTTCCTTTTCCTTCATCTTGTCTAGAACCTCTAACCTTAGGAGGCTTAGGTCTTCATAAGGGCACCGGGTTTGATTCTAACGTATCCCCATGGAAACAACTAAATAACTTTTAAAACTAGCCATCATTTCCCTCCCACCAGTATCTCACTGCTCTTTGAGTATTCAGGCTTGTCCACAGTGGTGTTTTCTTTCTCGTTTACTTTTCTCTTGATCAGTTCTCAGTGAAGCCCCCTGTAATTATGGGGGTATTTCTTACAACACATGGTAGAACTTTAACTGTGTACAGCTGACTACTCTAGCAAAGGAAAGAGGCCAGAACTGGTGAGTACTAATGTTGATGTGTGTGGGTTCTGTAGGTACCAGTAGAACAGTTTTCAGAGAATGATACACTCTGCCTGGGGCTGGAGGAAGAAAGAGAAACTTACTGCAATTGATGACAAATTTCCATCTTACCAGAAGACCTGCCAGTGGACCTTTCCATATTTACAGGGGTATTATTAATTTGTGATTGTCCTACTAGCCAAAGAATAACCTAATTCTAAAGAGATAACTTATTTTGATAAACATTAACTATGCCTTCAAAATTGTATATTTTGTTTAAATATTGGAATATTTGAATGCAGATGTATATAACTGACAATGTTGAGAAGGGTCTTATTCATTCCTGTATTCATTTCTTTATTTATTCAGTTAATAAAAATTTTTGCAAATTTATTTCATGCCAAGAGATACAGTTATATGAAATGTTAGGACTAAGATAGATTTATTAACTTGAAAAACCTAAGAGACATGTCAAAGTCAGATATTTGTGAATGTATAATCATTAATACTTAATGAATGTACATTTTAACATTTGCAAAACTATACATGGGAATAAGGACATGCCATTGCATAAAAATTCACCATATTAAAACGTGGCAAATTCACTCCCTAAAACTTTTGGAAAATGGTATCAGCAATGAAGATATTATAGATACTCTTAAGCATTTTGGTCTGTAACAATATTCTTCTTAAAGCTTTAAATATTAACTTTAATAAGAAACACATTTTACATTATAACCAAATGTATACTCAAAAGTGTACACAATTATTAAAGGAAATATTTTCTTGAAACCATGGTTATGTTATTGCTAGGGACAGTATTTTCTATTTCAATTAAGAAATACTAATGGCAAGCTGCATTTCATTACCAATGAATATATTGCAATGACAGTTTCAAAAACTTACAACAAGATAGTATTTTGATTATTGATGGCAGTGACTTTTTCACTGATCTTGTCATCTCAAACCAAAGTGAGAGGCAAGATTTTCTTATTTGCTTTAGTTTCTGTAACATTCTTTCTGGCGTGATTTTGCTGGTCCCTAAGCCATTGCACTTATCCATATAGTAGACCTGAACTAGTTCAGATCCAGTTTTGACAGCAGTTCTTTAACTGAAGCTTGCCTCTGTGGTCTTAACTCAAGATGCACTTAGCAATCCATGAATCGGTGGTTCATGTCAATGGTTTTGTTCAGGTTTCTTCTAGGGTATACCTGAACAGAGGGGCATGTGTGTAAATACAAATGCGCTGCAGTCTCTGACTTTTCTCCTCTTTGTAGGGTCTGGCCAGTAGGACTGACTTTCTTCTGTGGTATCACTGTCATTCTGAAGAGCATTTTGTGATGGGTTCTTCAGTCTTTTCCAGGAACATCCACTCCAGCTTCATGCTCCACCACTTACTTTCTCTACTCCTTTCTGGCCACTGATCCTTTATCTTGTGTGCAGCCATCACATTGCTTCTTTGTTGCAGATATACACCAAACCATAGACAGTGATGTGCACCCTTCCTGGTATCTGAACACTTCTTCAATGCCTGATTTCCTGCCAATGCACACATCTAGTCAACTGCAGCATGAATGAGGCCAAGCACTATCAGGCCACATAAGACACTGTCCTTTTCAGACAGTTCCTGTGACTGACTCTGGACTTCATAAAAAGCCTTTATATTATATTGCCTAATTCTAATCATATGTCTTCCACATGTTTCTACATTATAACAAGGTTATAACTTTGTAATTCCTGTTTTTTTTTTTTTTTTTTTGGCTGGGGAAGATGATGGAGAATTCCATGAAAAGAAAATAAAGATGATTATTTACATCTGATATTTGATTAAATCAAGGCTAAAATATTCTTTGTGAGCAGTTACCTGGAAGGCAATCTTAAGAGTTTTTCACCGAGGGGAGAACTCTTTATTGTTTTTCAAGGATATCTACTATATTTGTAAAGTTTTTCACCAAGGGAGAACTCTTTATTGTTTTCGGGATATCTACTATATTTGTAAAGTTTTTCACCGAAGGGAGAACTCTTTATTGTTTTTCGGGATATCTACTATATTTGTAAAGTCTTTGTTGTTTTCCAAGGATATCTACTATATTTGTAAAATTGATCTATGATATTGACATTTATCACAACATGTAATTTTTTATGTTAGTTTAACAACATGTGTTGGTCTGAAGAAGTTTCTGGAATTATCCTCGCAACTGTTGAACAATGGCTCCATAGACACTCTGTCAGCAAGGATTGCTAAGAAGGCATGGATGGTCCTGGTTTCGATGTACCTATCAAATCAATTAGATTTAAGAGCAGTGTAAGTATGCAGTAAGCAAAAACAAAACAAAACAAAGCAAAAACAGCATCTTAAATGCTTATTATAAGTTTTAAACTAAATTTTATTTATTCTCTTTTTTTTTTTAATTTTATTTTATTTTTCTTTTTAGTTACATTTTGTTAACTCTGTGTCCCAGCTGTATCCCGCTCCCTCATTCCCTCCCCAACCCCACACTCCCTCCCTGGTCTCCTCCCTGCCCCTTTCCAAGTCC
>NW_026596356.1:1059452-1099230 GCF_907164565.1 Psammomys obesus | reverse complement strand
TAGATGGTCCTTGGTTGAGTGTCAGTCTCAGAAAAGACCCTGTGCCCAGATATATTTGGTCCTTGTAGAGCTCCTATCCTTTCCATATCATACTAACTTCCCTTCTTTCATATGATTCCCTGCACTCTGCCGAGGGTTTGGTTATGAGTCTTAGTGTCTGCTTTGAAACACTGCTAGGTAGAGTCTTTCAGATGCCTTTTGTGATAGACTCCTGTCATAAGTTCAATGCACATCCCATTTGTCTTTCTAAATGAGGATTAATCACCTTCGCCTGTGTCCACTTTCTTGATTATCTTCTTTAGGTGTGTAGATTTCATTATGTTTATCATGTCTTGTAGGTCTATATAAGCGAGTATATACCAAGTTTGTCTTTCTCCTTCTGGGATACTTCACTCAGAATGATCTTTTCTAGATCCCACCACTTGCCTGCAAATTTCATGATTTCTTCCTTTTTGATTGCTGAGTAGTATTCCATTGTGTAAAAATACCACAATTTCTGTATCCATTCCTCCGTTGATGGACATCTGGGTTGTTTCCAAGTTCTGGCTATTACAAATAAAGCTGCTATGAACATGGTTGAACAAATGTCCTTGTTGTGTACTTGAGCAAATTTTGGGTATATACCTAGGAGTGGTATAGCTGGGTCTTGAGGTAGCACTACTCCTAGTTGTCTGAGAAAGCACCAGATTGACTTCCAGAGTGGTTGTACCAGTTTACATTCCCACCAGCAATGGAGGAGGGTTCCCTTTTCTCCACAACCTCTCCAGCATGTGCTATCACTTGAGTTTTTCATCTTGGCCATTCTGATGGGTGTAAGGTGAAATCTCAGGGTCGTTTTGATTTGCATTTCCCTAATGGCTAATGAGGTTGAGCATTTCTTTAAGTGTTTCTCTGCCATTCGACGTTCCTCTTTCGAGAATTCTCTGTTTAGCTCTGTTCCCATTTTTTAAGTAGATTACTTGGTTTGTTGCTTTTCTGCTTCTTTAGTTCTTTATATATACTTGATATTAGCCCTCTGTCAGATAAAGGGTTGGTGAAGATTCTTTCCCAATCTGTAGGCTGTCTATTTGTTTTGATGACAGTGTCTTTTGCTTTACAGAAGCTTTTCAGTTTCATGAGGTCCCATTTATTGATTGTTGCTCTTAGAGCCTGTGCTGTTGGTGTTCTGTTCAGGAAGTTGTCTCCTGTGCCAATGAATTCTAGGCTGTTTCCCACTTTTTTTTCCAGCTGATTTAGAGTATCTGGTTTTATGTTGAGGTCCTTGATCCACTTGGACTTTAGTTTTGTGCAGGGTGATAAATATGGATCTATTTTCATTTTTCTGCATGTAGACATCCAGTTGGTCCAGCACCATTTGTTGAAGATGCTGTCTTTTTTCCATTGAATGGATTTGGCTTCTTTGTCAAATATTGAGAATTCATAGGTGTGTGGGTTTATTTCTGGGTCTTCTATGCGATTCCATTGATCCTCCTTTCTGTTTCTATGCCAATACCATGCAGTTTTTATTACTGTTGCCCTGTAGTACAGCTTGAGATCGGGAATGGAGATACCTCCAGATGATCTGTTGTTGTACAGGATCGTTTTGGAGATTCTGGGTTTTTTGTTTCTCCATATGAAGCTGAGAATCTTTTTTTCAATGTCTGTAAAGAATTGAGTTGATATTTTGATGGGAATTGCATTGAATCTGTAGATTGCTTTTGGCAGGATGGCCATTTTCACAATGTTAATCCTACCAATCCATGAGCACGGGAGATCTTTCCATCTTCTGAGATCTTCTTCAATTTCTTTCTTCAAAGACTTGAAGTTTTTCTCAAATAGGTCTTTCACTTGCTTGGTTAGAGTCACACCAAGGTACTTTATGTTGTTAGTGGCTATTGTGAAGGGTGTTGTTTCCCTAATTTCTTTCTCAGCCTTTTTGTCTTTGGTATACAAGAGGGCTTCTGATTTTTTTGAGTTGATTTTGTATCCTGCCACTTTGCTGAAGGTGTTTATCAGCTGAAGAAGTTCTCTGGTTGAATCTTTGGGTTCGCTCATGTATACTATCATATCATCTGCAAATAGTGACACTTTGACCTCTTCCTTTCCGATTTGTATCCCCTTGATCTCCTTTAGTTGTCTTATTGCTCTGGCTAGGACTTCAAGTACAATGTTAAAGAGATATGGAGAGAGTGGGCAGCCTTGTCTTGTCCCTGATTTCAGTGGGATTGATTTAAGTTTCTCTCCATTGAGTTTGATGTTGGCTATAGGCTTGCTGTATATTGCCTTTACTATCTTTAGGTATGTGCCTTGTATCCCTGATCTCTCCAAGACTTTAAACATAAATGGGTGCTGGACTTTGTCAAATGCTTTTTCAGCATCTAAGGAGATGATCATGTGGTTTTTCTCCTTCATTTTGTTTATGTGGTGGATTACATTGATGGATTTCCGTATGTTGAACCACCCTTGCATTCCTGGGATGAAGCCTACTTGGTCATGGTGGATGATATCTTTGATGTGTTCTTGGATTCGGTTTGCAAGTATTTTATTGAGTATTTTTGCATCAATGTTCATAAGAGAGATAGGTCTGAAGTTCTCTTTTTTTGTTGGATCTTTGTGTGGTTTAGGTATCAAAGTGACTGTGGCTTCATAGAATGAGTTTGGTAGTGTTCCTTCTGTTTCTATTTTATGGAATAGTTTGAGGAGAATTGGTGTTAGTACTTCTTTGAAGGTCTTGTAGAATTCTGCGCTGAAGCCATCTGGTCCAGGGCTTTTTTTGGAGGGGAGACTGTTAATGACTGCTTCTATTTCCTTGGGAGATATAGGACTATTCAGTCTTTCTACCTGATCTTGACTTAATTTTGGTAGATGGAATCTGTCAAGAAAGTTATCCATTTCATTTAGATTTTCAAATTTTGTGCCATATAGGCTTTTGTAGTATGACCTAATAATCGTTTGGATTTCCTCAGTGTCTGTAGTTATGTCCCCATTTTCCTTTCTGATTTTGCTGATTTGTATGGTTTCTCTCTGCTTTTTAGTTAGTTTGGCTAAGGGTTTGTCTATCTTGTTGATTTTCTCAAAGAACCAGCTTTTTGTTTCATTGATTCTTTGGATAATTTTATTTGTTTCTAATTGATTGATTTCTGCCCTTAGTTTGATTATTTCCAGCCGTCTGCTCCTCTTGGGTGTATCTGCTTCTTTTTTTTCTAGGATTTTCAGTTGGGCCATTAAGTTGTTTGTATGTGATGTTACAGATTTCTTCTTGTAGGCACTTAGTGCTATAAATTTTCCTCTGAGCACTGCTTTCAATGTGTCCCATAAATTTGGGTATGTTGTGCCTTCATTTTCATTGAATTCTAGAAAGTCTTTAATTTCTTTCTTTATTTCTTCCTTGACCCAGCTGTCATTGAGTAGTAAGTTGTTCAGTTTCCATGTGCGTGTCGGCTTTTTGTTGTTTCTGTTGTTGTTGATGTCCAGCTTTAGTCCATGGTGGTCAGATAGTATACAAGGGATTATTTCGATCCTTTTGTATCTGTTGAGGCTTGCTTTGTGACCAACTATATGGTCTATTTTGGAGAAGGTTCCATGCGGTGCTGAAAAGAAGGTGTACTCTTTTGAGTTTGGGTGAAAAGATCTGTAGACATCTATTAGGTCCATTTGATTTAGGGATTCTGTGAGTGCTTTCATTTCCCTATTTGGTGTCTGTCTGGTTGATCTGTCCCTTGATGAGAGTGGGGTGTTGAAGTCTCCCACTATTAAGGTATTAGGATCAATGTATGATTTAAGCTTTAATATTGTTTCATTTACGAATGTAGGTGCTCTTGTATTTGGGGCATAGATATTCAAAATTGTGATGTCCTCTTGTTGGATTTTTCCTTTGATGAGAATATAGTGGCCCTCCTTATCTTTTTTGATTAACTTGGGTTGAAAGTCTATTTTATTAGATATTAGGATGGCTACTCCAGCTTGTTTTCTGGAACCATTTGCTTGAAAAACATTTTTCCAGCCCTTTACTCTGAGGTAGTGTTTATCTTTGTTGCATAGGTGTGTTTCTTGGATGCAACAGAATGTTGGGTCCTGTTTCCGTAACCATTCTGTTAGCCTGTGTCTTTTTATTGGTGAGTTGAGTCCATTAATATTGATAGATAATATTGACCAATGCATGTTAGTTCCTTTTGTAATGGAGTCGATGATCTTACCTTGTTTCATTGCTTGTTTTCTTTACATTTTTGTTGGGACATTATCTGTATGCCCTGTTTTCTTGGGTGAATTCGTTTTCGTTGGATTGGAGTTTTCCTTCTAGTATCTTCTGTAGGGTTGGTTTGCTGTATAGATATTGCGTAAATTTAGTTTTGTCATGGAATATTTTGTTTTCTCCATCTATGTTGATTGAAAGCTTTGCAGGGTATAGTAGTCTGGGTTGACATTTGTGATCTCTTAGAGTCTCCATGATGCTTGCCCAGGCCCTTCTGGCTTTCATAGTTTCTGGTGAGAAGTCTGGTGTGATTCTGATAGGTCTACCTTCATATGTTACTTGGCCTTTTTCCCTTGCTGCTTTTAATATCTTTTCTTTGTTCTGTAGATTTAGTGTTTTGACTATGATGTGACGTGATGTGTTTCTTTTCTGGTCTAGTCTATTTGGTGTTCTGTAGGCCTCTTGTATATTTATGGACATCTCTTTCTTTAAGTTGGGAAAATTTTCTTCTATGATTTTTTTGAGAATATTTTCTGGACCTTGGAGCCTGGAGTCTTCTTTTTCATCAATTCCTATTATTCTTAGATTTTGTCTTTTCATAGCATCCTTGATTTCTTGGATATTTTGTGATTGGAATTTTTCTGATTTTACTTTTTCTTTGAGAGAAGTATCAATTTCTGCAAGTGTGTCTTCAGCTCCAGAGATTCTCTCTTCCATCTCTTGTATTCTGTTGGTGATGCTTACTTTTGTGGTTCCTGATCTTTTCTCCAAGTTCTCCAGCTCAAGAGTTTTCTCATTTTGTGTTTTCTTTATTGATTCTAATTCTGTTTTCATGCCTTGCACCATTTCTTTTATGTGTTTGAATTTGGATTCCTGTCTCTCTACGATGGACTCTATTTCTTTGTTCATTTCTTTTTTGTATGCCACTAATTTTTTCTCTACTTGTGCCTCTATTTGTTTGGATATGTTTGCCTGTGTTTCTTTAAGGGTTTTGTCTATTTCTTCTTTCTTTACCTCCAATTGACTGGCCAACTCTTTGAAAGAATTGTTCATTTCCTCCTTATGAGCCTCAAATAATTGAGCAAGCATGGCTTTAAGGTCATTTTCCTGTGCTTCTGATGAATTGGAATATCCATCGATTTTGGGGTTTGCTGGTGAAGTCGTGATGTCCTGATTTATGTTGGAAGTGTTCTTTCGCCTACCCCTGGCCATTGGCTTATCTGAGACCTTCCCTGTTTCTTTTTGGATTCTGCCGATCAGACTGGTACTGTCTCTCTCTCGAGTCTGGAGAATTCTTCAGGAAGTTGAGAGAGGTCCCGTGTCCTTAGCGCATGCTGAGGACTAGCTGTACCTGTGGGAGGAAAGTACGCAGGCGCAAACAGAGGCAAATGCAAGCTTGCGTGCGTGTGTGTGTATATGTGTGTGTGTGTGTGTGTAAGTGGGTGTGGGCGTGTGTCTAGAGGGACAGAGTGATGGCTAATGTTGAACCCTTGAGTGTGTGGGAGGGGCTCTGCAATGTATATGTCGCAGGCGCTAGTGATGATCGCAGCGCAATTTCTGGCATTAACTGCCTTAACTCCTCAATTAGACCCGCAGAGCAGGAACTTCAATGTTCCAAGTGCCCCTCTGTTTCCCAAAGTGGGTATATGGGTGGGAGGGGGTTCGATGCCTGGCTTCTGTTTTAGAAGAAGCCAGGATCAGTGGAGCTGCAGATTCTCAAGGTTGCACTCACTTACAGGCAGGACACTTGGCAGAGATAGGCGTATCTGGGCTGTCTGCTCTCTGGTTTGGCCCTGCTTCTTTGATGTGCTCCGCCAGTTCCGTGCTGCTGTCACTGCCAGGTTATGAGGTCTTGCTGCAGCTGGGGATTTCAGGGTGGTCACGTCAGTGGGAATCGGGGTAACCAGCCTTTCTGTTCTCTGGTTTGGCCCTGGTTAGTCTTAAACTGGAGGGCTGATGTGCCCCGCCAGCTCAGTGCTGCTCCGCCGCCAGGTTAGAAAGTCCCGCTGTAACTGGAGACTGGGTTGCTAGACCAGATGCTTTCTGGGAAGTCCTGGGGTCTCTTTACTGTGCTCTCCAAACTTCGGAGGCCCAGCGCCTGGTGTGTCTAGCTTGTATGGCGTTTCTGTCTGGTTTTGGTGAGTATATAGCGTATTCTCTGTCACTGTGGGAATGGGCGGGCCGTACCGTCAGTGATCGCGATCCTGCGGAGCTAGTATGGCGTCTAGCAGACTCGGGCCCTGGGAGGATGGTGCAGCTGCCGGGCGTGAATCTGGGGCTCCGAGACACAGTACTGCTGGCCTTTGCCGATAAAGGGCTTGGGGCTCCGCCTCAGTGGCTGCAGGCCCCAGGCAGTTAGGTCTGCTGAGAAAGGCGAGTCCGCTGTGCCGAGGAGGAGGGAGGTCTGGGGGAGGGGAGTGCCGAGAGATCAAAGGATCGTTTCTCACCTTCCCCAAACAAGTCCCTGGGTGACCCGAGACCAAGGTTTTCACCTCCGGCGATGTTCCCTGTTGTTTAGAAAGTCTCTCCGTTGTTTCCCTGGCTTCAGAAGTTCTTCCACTCATCAACTCAGAACTTTATCTCTTCCACAGCTCGGAAGCTGTGTGTGCTAGTCGCCATCTTGGCTCCGCCCCTCAAACTTCTCAATTTTATTTATTCTCATGACATGTTTTTATTTGTGGGTTTGACCATCAGAGTCAACATTTGATTGGTCCATGTATGCTAATTTGTAAGAGGAGTAAACATCCATGGGCAAAGGTAACCACACTTATCTGACTGAGTTCATTTTGCTGGGCCTTTCTTCAGATCGTCAGACTCAGATCTTGCTGTTTGTGGTATTTTTCATCATCTACGTGCTTACTGTGTTTGGGAACCTACTGATCATACTCCTCATTCATGTTGACTCTCGACTTCATACACCAATGTATTTCTTCCTCAAAAACCTGTCATTGAATGATCTCTGTTTCTCTACAACTATTGTTCCCAAGATGCTAGTCCACTTTCTAGTCACCAGAAAGACCATTTCATTTGCTGGGTGCTCTATGCAGATGTTTTTTTTCCTCATCATGGGCTGTACAGAAAGTTCTCTTCTAGCAGTCATGTCCTATGACCGCTACATAGCTGTCTGCAAGCCCCTGCACTACTCCACCATCATGACACACAGAGTTTGTGTTCTGCTAGTTGTAGGATCCTGGGCTAGTGGAATATTTGTGTCTGTAGTAGATACCACATTTACTATATGCTTGCCATACCAAGGACCAAACCTAATCAATCATTATTTCTGTGAGCCTCCTGCACTCTTGAAGCTGGCATCAGAAGAAACTTACACAGCTGAGATGGTCATCTTTGCAATGGGTGTAATAATTCTCCTAGGTCCGGTCTCTCTCATTCTTTTCTCCTACTGTAATATTATCTCCACTGTGGTTCAATTACAATCAGGTGAGGGGAGAATCAAGGTCTTCTCTACCTGCAGTTCCCATTTCATTGTTGTTATCTTTTTCTATGGCTCAACAATATTTACCTACATGCAGCCAAACTCAAAGAAAATGAATGAAGGGGATAAGATAATCTCAGTGTTCTACTCAGTGGTAACATCCATGATGAACCCGTTCATTTACAGCCTAAGGAACAAGGATGTGAAAGAGGCATTAAGGAAATACTTAAAAGAGAGATAAGATAGAAGAATATATGCATGAATCAGGGGAATAGGCTATTCTGAAGTTCATCAACATCTTAGAGCTCTTTCATTGTGAACTATCTCTAATCTGAGAGTAAAGTTCATTCATGTGTGTTAAAGAATGTTTCCGAAGCCTTGTCCAAGATTCTTATTTTGGGTGTGTCTCACTTAATTTGTGACAATTTTCCCAATAAGCAGAAAATAAAATAAATTTAAAATACTGAGAAAATTCTATAAACTGCTGCTTTCATGAACCAACCTATTTCCACACATGGAAATAGGTTTCCTTTGGCTCTAAATCTGTAGGATTTAGAGTCTTTCCAAACTCTTATTATCCTTCCATTATTCATAGCTATCTTTAGTAAATATAATTTTAATCCATAGATATCTGAACTACTTATATAACTGGGTATAATGGTACAAACCCATTATCTAAGTTCTCAAGAGCACATTGCAGAATGATATTCACAGGTTAGGCAAACCTGGGATACATAAGGATTCTAGGCCCATCTGTGATGAAGATTGAGACCCTATCTCAAAACCACACACAAAGTAATCAGATCATAAGACAACTTGCAACAGTGGATCTGCTACTATAGAAACAAGGTTTGACATTTATCATCCAAAACACATCTTTAATATTTCTCACACTCCCCTCCACCCACCAAAATTGGTCATTTGTTCTAGAGAAATAAAACTGAAAAGCAGATTTGCCATCAAGGCTGTTGTGGGAAAACCTTCTGCTCCAAACATCATAGCAAGTCCTCTCTAGACAAGTTCTCCTTTCCTCTGAAGGTGGGATAGTATTATTTGTTTTAATTTCCACTGTGTAAAGCAGATTACCATGAATGACATGTGAGAGGGAATTCTGGAATTTTCTCTATGAGCTGAATTAGGCCTCCTTCATACTATAACTTAGGGGAGGAACAATATTGATGAGATAGAGTCTCTAGGTTCTTACTACAGTTCAGAATATTACATTCCCTTCCCTTAGAAGAAAGTGATATTTTATTCACTACATTTCATGAAAAGTCCAAAAATAGGCTGAAATGAAACGAAGCCTATACTTTTTTGCTGTCCAAGGACACAGACCACTGCTATCCTTGGTCTCAGGGACATGACAATGTAAGGTAGGGCAATCCTAATGTTGCCAATTTCACTCTGCCATCTTCCATTTCTCCTGGAAGAACTGATGGCACAGAAGCATCCCATCTTCTGTGCTTCTTTTCTTGGGTTATATAGATCCCCTCTCTTGCCCCACTTTTCTACCATGGAGCCCTTTGTAAGGGTTTTTCTCATGAAAGAACATTGCTGCTCATTTTAGGACACCTCCCACCTTTTTTCACAAAATGGGAAGAGTAAAAAACACTTTGTTTTCATAGAAGCTGTTCATAATTAGAATTTGTCTCTCTCCTAAAAAAAAAAAAAAAGAATTTGCCTCTAATTTTGTGATAATCTCATATATAAAAATGAAGTGATTATGGACAAAGAATGAGGTGATAATTTATGCCAAGCAAGTTTATTAAGAACTACAGCATCATCCTGCCTGGAAAACATGAGAGAGCAATTCGGCACAAAGCTTGTGGGAATAATCAGCTAAGATTCTATTTAACCTAAGGTCCACTCCATGAGCTAGAACCCATACATGATACTGTTTGGATGACCAAGAACCAGAGACTAGATATTCCAGAGACCTAGAATAAAACCAAAAAATTGAGTGATAAAATGACTCCTAAGGATATTCTGCTACATTCATCATTTTCTGCTCAGTAATCATCAGTGAGGTTT
This sequence comes from Psammomys obesus, assembly GCF_907164565.1. NCBI lineage: Eukaryota > Metazoa > Chordata > Mammalia > Rodentia > Muridae > Psammomys > Psammomys obesus. Next base: position 1,089,595 of record NW_026596356.1, on the reverse strand, counting down.
ACTCCTGCAGCAGATGGGGACAAATACGGACCTATAGACAGACATTACACATAAAAGAGACCTTGGAACACTGAGTTCTAAATGGGATATCTTCATCAAATTCTTCCACCAGAGCTCAGTGAACTCTGTGGAAGAGGAGAGGAGGTTTTTTTTTTTTTTTTACAGTTTAAGAGACAGAAGGGGTGGAGGGCACCAGGAGAACAAGGCCTTCTGAATCAACTGAGCAAGGCTCATATGAACTCACAGATGCTGAAGCAGCAAACACAGCATCTACATGGATCTGCACCAGGCCCTCAGGATATATACTATAGCGTTAAGCCTAGTATTTTTATAGAACTTCTGACTGTGTGAATGAGCGAGTCTCTGATTCTTGTGCTTTCTCTCGGGCCGTCTTCCTTGTCTTAGTTTTCCTTGTCCAACTTTGACATGATGGCTTTTGTTGTATCTTAACCTATTTTTTAATGTTTCTTGTTATCTCTTAGAAGCCTGTTTTGTTCTAATGAGAGGCAAAAAGGAAGTGGATCTGTTTGGGAGGGTAGGTGGGGAAGGAACTGGAAGGAGTAGAGGGAGGGGAAACTATAAGCAAGATATATTGCACAAGAAAAGATTCTATTATTAATAAAAGGATAAAAACAGAACAACAACAGCGAAAAGAAGTACAGCATCTTATTACATTTTTTCAGGTGAAAAATGGCCAAGGACACAGAAAATCTAAGTCAGACAATGTTGGCACAAAGAACACAGGAGACTTCAGACACAGCAGCCTTTGGAGTTACGACCACAGCCCAGGGGAAAGATTTGGGTTCCCAAAAGCCATAACCTCAAACACTCTGAGACACTGGCTCCAACCTCAGAGTACCCCTGCCAAGTCCACTCCTGGATAAGGACACAGAGCTAAAGTTCCCTTCTTCCTTTCATCAGGATCTCTGAAAAAGTCTTGGGTCAGTTTGGTTCCCCAAAGTTAAGATCTTGAAAAATGTAAATCTATTAAAATGTAAGCTGTCAATATATCTAAAGCACAATGATTAAAGTTAATTTAAACTGATATTTCTAAAGCATTGTGAATGGAATTATCAAATGCAATATATGAATCATGTTTAAAATGAACTCATCTGGCTGTGGAGAGATCACTATAAATTGGACATTTAGTTATGCTCTCTCCATAACACCCAGGGACAGAAAGATGTTAAAAGCCAGGGATGGCAGATGTCTGCAGAGAAAGGTAGTAAAAGCCAGGGGTGGTGGATGTCTTTAGAGAAAGTGTGTTTGCTAGTACACAACATCGCGCACATGAATCTACAGTGGCTGGGAGTGTATGCACAAGATCAAGCCAGCCAAAATCCTGTCGTGGATGCAGACAGGGTCTTGAAGTCCCATCCCTACCTTAGAAACTGATGGTAGTTGATGACTCCTGGAGGTAGGAGAATGACTTTTCTTTAGGGACATGGTCTCTGAAAGGCTGCCCAGGCCCTAGTAGATGTTCTTACACCAACACAAAAAGAAAATATTAAGTGGATTCATTGCTTTAAAAAAATATTTTTAAAAGTGTGGGAAAGTATGGAAGGAATCAGAGGGGAGGGAACTAGTGGATTTTACAGAACATGTTATATGAATATGAATTTCTAAAAAAAATAAAATAAAATGGCCTCATTTTCTTGTAGTCCAAGGGCCCAATAAAACCATCTGAAAGCATTCGAATGCTTACCTAACATCTTTCTACTCAACATCTAATAAGCAATTATTTTACTGACCTTTTAGAATTTTGAAGCATATTTGGAGGTATGGATGACTTTTGCCTAGAAATTTGAATTGTTGTCTTCCCTTCATTCAGATTCAAGGAGCAGTACTGTGCAATCACTCTACCTAGCACCCTTTACAACACATCAAAGTAGGATTTTTTTTCTTTTTTCCTAGACAGTTTCTCTGTGTTGTCCTGGCTGTCCTGGAACTCACTCTGTGGACCAGGCTAGCCTCGACATTACAGAAATCATCTTGCCTATGCCTCCAGAGTGTTGGGATTAAAGGCATGCACAACCACTAGCAGCCAAAGCAGGTTTTTTAAAATAGCCTTTAGGTTTAATTTTTAACTAGCTCTCTCTTGATTTAAGTATTCTGACATCTTCCTATCAATAGCAGCAATTTGGCACTTTCATCACTAGGGTTTCTGTCATTTTGTTTGTTTCAAATGGGACACCAGAGATGTAAAAAGAAATGTTAATAGTGAATATTAGGATAGGTAAAAAGTCAAGAATACATATATTCTGGAGACACGGTGGTTCAATTCCAGGTTCTATAGTCACTGCTCTCACACAAGCGTGTGGGAAGTGACAGGTGGTTTTACAGTGATTGTCACTGCTGGGAAAAGCCAAAATGATGAACCAGTTTTGAGGTAAGAATGATTCTATAAAAAGTCTCAAAAATGGAACATGAGGAAAAGAATTATACTTTTAAATGTCCTTGCAGACAAACAAACTTGCATTGAATTCAATGTGTAACATTCCTGCCTCCAAATTCTGGCGAAGAGCAGTGTGCCAATATTACCTTCCCGACCTTCAAATGTGTTACATGCTACACCTAGAAATGAAAAGAAACTGGTAAGGATTGCCCCGGAGTGGTCAGATGACCTGGGACTTAGGTTGTGCAATACTGAGGAATGGCCTGTGGTACTTTGCAAGCTCCATGTCAGAGTGCAGTCACACCCAATGGAGTGCACGCACACACGGAGTCAGAGAACGCCAGGTGCTCACCTTCCCAAAGACTGACAATGGTTTGCTATTTGTTCTCTTTTCTGATGACTAAGAGTTTGGCCGGGTTCTCAGCCCCAGGTGATACTGGAGAAAAATCTGTGAAACTGTAAGTGAGGCACAACACCTCCTCAAGTTCATCTCACATGTCTGCTTGTGTGCTAAGAACCAACAACTCACATGTGTGCTACCGATGAGATCCCATGGCTGGCACCTTTCTCAAAGTGAAGGTGCACAAGAGTGGGCACACGACTTGTCTGTAGTTTGAAATGTTTAAAAACTTTCATAGTAGTGACGTCACAAAGCTGGAATGAAGATGTGGCTATGAATTACAATGTTTATAAAAACTGTAACTGACCATGAATTGGAAATTAGAACAGTCAGCAGGGTAAGGAAATCAGAGACTGATGACAATGTTTTTTTTTTCTTTCTTTTTAATTAATTAATTTTTTAATTAATTAAAGTTTGTTCACTTTGTATTCCAGCTGTAGCCCCCTCCCAATCCCACACTCTCTCCCTCTTCTCCTCCAGTCCACTGATAGGGGAGGTCCTCCTCCCCTTCCATCTGACCCTAGCCTATCAGGTCTCATCAAGACTGGCTGCATTGCCTTCCTCTGTGGCCTGGTCTGGCCGCTGCCCCCTCAAGGGGAGTTGATCAAATATCTAGCTCCTGAGTTCATTTCTGACACAGTCCCTGTTCTCATTACTAGGAATCCTCTTGGGCACTAAGCCGCCATGGGCTACATCTGTGCAGGGGTTCTAGGTTATCTCCATGCATGGTCCATGGTTGGAGTATCAGTCTTAGTAAAGGCCCCTGTGTCCATAGTTTTTGGTTTTATTGCTCTCCTTGTAGAGCTCCTGTCCCCTCCATGTCTTTCTAGCCCCCCTTCTTTCATAAGATTACCTGCACTCTGCCCAAAGTTTGGCTATGAGTCTCAGCATCTGTTTTTTTTTTTTTCATTTTCTTAACTTTTGTTAATTATAATTTATTCACTTAGTATCCCCTCATAAACCCTGCATCTGCTTTGATAGTCTGCAGGGCAGAGCCTTTCAGAGGCCCTCTGTGGCAGGTTCCTAACTTGTTTCCTGTTTTCTTCTTCTTCTGATATCCATCCTCTTTGCCTTTTGAGATAGGGATTGAGCATTTTAGGCAGAGTCCTCCCTCTTGATTAGTTTCTTTAGGTGTACAAATTTTAGTAGGTTTATCCATCAATCTGTTGCTTTCTCAGACAACTAGGAATAGCGCTTCCTCAAGATCCAGCCATACCACTCCTAGGCATATATCCAAAAGAGGCTCAAGTACACAATAAGGATATTTGTTCAACCATGTTTGTAGCAGTTTTATTTGTAATAGCCAGAAGCTGGAAACAACCCAGATGCCCCTCAACTGAAAAATGGATAAAGAAATTGTGGTATATCTACACAATGGAATATTACTCAGCAATGAAAAACAAGGAAATCATGAAATTTGCAGGTAAATGGTGGGAACTGGAAAGGATCATCCTGAGTGAGCTATCCCAGAAACAGAAAGACACACACAGTATATACTCACTCATATAGACATATAATATAGGATAAACCTGCTAAAATCAGCATCTGTTTTGATACCCTGCTGCATAGAGTCTTTCAGAGGCCCTCTGTGGGGGCCTGTCCTGTTCCCTATTTTTTTTCCCTCTTCCAATGTCTCTCCCATTTGCCTTTCTGAATGAATATTGAGCACTTTACCCAGTGTCCTTCTTCTTGATTCGCTTCTTTAGGTGTGTAGATTTTAGTACGATTATCCTATATTATATGTCTAATATCCACTTAGAAGCGAGTATATACCCTGTGTGCCTTTGTGCTTCTGGGATACCTCACTCAGGATGATCTTTTCCAGTTCCCACCATTTGCCTGGAAATTTCATAATTTCCTTGTTTTTTAATTGCTGAGTAGTATTCTATTGTGTAAATGTACCACAATTTCTGTACCCATTCTTAAGCTGAGGAACATCTGGGCTGTTTCCTGTTTCTGGCTATTACAAATAAAGCTGCTACAAATATGCTTGATCAAATGTCCTTGTTGTATCTTTGAACATCTTTTATATATATGCCCAGGAGTGGTATGGCTGGATCTTGAGGAAGTGCTATTTCTAATTGTCTGAGAAAGTGCCAGATTGATTTCCAAGGTGGTTGTACAAGTTTATATTCCCACCAGCAGTGGAGGAGGGTTCCCCTTTCTCCACAACCTCTCCAGCATGTGTTGTCCCTTGAGTTTTTCATCTTGGCCATTCTGATGGGTAGAAGGTGAAATCTCAGGGTTGTTTTGATTTGCATTGCCCTGATGACTAAGGATGTTGAGCATTACTTTAAGTGTTTCTCTGCCATTCGATATTCCTCTATAGAGAATTCTCTGTTTACCTCTGTACCCCATTTTTAATTGGATTACTTGATTTGATGCTGTTTAACTTTAAGGTATATTGCCAAGCTCCTATTAGATCTTAGGCTGTCAATTGCTGTGTAGCAACAGCCATGTGAACACACAGGGCACAGGAAGTCAGCATTACAGAGGCAGCTTGTTCTGACGATACTTATGTGATCAGAGCAAACTATTTTCAGACCTTAAGGGTAAATAGCTTTTCTCTCATTCTACATGCTCATGCTGTTCTCTCTGCATTTGTATCGAGGCTTTTTAGCTTTGTCTGCTCATCAAATTTTGCTATTATTTCCTAGAATAGTAGACTTTCTTTCATGATAATAATACAATGGACTTTTGTTATATTGTAAGCTAGTTTACACATTCATACATGCATAGACAAGTGCTTCCATTTTCTGTGATATAATTTCTTTTAATTAGAAAATTGGGGTGTTTTGTTTTAGTTTTAAAACATATTGATTTATTTTTAAAATATTATGTGTATGGGTGTTTTGTCTACATGGATGTCTGTGAGCCAGGATTGTGCCTGGTGCCCTCAGAGACCAAAAGAGGCAACAGATCCCCTGCAGCTAGAGTCACAGACAGTTGTTGGCCACCCGTGGGTTCTGGGGTCCAGCCTGGCTGCTCCGGAAGGGCAGCAAATGTTCTTAACCACGGAACCATCTCTCCAGATTCCATAAGTTTTGAGTGTGAGCACAGACAAGGGTTTTGAATCTTCTGGTAGTTATTAGTTTATGGAATATAATCCAGATGATGAACAAAGAGTCAGTTCTTTGTATTTACAGATTCTGCTTCCAAGGATGGAACTAGCTGTGAATAAAAAAAAAAAGTGTATGTATATTTCGATAAAAGCATTTTCTGGCCCTTGGGAAGCTAAAGTAGGAGAATTGTAAATTCTAAGTTAAAGAGTGATACCTTGAACGAAACTCAGAAATATGTAGGCCTATATTGAGTTTACAAAGACACTTTGGGCATCATAGTAAATATACAGATGATTGAAAAATACATGGAGCCTGTATATAGGTTATTTTCAGTGCCATTTAATTGATATAAGGGTCTTCACTGTCTAATGATTTGGTATCCACTCCTGGAACAAATACTCTACAGAGTCTACGTGACAGCTGTTCTTCCATCAGCCGCACTTCACATTTTGAACAGCGAGACAGAGGCTTGGAAACCTCAAGAGTCCATAGGGCAGCCTGAGACACATTGTGAGAATCCTTCCGATAAGTTTTAGGTAATTCTGTTTCAGGTCATTGTTTTCATCATTTTTGGTGCTGGGGATTGAACCTCGGCGTTGCAAGGCCAGGCAAGCACTCTGGAATGCGGAGCTGTACTCCCAGCCACACATCATTATTTTCTGAATGCCTGTGGGATCTCTCACTGTTGAGAAAGTCAACAGCACTGATTACTTCAGGGAGTGCTCTTACTTGAAGAGCCCTTAGGGCCTCCGGTTTGAAGGGTTCCTGGAGGAAAGGCCTCCAGACCAGGGCTTGTGCTTACTTAGTAGATTTCAAACTCTGATTCTTCATATAATAGTACTCACTGAGGCTCTGTGGCGCAATGGATAGCTCATTGGACTTCTACACCAACAGCACAGGCTCTAAGAGCAACAATCAATAAGCTAAGTAAGTTTGCAGCTGTGTTTTGTACAAGCTTGCAGCCCTGTCCATGTTCTCAGGTAAACTGAGCCATGCTTGCAGTTGACAATGAGTTCAGACACCCTCTTAAACGTGGTGACCCTGGGGGTTTCTCAGTCAAGACCTTTCCACCCCTACACCACAGTTCCCGGTCTCAGCGGCCTACAGCCTGCTCTCTCGCTCACAGTGAGTGTGAGAGTGTTGTGTGTCGTCGCGGGTCTGTGTGCTTGTTAACCCAACTAAACTTGACTCCATTGACTTCTCGTAATGTTAGGTGTGATTGGCAAATGGGTGACAGGAATAAACAGCTGTTTCACAGTTGCAGCCCACCTAGGAAAGCCCTGCAAGTGCAGGGGTGAGTCCTAAGTTTACCACAGTGAGCTGGATGTCATCTGGCCTGGGGGCTAGGGAGTTCCAGCCCAGAAAACCTTGTCAGGAAGAAGTGTGTGCTTAGAGACATGTTTCTCGGAAAGGCCTCGCAGACTTAATTTGACTGACCTATGGGGGAAGCACCTATCCTCTCTACCTCAGGAAACCACACAAACTAATCCTAGAGGAGGGAGGAGAGGCATTGCCCAGTAAGGACAGAAAAAAAAATCTGACTAATACAGAGTTTCAGAATAAGCGTGACTGCTTTCCCTTTAATCAACCATTTTTCTAGTTTATCAAATTTGAAGGTTAGTGTAATTTAACTTTAATCTAAAAGGCAAAATAAAATATCTACTTGTTTTAACATGAGTGTCCTTGTTCCATGCTTATCGCTAATTCTTGTTGGTGGGAATGTACATTATTTGTATAATTTTCTAATGATTTTCATTACCAATTTTAAGAATTTTTTATAGTTTTGGAGCAATACAAAATATCTGTTAAGTTTAAATGTATTTCTGAAGATACATTTTCTATTATTATATTTCACAATAGCATCTACTATGTAGAAATATAAATTTTAACTGTTAAAGTAATTAGCTTTTTAAAAATTTCTCTTTACTCCTCAGTTTTGGTATATATTTAGGAAGGTTTTACCACCAAAGATGCATGAACAAATTGATAGAGAAAAGACAGATAAATATGTAGTTTCACAGAATATGCATTTTAAAAATTAACTCATTAGTGCATACATGCATCTATATTATATTAAATTTGCATTTGTACTAAGGTCTATTTCTATATATTTTGGTCAAATAATTTGAGTCTACTTACTGTATAATTACATCAAACAAGGGCAATATATACATATATGTAATTATGATATTTCATATCTTGGTACATATGGTTCTTCTATAGACCCATCTTAGATTTTATATTCCATGTTTTTACTTAGTGCAGTGCTCTGATACACATATAAAATGATCAAATAAAGGAAATTAATACATATAATATCTCAAATCTCTTTCATTATTTTTGTGAGGAAAATTCAAAATCCTATTTTCTAGATAGTTTATAATATGTGATTAATTAGCTGCAGGCATCTAACTACGCTACAGAAACTACGTTTTCATCTTTGCATATGTTAATCAACCATTCTGTATGTCTCTTTTTCCCAGACTCTGGTAAACACTACTGTACTCCCGTTCTGTGCGGTCAGCTATGAAGATGAGAGCAGGTGCTGTGGGTCCCCGCAGGCCCAAAGCAGCAGGACCAAAGGTCCTGGGCCTGAAACCCTGAGCCAGGATAAAATTTCCTCTTTTCAAGTTGATTATCTCAGGTAGTTTTTTTTTTTTTCTTTGTTCTATCACAGCAGAGGAAAGCTGATAGCTGATACAATGTAGTTTTCTTGCCTGGCAGTTTTTTTTTTTTTTTCCTTTTGTGTCCCTGAATACATCATTCTTTTATCTGCTGTTTATCTTGATAATGGTGTTTGCAACCTAGAATGTTTCTAGGTTCATGAAGGCTTATTCAAGGAACTGAAATAAGTGACACAGATTAATAGAGTAACTAGGACTCTTCGTCAAGAAGTGTCAGATCTGATTTAAGTTTTAATAATGTTTCCTTTACAAAATATACAGATCTGTAAGAAGTTCATATCTGAAAGAACTATTCTGTCAAGGGTGGCTACAGGCCACAAGAGTGAGAATTCTCAAGGGGCGCAGGGGTTCTTTTATGGATTTTAGAGGAAGGTGGAGTTGGTTTAATATGGTGGGCCTCTTTTTTTTTGATTGGCAGATTTGGATTATTAAGTCTTTGTTACCTATTCATGTCCTTTCTCATAGTACATCTGATCTTAATCACATACATGCCAAGTTATGCATAGGCATAAGATTGAAATTAGAAGGTTTTCTATGAAAGCTCACTTGCAGAATATAGTTTGTCTTATTGTTCATGAACCCCAAAGCAGCTTAGGATGGATTAGCTTCCTGTCAAGGAACCTGTACACGAATGGTGTGCAAACTGGCTAGAGCCTAAGTTTGTTGCTCATCAAAATGTGACTCCTGTGCTTCTCCTGCTATTTTTTGTGTACTACACTCATACACATGCTTGTTTGATAGTGCTTTAGAGGCCTTTAAACTCTATTTTATCATATACATATATGATTACATACATATATATTATATATATATTTTATTTTTTGTTAACTTAGTTTATTCTAAACATCTATCTTGAAATACAGAGATTTCTCTGCATGTCTTAGTTGTCTTAGCTCTCAACTGTATTTTTTTCATTCAAAAGTGCAGGATACAGAACATTTGGCATTAGGGAATCCAGATTAATGATTCCTCTAATATCTTGTTTCCTCTTTCTACTATGGATAATAAGATTCTTATGTGTCCCAAGAGAGAATTCGAATAGCCTCATGAAGCAATGGAGCTTCACATTAAAATTTTCACTTTTGCTATTGAATATGTCTTATGTATGAACAAAAATGAAAAATCCTTGACAAAACTATGACATAAAAACTAATTAGCTTTATATTCTTTTTCATAGTGCATACTCTATCCAGTGGTGTAAAAGTTGATTTGATGTATAGACTTTGGTTATGGTTAATATTAGTGTGTGATGCTGTTCTTTTTTAAGTTTTTAATAATAAACTTCATAAAATATTTTGAAGAAAAACTTTGATTTTAAAAAGTGAAAGAAAAAAGTTAAGGACTGAGAGTTAGAGATGTCTGTTACATTAAGTTAGTGTTATTTTTCTTCAAAAGGTTGTGTAAAAAGAGATGAAAAAATATACAGCACAGATTTGGTATTATTAAAAAATACATTACTGAATACAACTTATAAGAGGCAGCTATTTTTAATGTTCTCCAGTACCCTCTTCAAAGCAAAAATAGCTTGAAGTGCTGGACAAGTTAAAGGATCACAGACATTGCTACAGAGCCCTTTTCATTTCATTTCTTTCCCTGAGCGTTCCACTAGCATTTTCCTGTAACTATGAGAAAATTCAGTCGTCATAAATGCCCTCACTTTAAAGTATAGAACTGTAACCCGGTTTATAGACACACCAATTTGCTTACCTAGAACCATAAATAAAAGGAGATTGTGGATTTCTGAGAAATGTGAACCATCAGGTGGTCAGGCCAACGGTTGCACACACTGAAAATAGTTCTTTCTTACTGGTGTTATTAAAAGATCTAAGAAGAAATGGTTTCAAAGTAACTCCAACTGTCAAGCTAGTAAGCAAAATAAAATCTAAATTTAAATACATAGCTAAATATTGTGGAGTATGATTAAAACACCGAAGGCATTCAGATATTCTAAAATAATTGATTTATGTGTTAACTGTTTCTATGCTCTTCTACAGAGACAAATAGCCATCCATGGGCGAGGACAACAGAAGCTCTGTGACAGAATTCATCTTCCTGGGCCTCTCCCAGGACCCACAGACCCAACTCCTGCTCTTCGTCCTCTTTCTCCTCATCTACCTGCTCACTGTGCTGGGAAACCTGCTGATCATTGTGCTCATCCACACAGACCCCAGACTCCACACTCCCATGTACTTTTTCCTCAGAAACCTGTCCTTTGCTGACCTCTGCTTTTCTACCACCACGGTCCCCCAGGTGCTCATGCACTTTCTGGTGAAGAGGAAGACCATTTCTTTTGCTGGATGCTCCACACAGATCGTGGTGTTACTTCTGGTGGGATGCTCAGAGTGTGCTCTGCTGGCAGTGATGTCCTATGACCGATATGTGGCTGTCTGCAAGCCTCTGCACTACTCCACCATCATGACACACTGGGTATGTGTCCAGCTGGCTGCCGGATCCTGGGCCAGTGGTGCATTTGTGTCCCTGGTAGATGCCACACTCACATTGCGTCTTCCTTACAGAGGAAACAATGTCATTAACCACTTTTTCTGTGAACCTCCTGCCGTCCTGAAGCTGGCTTCAGCAGACACTTACAACACAGAAATGGCCATCTTTGCAATGGGTGTGGTAATCCTCCTAGCCCCAGTCTCCCTCATCCTCATCTCCTACTGGAACATTGTCTCCACGGTGATCCAGATGCAGTCTGGGGAGGGTAGGCTCAAGGTCTTCTCCACCTGTGGCTCCCACCTCATTGTTGTTGGGCTTTTCTATGGCTCAGCAATATTTGCCTACATGAGGCCAAACTCCAAGATAATGAATGAAAAGGATAAAATGATTTCGGTGTTCTACTCAGCAGTGACCCCCATGCTGAACCCCATCATTTACAGTCTGAGAAACAAGGATGTCAAAGGGGTTCTCAGGAGAATAACTGCAAAATAATATGTTTAGAGTCTGTGCCATGAGGAGCTGACCATTGTGGAAATAGAGAACAGTTCTGGGTGTTTGTTTGTTTGTTTACAATGTATTCCTTTCTCTACTCTAGTCTAGTTAGGTATCCTAAAAACAGCATTTTCCATAAGCCATAAGACTCGCGTTATTAACAATTCACAGTAGGAGGATTGGTTAGGCAGCAAAGAAATTTGTCAATATAAATGTATACAGAGGAAACATTCCAGAGGCATTTAGAGTCTGTGTCCACTCACTGCACATAGCACATGCATTTAAACAACCCTAAGCATTTAAAAGTTAGGTCATCAGTCATTCTTCAGTTCTTGTCTCCAGACAGTATCCACAGTGAAAAATACCACATTTCCTTTACCTTTTATATGAGACTCTGTCAAAAAACACTCTCCAGTTCCCTTATTCTTTAGGCTTTGCAGGAACAGTCTGGTCCCTTAGTTCTTTCTTATAAAGACAGAGTCTATGTAAGTGCTTTCTAAAGTTTTCTGCTCAAATGTTAAGTTAGATTTAATCATTATTTTTGTATTATCTATAAAGAGATAATGCACATATTTCTTAATAGAGTTTCAAGAATACCTTTAGTGTCTGTTTACGTGATCCTAGGCTGCACTGCTATTTTTTGATTCTGAAGCACATATCATTTATTTATACAATTTATATTTCAAGTTTAATATAAGTGGCATGTGCTCACAGTTTAATAAAAACAAGTTGAATGAAAACATTAAAAATTTCATGGTAGCACCATCACATTAACTCACTGATTCCAAGAGAAGAGGAGCCACAGGGCATCCTGACACATATAGATCTGAATCAGTGCATGGGAAGGTCTTGACTTTCAGATACCAGGATTGATGCCAGTTAATTTGAGTTTAGAGACTATCAGCCACAGCTCAGGGAAGAATGGGAGTTTAGTTTGTGCAAGGACAGGGAGAAGGCTGCAGCCTGCGAACAAACATCAGCAGACATAGCCTTCCGAGATCATCAAGGAAGCCAAATCACATTCAGTTCCTACCTGTGTCTTTAGGACCAGAGACTCAGGTAAACATCCCTGTTGTCTTTCAATGGCCACACTCAAACAGTAAAAGAAGGGGGTGCGCTGAGTCAAGAAGCGGAGGATGACATAAGAGCTTAGCTCGCAGAGCCATGGAGAGGTGGTGGCTCTCCACAGCCCTAGCGGTCACTCTGCTGCCTTCAATCAAGACTTAACCATACCCAGAGACTTCTCAGAACAGGGTTTGTGAATATGAGCTCTTCTCTCCAGAGACCTGTGGAAACAGGAGTGCAGATGAAAAGCCTATTACTGTGTGAAGAGAATCACAGTTCGGGCTGAGTGGAAAGAGAAGCCACCCCTTAGCTTCTTCCCCACCCTCACCTGGAGCACTGGAAGGTGTGATATTTGTAAACACAGGAAAGTGAGCCCACCGATAAAGAGAGAGAAAAACAAGTGTGGTTTCTGTAGCCTGGGAGTTCTTTTCCTAACATGCAATCTCCACGAGCATCTCCCAAGTATGCCGAGGCTGGTGCATCATCTGGGCTGTGAGTCCTACTCTGTCTTGATACCAGGAGTGCTGCCATATGACAGGATGCAATCCTAAATCTACTGAAAACTACCACTCTAGGTTTTCTTACAGAAAGTGTTCAAGTCTGAGGTCATAAGAGCTGTTCTAACAAGGGTACTCTAGAGTAATTAGGACTGGTTAACTTAAAAAGCTACAAAAAGAGAACCCTTGGGAATTAAAATTATAATCTCTAAGTCTCACCTGTTTTCAGGTACTATGCCAACACATTATTATTATTTACAATTTATTCACTTTGTATCCGACTGTGGCCTCCTCCCTCTTTTTCCCCATCCCTCTTTCCTAGTCTACTGATAGGGGAGGTCCTCCTCCCCTACTGCCTTACCCTAGCCTATCAGGTCCCATCAGGACTGCCTGGATCCTCTGCCTCTGTGAGCTGGCTAGGTTACCCCACCAGGAAAAACTGATCAAGAATCAAGCAACCGAGTACATATCAGAGACTGTCTCTTCTCTCCTTACTAGGGAATCCACATGGAGACTCAGCTGTCTATGAGCCACATCTGAGCAAGGGGTCTAGGTCCTCTCTGTGCATGGTCTTTAGTTGATGCATCAGTCTCTGCAGTCCCCCCTGGGCCCTGCTTTTTTTTTTCTTTGTTGGTCTCCTTGTGTGGCTCCTGTCCCCTCCAGGTCCTTTTATATCCCCCTTCTTCCATAAGAAAATGACAGCCCACAGACTGGGAAAAGATCTTCACCAACTCTACATCTGACAGAGGGCTAATATCCAGAATATATAAAGAACTCAATAAATTAAACACAACAAACCACATAATCCAATTAAAAACAGGACAGAGCTAAACAGAGAATTCTCAACAGAGAAATGGTGAATGGCAGACAAACATTTAAAGAAATGCTTAATGTCCTTAGCCATAAGGGAAATGCAAATCAAAATGATTCTGAGTTTCGACCTCACATCCATCAGAGTGGCTATGATAAAAATTCAAGTGGGAGAGGAGGTGTTGAAAGGGGAACCCTCCTTCATTGCTAGTGGGAATGTAACTTGTACAACCACTTTGGAAATCAATCTGGTGCTTCCTCAGACAATTAGGAATAGTGCTTCCTCAAGATACAGCTCTACCGCTCCTGGGCATATATCTGGAAGATGCTCAAATCATACAAGGACATTTGCTCAACCATGTTCATAGCAGCTTTATTCACAATAGCCAAAATCTGGAAACAACCCCAATGTCCCTCAACTGAGGAATGTATACAGAAATTGTGGTACATTTACACAATGAAATACTATTCAGATATTAAAAACAAGGAAATCACGAAATTTGCAGACAAATGGTGGGAACTGGAAAAGATCATCCTGAGTGAGGTATCCAAGAAGCAGAAAGACACACATGGTATATATTCAGTTATAAGTGGATTTTAGACATATAATATAGGATAAACATACTAAAATCTACAGACCTAAGGAAGCTAAACAACAAGGAGGACTGTAGGGAAGATGTTTAATTCTCATTAAGAAGGAAAAACAGGATAAACACAGGAAACTGATGATAGGGAACAGGATGGGAGACTACCAAAGATATCCTCTAAAAGACTCCATCCAGCAGGGGATCAAAGCAGATGCTGAGACTTACACCAATACATCTTAAAACACTTTGTGGATATCTGAAGTCTTAAGTCTGAACTAATAAAGGAGAGAGAGCTTTCAACATTGACAGTGTAAAATGTAGCTGTTACAAGTACATTCATCTCTCAGTATCAATCTCCCTGTAACCAGGCAAGACTTTTAATGGAGGGATTGGGGCACCAACCCAGTGACAAAACCTTTGACTACAATTTGTCCTGCCAACCAGATGTGCAGGAGGAAAGATGGAACAGAAATTGGTCCAGTTGAGAGCCATGCCATTAGAGGGAGCCCACCCTTAGCACATTCATGATACTCTGCTATTCTTGTAGACAAGAGCCTAGCATAACAGTCATCAGAGAGGCTTCACCCAACTGATGGAAAGAGATGCAGAGACCCACAGCCAAACATTAGCTGGAGGAATCCCATAGGAGAGGAGGGAAGAGGGTTATAGGAGACAGTGAGGTCACAAATAGGACAGGAAATCCTACAGAATCAACTAACTGGTTCTTATAGGGGCTCACAGAGTCTGAACTACCAACTAGAGTGCATGCATGGGACAGATCTGGGCACCCTAAGAGTTGTACAGCTTGGTCTTCATGTGGGACTTCTTACAGAGGGAGCAGGTCTTTTTGTCCGACTGTTGCCTGCCTTTGGACTCCTTTTCCCTAACTGTGCCGACTCATCTAGCCCTAATGGGAGAAGCTGAGCCTAGTCTTACTGTAACTTGATATGCCTAGGCTGGTTGATGTCCATGGGAGGGCTTCCCTTTTATGAAAAGGAAGGAATGTCAGGGGAAGATGTGTGGAGGGGAGGTTGGGAAAGAGAGGAAGAATGTGAAGTAAATTAATTAATTAATTTTAAAAATCAATAATGGTTCCCATTCTGTGGGTTGTCTCTTTATTTTGCAAAGTGGTTTCATTGCCTTACAGCAACTAGTTTGGTTCCATATTTTCATCTATTTTTTTTTCTCTTATTGACCATGTCTTTGATCTGAGCAACAATTTCTTAGACATATCCACCAAAACACAGACAATTCTATGTAAGTTTTGAATGATAATTAGACTACATTATACCCAGAATTGCTGGAAATACTTGTAACATATTTATGGCATTTCTGGTATAGAATCAGTCTATTTTTAAAATTTCATGTCTCTGGACTCATACTTTTATAAAATACACATTTATATCTTCAAAACTAAAATGGGAGGAAAAAAAGGAAAAAAACATGAAAATATAAATAACCTATTTCAAAAACTATTAAATTTCACAGTAAAATGGTTCTGTCAGGTTCATGTAGAAGTTTGTACATACACCCAGTCTCCAGATTGTGACACCCTGACCTTGGAGTGGTTCCAAGCCTCGGACCACAGTGTGAGCAGGGCTGATTTACATCTCTGGTCCTACAGTGCAACTTGGGCATGTGGGGTGAGTTTCAAGGGAATTCTGGCTTTGATTTTCTTACTTTGCTTTTATGTCTACTTTAATCTAATCTTCTTTGTCATAGAAGAGAAAATGAATGGGCATAGTTATGCATATTTCTAATCCTAGCACTCGGGAAGTTAAGGTAGGCCGATCATGAGTTTAAAGACCGAATATGCTATGCAGTGAGATCCTGTCTGAAAAAATGTGACAAAAACCAGAATCAAGCAAACATTTTAGAAAGGAACCTTGCCAGGCATGATGGAATATTCCTTTAATCACAGCACTCATGATGCAGAGACAGGCAGATCTCTGTGAGTTCGAGGCCAGCCTCCTCGAGGTGAGTTCCAGGATAGCCAAGGCTACATGGGGACATCCTGTCTCAAAAACCCAAGCCAAATCAACCTTCCCCTAAATCACCCCAAAACAACAACAAGAACAACAGCAAACTCCTCAGTTCTGGAAACTTCAGTGTAGACCCTTTCTTTTAAAAATATTTTTTTTCGCAAAATAATTTTTCATATTATGTATTCTGATCATGCTTTTCACCTCTCCAACTCCTCCTATTCCTCCCCACCTCTCCACCTACCCATCTTCCTCTGTTTAGAAAACAAAACAAACAAAAAAAAAAAAACCAAAAAAAAACCAAACAGGCAAACAAAAATAAACAAAAATGCATTGTCTCATGTACCTGCATGTGAATTCACGTTCAAACGTGCCTTGCTAATTACTATAGAACACTTTCACCTGTGATATCCAATATAAATTTCACAAAATCTGACCACTATGAAACAACATTGCTTTGTTCTTGGTGTTTTTTTTTTTTTACAATAAACTTTATCACAAAGTTTATTTGATTAACTAATAAAGTTATAACATAAACTTTTAGCCCCCTTTCTGATGTCTCTGTCTCTCTTGTGAGTGTGTGTGCACACACACAAATATAGATTTGCACATGAAAGAAAATGTTCAACATTTTGTTTTCCTCGCATCCCTGCATTCTGCTGGTTTTCCTAACATTATCAGGGCTGGTGTTTCATCTTTTGACATTGCATATTTTCAAATCTAGGTTCTATAGAAGAAAGAACACATGCAATATTTGTCTTTCTGAGTCTGACATATTTCACTTAATATATGATCTCCAGTTATATCACTTTATTGCATAGTTATAACTTCATCCTTTATGGCTTAGTAAATTTCCATTATGTTTATATGCAACATTTTCTTCGTTTATTCAGCTACCTACTCTATTTCTCTAGTTCTAGTTAATAAGTTCTTCTTGGCTAGAGTAAATGCATCTTAGCAAGAGAACTATACAGCACTTAGCAAATCTTTGGTTCAGCCAAGCCAAGTGTAGTGATGTTGGTACCCTGACTTTCAGTCAGAACTTCGTGGGTTTTTAGCTTGGGTGTGTCTATTGGTCATGCTTTCTATGTTTTCTATTTGATTCACTGGGACCGTTTTAGTTAGATTTTTTTTTTTCAAATTCTCAATTTTCTTGTTGACTTTTTTGATTTGCTGCTGACTTTCTACTTCCTTTGTTGATTTCACAGCAGTTTTGTTGAGTAATTTTCTTAAATGCAGGCTTTCCTCCTTTATCAGCAGCCAGTTTTGTTACTTCATTCATGTACTTCTTTATGGCCCTTTCATAACATACATATATCACTTTTTGGTTGATTTTGTTCTTATTAAGTTTTTTGTTTTGTTTATTTGTTTTGACTTGTTTTGTTTTCTGAAACAGGGTTTCCTGTGTAGCCCTGGCTGTCCTGGAACTTTCTCTGTGGAGCAGGCTGCTCTCGACTCAGAAGTCTGTCTGCCTCTGCCTCCCAAGTGCTGCGACTGAGTCGTGTGCCGCCACCGCCTGGCTTGTAGACCGCTTTTAGTACTAAACTTTGTGACCTTCATGTAACCCTCATCTGGCTTTTTGCCCATCTTGGCATCTATGAATTTATTAGTTGAGAAATTACAAACATCCTTTGAAGGAGAAACGGTGCCTTTTCATGTTTCATCTTTTTGTTTCAGTATCCCTCCTAGTTTTATTTGGAAACTTTCTCAGTGATGTACACTGTTTTGAAATACAGCTAACAGAGCTTCTGTCATCCTAGACAATAAGCTTAAGAAGTCTAAGATATCTCTGGCTTACACAATAGACAACAAGGCAAATGATGTCACTGCAGAGAAGCAAGTTAGAGTGAAAAATTAAGATAGTATTTTGAATATCACAATCAAGCAGTGATTACCCTCAGAAGTTTTGGATGCTCTCTTTACACGACACACGTCACTGTGTGAGGGAAATGCTTCTTGGTGTTTTCATTTTCACTTCAATTTTTCCTTCCCTCGGCTTTTTTCTTTGATGTTTGTTTTCTTTGGAATCTCTCTTCTGACCTCTTCCTTGGTATTTATAGTCGCTTGTTATGTCAACATTTCATTTAGAACTAATTAACTTATCCGCTTTCTTGTATTTCTTAATCTGATCGGAATGTTGTTGTTTATCGCCTCATCTAGAGAGCTACTTTTCAGATACTTTCTGGCCTAAGGCCAGGTTTTGCTAGTTTTACGTGTGTGGACCCAAACCTTGCACAGACTGTGGCTCACCATGGAAGCTTGTGTGCGGACCCAGTTCTCACTCTGTTTTGTTTTAGAGTGTCCAGTGAATCCTCCATTCAAGCAGTCATGATGTCTGGCTCTGTACAGTGTACCCGGAGCATAATTTTTCCATGTGTGTATAAGATTTGGGCATTTTAGGCACAAATATAGAAAGTGGACTATTAGAATCTCCTAAATGCTCTTGATTGGTAAGATTCATCCAGAAGCCAGATGATCCACAATCTTCTCTGTCTGTAGACATATTCAACATCAACAGATTCACCAACCATAAGTCAAAATTGATTTTTGAATGCACACATCTGGAACATGTGGAGATTATTTTAAGTATTACATGTAATGTTCAGAGAACTTAAAGTAGGAGTGGGTGTATGCATAGGTTTTGAGTAAATATTAGTTAATTATATAAGAAATGAGTATTCTAGGATACTGGAAGACATACTGGAACAAATTCCCTGCAATCACTGAGGCATGAGATGCATTTTTTTTTTTTTTGTTACCACTAATGTTGAATACTCTACTTCAAGAGTTCAAAGACTTGGAGCTCCCAGGTGATCACAGGGTGACTTGGTTTGACATCAGATGAGAGTCAAGTGTCTCAATTGCAGATGATTATTTTTAGCACCCATGGGATCTTAGCTTGTAGAATGATTTTTTAAAAGTTAAGAGTCCATGTGCTCCAGGGAATAATCTGGTAATAACAGCGCTTAGAACCTCAGGTTTGAAGACTTCCAGGAGGAAACTCCTCCGGGTTTGGTGGTTATTAGTGGAATCTCTTCACATACAGTGCTCCTTGTGTTAGGAGAGAGTAAGACTCGCAGCCCAGATGATTTCCCATATCTGGGAAACAGCAATGGAGGTTACTTGTTAGGATAAGGAAACACGGACTGCAGAAACCAAACCTTCATTTGCCACTCTCCTTCCATCACTGGTCTCACTATCCTGTGTTCAGAACTTCCTGTGCTCCAGGTGAGGGTAAGGAAGATACTGAGAGGAATTACTCCTTCCAAGGAGTCTGGTTCTTGATTCTCTTCCCATAGGCAGAGGCCCTAACCTTTGCTCTTCTTGGCTTTAAAATCTGAGCTCCCATATTCTCCTCTTCCTCTTGCTGGCTCAAAGCATCCACTTTGCTGTTTTCTTCTTCACTCTCTTTTGCTATTTGAATTTGGAACCAGGCAAGCCCAGGATACAACCTGAGGCTTCTACACTGGAAAAGCAGGTGGGAAATCATTGAGTAAACAACTTCTCTCTTTTCAAACACAGCTTTTTTATTAAGTATGCTAATGCAAAAGTGTCCTCATGAGACTTTCTGTTCTTTGATTATTTAATCAGTAGTATGTGCCAGAGGATGTTGAAATACAAATGATAGAAATAAACGTTTGTTTAAGAAGGTTGAGGCAACAACACACTCAAAGAGCATGAAAACACACACTGGATACTTTTGAAACTGTAAGTGACAACTATGTGCAAAGTTTTATGGATACTATGAAAGTAATAGCCAACCTGCCTATGTATTGAGTAGAAAACTTCAGAAAAGCAGTTATATTAAAGCTGGCTATAAAGATAAAAGGCAAAGGAACCAGAATAATCCAGTTAAACACTGTAAAGCACATTTTTGAAGAACCAGAGAGTATTTTTATCTGTGATAGAGAGTAAAGGAGAGGCAAAGGTTTAAGCTGTGTATATTGCCTAAAGTCATGACACACATGCTTGAGGAGCAGTTAGGGATGACGTGAAGTCGAGAGCCATCAAAGGTATCAGTTAAACTTCCTCGGTTCTTGAGCTACTACTTTTCATGTTGGCCTCAGGATTCACTGTGTACTAGAAATCTGAAGTTTTCTTCCCTGAGGGAAAATGGAATGATTACCACGTGATCATAAGTAACCTGATCACTATCAAGCCGTACACTGCAAACCCAGTGTTTTCAATTATATCTGAAATATTTTATAATATAAGGTAAACATTCAAAGTCTGTAACAGCATCAGATTTTTCTCATGATTTTCCTGGCCGGTCAGGATGATGATGAGACGACACAGAAACGTTTCTAGAAATGTTAGACGATAATGTTGAAGACGCAGATTATGAAAACAATGGTGTTAATATACTATGACTAACAACCAAAGAAAGGAGAGGTTTTTAAGCAATATTAATACTTAAATATCACAAATGCCATAGAAAATGGAGGGACTGTGAAAAGAAAGAAGGTCTTTGTGTTGATTTTTTTAAAAAAAAAAAAAGATCACTATTTCCATATACTTAGGGAGTTAATGAGGTTGACAATGCTTCAGGAAATGCAACATGAAAACCAAAAGCAGAGGGCGCTGAAAGCATGCATGGTGAATTCAATATTTAAAACAGATAAAATGCAGGAATAAGAGCATCTCCAAGCCTCACAGCTTTTTCCTTTCCTCTCAGGCAAAAAGTAATTTTCCGACATTTAAAAAAAGGCAATATTTGTCACTCATGTAATTTGGTAGTGTTTATTTATATTCCCACTCTGTGACTGATTGCTAGAATTTTTCACTTTATAAATCTGAAATTCTACAAATTGGATAAAGTTACACCATGCTGTCTCTCTATTGTCCCTGGTTTCTGTGAATCTGGCCATTTTAGATAGCAAACATGAGAGAATAACAGTGTTTATCCTTTGTGACTGACTGTTTTACTTAGTACAATAGGTTAGGACTCGTCTATAGAGCACATTATGAAGGAATTTCCTCCTTTTTATATCTAAACAAACAAAGCAGAGCAATCCTCTGTCAATGTGCACTGGGCTTGTGCTTTAACCATTTGCCTATTGTAACTTTGTGCTACTTTTATGTTTTTCCTCCTTAACAATGTTTGGATAAAGTTTGAAATATCCTATCAAGAAGAAAACAACATAGTGTCTTTGGGAAAGGCTGCTAATGCACCTGGTAATGCCCTCAAGGGTGCCGGCTTCCAAGGGTGCTACACCAGTTTATAATAGGGAACCACGCAAAAGGGTTACAGGAAAAAATCAACCAGTCTCACTACGTTTTAAGAAACATTTAGGATTCGTGTTGGACTGACTGCATTTCTAGTACTCCTTGACCGCATTCAGTCTGCAGGCCACAGAAAGGACATGCCTGGAAGCACAATGAAAGCTCACTTGATTTCCCTGTGAACTGTTTGTTCCACCATTAACCCTTTCTATGACATTACCAGGTTCTCAGGAAAAAGATGTGAGTATTATGATCAAGAGCGTGAGGCTTCCAGCCTGGGAACTTAATTCTAATCTAGATATTGAACCTTTAAAAAGATTCACGTCTTTAATTTGAAGCTCATTTTCATTATCTATATAAAATGTAGAGAGGTTGACTTCTTCTGAAGATTAGATGAGAAAATACAGAGAGTTTAAAGCAACAGCAACTTGACGCTAGATGTTAACAAAGATTTAGGATGTAGAGGGGAGGATGGAAAGAGGGGCAGTGATAAATAAGAGCTAGATTCTAAAGGACGGAGTGAAAAATACTACTTGTCTGATTAGAAATAAGAAGCTCTGTTTTGTCATTGAGTGTTCATATAATAAAATTGTACAAAGTTGAAAAGAACTGTCAATTCATATCTCATCACTCACTGAAATACATAACCACTACTTGAAAGCACAAATGTTAAAGAGAGAATTACAATGTAAAGTATTCATTTTCACGTATTTTCTAAACAATACTCATGCGTTATCAGTAATTAGATAAACATCACCAGCATATTAATATATTAAATATCCAGTAGGTGAACAAGTGGAGCATTCACTTGTAATTTAACTATGCTAAATTGTACTGAGATTCTTTTATTTTTATTTTTATTTTTTTATATTAATTACAGTTCATTTACTTTGTATTCCAGCTGTATCCCCCTTCCTCATTCCCTCCCAATCCCATCCTCCCTCCCTTATCTCTTTCCTGCCTGTCTCTAAGTCCACTGATAGGGGAGGTTCTAACCTACTATAAACTTTCAGTTCATATTTGTGTTCCTTCTCCCATAGTATTTACCACCTGTTCCTTTATCAGTTTATCACTGCACATTCCATAAAAAGTTATTACTGTTTGCACTGCCATCTGCCACAGTCATTTCTTTGTTTCTTTATTCCTGTTGTAGTTAATGACAGTATACTTCAATCATTTGGGGAAAAAATTAGGAAATCCTTTTGAGCTTTGAATCTTTGTAGTCAGACTTAGAAATATTACAGTCCATGGAGTCTATAAAGCATTCCCTCATTTTTAACTATATATGCTTATTTATGTAAGTTTCTGTGGGCGCAACGCGGAGACAAGTGTGCTGGAAATCTGAAAAAGTGACATGTTTTCACTGCAGTAAATTCAAGAGCACATTTTATTTGTTGGTACTTTGTCGTTCACTCAACTATAATTTATTGAATGATGCTGATCACTTTTGCTTATCGGGAATGCCGACCTTGGCATTAACCTGCCATCAGGCAGCCCCTTCTGGCTGAGTCCTATGACTTACAGTGTCTGTTTTGACATGCCCTCGCATTATTTTCCTTGTATTGATAGGGGAGGAGGTCCTCCCCTATCAGTGGACTTGGAAAGGAGCAGGGAGGAGACCAGGGAGGGAGTGTGGGGTTGGGGAGGGAATGAGGGAGCGGGATACAGCTGGGACACAGAGTTAACAAAATGTAACTAAAAAGAAAATAATAATAATAAAAAAAAGTTTCAAACTTAAAAAAAAAAGCGCATTATGTTTTTACTCAGAATAAGTAGGGTAAATGGAATTTAGCACAGTCATTATATGCAAGTACAAAGACGAGTAAGTCTCTCCTAAGCTGTGTTCCTTGTTCCTGCTGAGTTCCTCCAGCCCAGTCATCACCCTATTCATTAACATGGTATTTGCTATTGATTATGAATGCACTGTTTTTCCAGGGCATAGCAGTAGTTTCTAAGAACCTTCAATACGATTGTTTATTTTTTATTTTCTCTTTTGTTTTTTTTCTATTTTTTTAATTAAAAATAGAGGGTTTTTTTTCTCATACCATATATTTTGATTACAGTTCCCCTTCCCCTACTCCACTGAGATTCTTCCCAACCCACCTCACCCTATGAATTCCCAGCATTTCTGTCTCTCCTTAGGAAAAAAAAAAAACAGGCGTATAAGGCATATAAAATAATAAGATGAAACATAAACAAACAAATCAGAACAGGATAATAAAAACAAGCAGAAGAAAAAAAGCCAGAGAAAAAGCAGGAAAAAAATACACACAGATGCAGAAACACACACACACGTTTGCACACACAAAAATCCCTTAAAATACAGACATAACACATACATAAAGTTTTTATACACAGAAAGTTATTAATCTTTGTTCTGTCACAGCCATTTCTTCATTTTTTCTCGTTGTGTTTTGTGACAGTATATACTTAAGCCACTTGAAAAAAATATTAGTTCCTTTTGATCTCTAAATCTTTGTAGTCAGGATGAGAAATCTTCTCCTTCATGAAATCAACAAAGCACCATATTTTAAAATACATAATCTTATCTACGTATGCTTCTCTGTGTGCCATGTCTGAACAAACATGCTGGAAGTCGGAAAGAGTAGCGCGCTTTCCCTGTGGTGAGTTACGTGGCTGTCCGCACTCACTGCTCCGCCATCATGACACACTGGGTGTGTCCAGCTGCGGGGTCCCGGGCCAGGGGTGCACATGTGTCCCTGGTGGGTACCACATTCACATCTTTCTATTTCTAACTTTGGGAAAATGTTAATGTCTAATTTCAGACTTATATGATAATGTTAATTTCTCTTTAAGAGATACAAATATAAAGAAGGTTTTAAGCAGTAGAACTGTTTATTTAAATTTTTATTTTTCTGAGAATTTCATACATGAGTACAGCATCTTCATCATTTTCACGTCTCCCCCACTCTGATTCCTCCCATGACCCCTACTCTCTCAGATAAGTCTAAAACTGGCTTCCATTTTTTTTCCATTTTTTAAATACCCACAAATTATCTGCAAGCCATATTTGTCTCATTTCTCAATATCTGTCCTCTTAATAATTCTGGTTGCAACACTAGAAGATTGGAAATAAAGCTAAAATTATGCTTGCCTGTTATCTGTCTCTTTGTTGATAACTCTGCCAGGCAGGTGACATGCAACGCCCTGGAGACAGAGAAGGCATTTCAGTTTGTTCAAGCAGTGGATATGGCCAATAGATCGAGCTCACAAGAATTTCACCTTCTCTACAGGCAACCCTTGAAGAAGAAAGAGGAAAATTTTCAGGATGCAGAATCAGAAGTGCTCTGAGTTACAAGTATAAAGCTGTTTGGGGTCATTTTTATATTTTGTAATATAGCAATGATAGTAACTATAGATTACGTACTTGAAGTGGATTGAGAGGGGATGACATTAAGCTGTCAACAACGATGGCCGCCAGATGATACCAACTGATGAAAACTGGTGTTATTCATGCTAAAAAGCCATGCGCAAAGGAACATAAAATTGTCTTTGGATACTTGCCAGATGCTAAATGTAACAGCCAAAGGGCAGCTATTTTACTGATAACCCACAGAATTTTCCTTATGTTGGAGATAAATGAATTTGAGTGATAGATAGGATCACAGAATACTAAGCTCTTTATAAGTTTCTATTTATTCCTCACTCTAAAGAGTGATACTTTTAAAATTTTATTTATTTATTATTTATTACAATTTATTCACTTTGTATCCTGGCTGTGGCCCCCTCCCTCATCTCCTCCCAATTCCATTCTCCCTCCCTTATCTCCACCCATGAACCTCTCCTAGTCCAATGATAGGGGAGATCCTCCTCCCCTTCCATTTAACCCTAGCCTACCAGGCCTCATCAAGGCTGCTGCATTGTCTTCCTCTGTGGCCCAGCAAAGCTGGCCTAAAGAGTGATTCTTGATGGGCAGTGGTAGCACACGCCTTTGATCCCAGCACCCAGGTGGCAGAGGCAGGCAGATCTCTGAGTTCAAGTGTGGCCTGGTCTACAGAGTGAGTTCCAGCACAGTCATGGTTACACAGAGAAACCCTTGAAAAACCAAAAATGAAAAAGAAAAAAAGAAAGAAGTGATTCTTTAGAATTAGTTGTAAATAATGAAAATGACCGGCTTCATAAACGCTGTCACACAGTTAGCAGCGTAGAACCTGACTGGTCATCGGGCATGCTCCTCAGACCTGCGTAAGGGTGTTGTGCCCTGAGCAGCACCTCACTGGGGGCAACAGAGGTGGGTTGCTGATGCCACTTATTCAGAGTTCTTTTTCCACTAAAGGATGCAAGGGGACACAACAACAACCACCAAAAAGCTTCTTTGTTGTCAGAACCACAGAGCCCAAAAGCAAACTCAGTCTTTCACAACATGGAAAGAGTTTCAGAACTCAATGGTCCAATTTTGAATTACAAAGTACGCAATTATGTAGACATTCTGAAATGACTGATAAGTGTGATTTTTTTCCATGATGCTCTTCTACAGAAACAAATAGCCATCCATGGGTGAGGACAACAGAAGCTCTGTGACAGAATTCATCTTCCTGGGCCTCTCCCAGGACCCACAGACCCAACTCCTGCTCTTCGTCCTCTTTCTCCTCATCTACCTGCTCACTGTGCTGGGAAACCTGCTGATCATTGTCCTCCACACAGACCCCAGACTCCACACTCCCATGTACTTTTTCCTCAGAAACCTGTCCTTTGCTGACCTCTGCTTTTCTACCACCACGGTCCCCCAGGTGCTCATGCACTTTCTGGTGAAGAGGAAGACCATTTCTTTTGCTGGATGCTCCACACAGATCGTGGTGTTACTTCTGGTGGGATGCTCAGAGTGTGCTCTGCTGGCAGTGATGTCCTATGACCGATATGTGGCTGTCTGCAAGCCTCTGCACTACTCCACCATCATGACACACTGGGTATGTGTCCAGCTGGCTGCCGGATCCTGGGCCAGTGGTGCATTTGTGTCCCTGGTAGATGCCACATTCACATTGCGTCTTCCTTACAGAGGAAACAATGTCATTAACCACTTTTTCTGTGAACCTCCTGCCGTCCTGAAGCTGGCTTCAGCAGACACTTACAACACAGAAATGGCCATCTTTGCGATGGGTGTGGTAATCCTCCTAGCCCCAGTCTCCCTCATCCTCATCTCCTACTGGAACATTGTCTCCACGGTGATCCAGATGCAGTCTGGGGAGGGTAGGCTCAAGGTCTTCTCCACCTGTGGCTCTCACATCATTGTTGTTATTCTCTTTTATGGCTCAGCAATATTTGCCTACATGAGGCCAAACTCCAAGATTATGAATGAAAAAGATAAGATGATTTCGGTGTTCTACTCAGCAGTGACCCCCATGCTGAACCCCATCATTTACAGTCTGAGAAACAAGGATGTCAAAGGGGCTCTCAGGAGAATAACTACAAAATAGTTTGGGAGCATGGGAATTTGATGTTAGAAATACAACAGCATAAGAGATTTGCTTTCTAGCTTTTTCCACATTCATCCCCTACTCCATTTTTAAAATAAACTTTTGTGTACTACATCTTCAACTATGTCAATAAATTGCTTTTCTGGAGCATAGTATATAGTTAGACTTAGGAAGAAACAAAGGTAATTTTTAAAAAGGAGAATAGAAAATAGGGGATGGAGTAAGTGGCCATGTTACTGTATCATCTAATAAACAGTCAGTTATAACAACCCATCAGCACAAACTTAAACATGTTTCCATAACAGCAATAATGTCCTTTGTTCTTTTAGTCAATTGTCAAGTATACTCTAAGGCATATGGTACATCACAGGTTAAATTTATAAATTTCAGATATAATCACAAAGTAGTGTTATATTTCTAACACTGTCTATAATCCTGAACATTACTGTATTTTAATCTGAAAGCTGCTTTTTGCAATAATCGATAGTAGAATTTTTCTTAAAGGAAAAGGGAGGAGTTGAGGGTGGAAAACAGGAGGAAATTTTAAAAATTATATTATAATTTCAGAAATTAAAAAATGAGGTTAAGCAAATAGCTATAAGCACAAAAGGTAAGAAAAGTATCTGGGTTGAGAAGTGATTTGAAATCAATACCAAGCTTTCCAGTACATTATCACAAAAAAAGGCTAAATTATAAACCCTTCTGCTATGAACTTGCCACCCTTGTAACCCGCAGGTTTGCATATGCTTGTTTTTTTTTTTTTTTTCATTTTCATTAAATTCTCAGAAGCATTTCATTCCTCTTGTTTTCTGCCTTGACCTGATTTTTGTTTAACTTTGAGTTGTTTAACTTCTATGAGTTTGTGTACATTTTGCATTGTAATTGGTGTTGGTATTCAGCTTCAATCTGTGGTGGTATGATAAAACACAGGGTGTTATTCCAAGTTTCCTAGATCTGTTAAGCTTGCTTTATGTCCTAGTATGTGGTCAATGTTGGAAAATATTCCAGGGGCTGCTGAGAAGGAAGTGCATTGTTCAGTGTGTGGGTGGAAGATCTTAGAGGTATCTGTTAGGTCCATTTGGCCTATGGAGTTTTGTAGCTCCACCATTTCTCTGTTTAGTTTTTGGCTCCTGTCTTCTTATGACAGTTGGGTTTGAAGCTACCCAAGGTCACTGTGTGAGGGTTATGATATGATTTTTTTAGATGAAGTAGCATTTTTTAGGGGTGCTCTTCTGTTTGCTGAATAAATGTTTAGAATTGTATTAACATTTTCATAGATTTTTTTTCCTTAAGGAGTATTAAGTGTCCTCTGTCACTGCTGATTAGTTATGGTTTGAATCATTATCTTAGATGTTAATCCTTGTGGCTGCAGATTGGATCTAGGATCTTACACATGTGAGGAGAGTGTCCAGCCATGGAGCTATGTGCTCATATGCTGAGGCGTATCCCCAGCCCAAACTCTACCCTTTTAAGTACTCTTCCCAGGTATGATGTTACTGTAAGTGGGAGTTTAATTAATATTCCTCCTTTTTGGAAATGTTGCTTCTATGGAGACAAAAATCAATAGTTAAACATGTTGTTTTTCCTATTGCTTTTACATAATAATTACTTGCATTGCTCTCTGTCATCACAAAATGGTAACTTTTTTAAAAGTTGAAACAGAAAATCTGAACTCTCCAGAGGCCAGTTTTAAAAAATTTACAGGTAGAATAATTTGTTAAAGGGAAGCAAAATAAAAAGGAGTGTAGAAAGGAACATGAATGAAAGCTAGAAATGGAGAATAGAGTTGAAACATCGTAGGCAGGTCAAATAAATTAGTGTCGTTGAAAAAAGACCTAGCATTAGCAGGTGTATGTGTCTACCTCGATGCAGCTGGTAATAGCCCACACGTGAGGTACAGGAGGGAAAGTGGAGAGTCGAGCCCTCACAGAGGCCGTGGGAAATCCTTTGTAACTTGAGCAAAACTGCACCAAGTTTTCTTGGGCCAGTTTATTTTTGTAACTTTTTAGCCATTTTATTGTTTTTTGTTTTTTGTTTTTGTTTTTTTTTTTTAATCTACAACCCTTCCAACCCTTATCCCACCCCAAACCCTTCCTATCCCCAACACTAGGAAGGAAAATAAGATTAGAGGAAAAGGGTATGTAGACCGCTTTAGACTACATCATGCTGATTAGGGGCACTGAGTTTTGGGGGTGGGAGAAGAAGTTCAATCTTCATGCTCGGAATATCTCCCAGCAGCAAGCCAGCAAACCAACAAACCAGCAAACCAGCAAACCAGCAAACCAACAAACCAGCAAACCAGCAAACCAGCAAACCAGCAATAGAATCACAGCATCAGCAGAGACCAGCAGCAGGGGACGCAATTGCCCTCACTGTCACTCTTGAGGCTCTCCCATTTATACTCTCATCATAATCCCAAGAATTAAACTATCTGCAGCTGGCAAAAATCCTGCCCCTCATAGAGCATGAGGCATGAGGCAATCATAGTTAATGGCTATGTGCAAGCTGATGCAGCCCCATATCCAACACCTGGGATTAAATCGATAACATATTCACCCAACATAACTGGGATTTTAAAGAAACCAATACTCTCACTACATTTCCCACCTTTTAGGCCAAAAATGGCTTTTTCTCTAATATATATCCTATCCTGGTGAGTCCAAAGTTTAGGATATCTGAATAACTTATGTGTGAAGCAGGATTTTGAAGCCTGGCTTACCTCGTATCTGCAAAGTGGGTCAATCAATTTTTCAGTGTCCTGCTTGTCGACAGTTTGAACAGCCTGATATCAGCAGTCAAGGCAAGGGCAGGTTTTTTTTGTTTGTTTTGTTTTTATTTTTGTCAATTGGATAGCTTTGCCACGTTTGAAACAAACTCTAAGTGGAGGTTTTTCAGTGCCCACCATCTTGAAGAAGATCAGAGGTGTTGATAGGGGCAGATGGGTCTGTCTGTCAGAAAAGCCCTTTATTATTAAAACACCTTAAATGTCATATTCTGCAGATCTCTGAAGTATTTGAAGGCCATCTATCTATCTATCTATCTATCTATCTATCTATCTATCTATCTATC
>NW_026596356.1:1031856-1059442 GCF_907164565.1 Psammomys obesus | reverse complement strand
ATCTATCTATCTATCTATCTATCTATCTATCTATCTATCTATCTATCTATCTATCTATCATCACAAGAAGATTTACAGTGTAAACTAAGCTGGGCTCATGAGGCTCATAGAGAATGAATCACCAACAAAAGAACATGCATGGACAGACCTAGAACCCCTACAAGTATGTAGCAGATGTGCAGTTTGCTTCATGTAGGTCCCCTAACAATTTGAGTCGGGGAAGACTCTGACTCTGAGCCTGCCTATAAATCCTCTTCCCAAAGCAGAGCTAGTCTGACTTCATTGGGAGAGGAATGCTTAGTCCTACAACTTGATGTGCCAGGTGGGTTGGTACCCATGGAGGGGCTTCAAGGGAATGCATGAAGAGGTGTGAGAATGGGACTGGGAAAAGAGGAGAGAAGGGCTGTGATCAGGCTATAAAATGAACAAATAAATAAATTGATGAAAAAATGTAAAGTTTTAATGTTATGCAACCTGTTTGGGAAAATTAGAAATGCAAGTTAGGACTGCATTGAATCTGTAGATTGCCTTTGGTAAGATGACCATTTTTATTATGTTTTTTTAAAAAAATTTATTAATTACACTTTATTCACTTTGTATCCCCCCTGTAGCTTCCTCCCTCCTCACCTCCCAATTCCTCCCTTCCTTCCCCTTCTCCACGCATACCCTTCCCCAAGTCCAATGATAGGGGAGGACTTCTTTTCCTTCCTTCTGATCCTAGTCTATTAGGTCTCATCAGGAGTGGCTGCATTGTCTTCCTCTGTGGCCTGGTAAGGCTGCTCCCCCTTCAGGGGGAGCCTATCAAAGAGCAGGCCAATCAGTTTATGTCAGAGACAGTCCCTGTTCCTATTATTATGGAACCTACTTGGACACTGAATTGCCATGGGCTATATCTGTGCAGGGGTTCTAGGTTATCTCCATGCATGGTACTTGGTTGGAGTATGAGGTTCTGGAAAGACCCATATGCTCAGATTTTTTGGTTCTGTTGCACTCCTTCTGGAGCTCCTTTCATCTCCAGATCTTACTATTTCCCACTTCTTTCATAAGATTCCCTGAATTCTGCCCAAAGGTTGACCATAAGTCTCAGCATCTGCTTTGATAGTCTGCAGGGCAGAGCCTTTCAGAGGCCCTCTGTGGCAGGCTGCTGACTTGTTTCCTGTTTTCTTCTTCTTCTGATGGCCATCCATTTTGCCTTTCTGGATAGGGAGTTAGCATTTAAGCCAGAGTCCTCCCTCTTGATTAGTTTCTTTAGGTGTACAGATTTTAGTAGGTTTATCCTATATTATTTGTCTGTATGAGTGAGTATATGCAGTGTGTGTCTTTCTGCTTCTGGGATATCTCACTCAGGATGATCTTTTCCAGTTCCCACCATTTAGCTGCAAATTTCGTGATTTCCTTGTTTTTTGTTGATGAGTAATATTCCATTGTGTAGATGTACCACAATTTCTGTATCCATTCCTCAGTTGAGGGGCATCTGGGTTATTTCCAGCTTCTGGCTACTACAAATAAAGCTGCTACAAACGTGGTTGAGCAAATGTCCTTATGGTGTACTTGAGCCTCTTTTGGATATATGCCTAGGAGTGGTATAGCTGGATCTTGAGGAAGCGCTATTCCTAGTTGTCTGAGAAAGCGCCAGATTGATTTCCAGAGTGGTTGTACAAGCTTACATTCACACAAGCAGTGGAGGAGGGTTCCCCTTTCTCCACAACCTCTCCAGCATCTGTTGTAACTTGAGTTGTTGATCTTAGCCATTCTGATGGGTGTAAGGTGAAATCTCAGGGTCGTTTTGATTTACATTTCCCTGATGGCTAATGACACTGAACATTTCTTTAAGTGTTTCTCTACCATTTGATATTCCTCTACAGAGAGTTCTCTGTATAGCTCTGTTCCCCATTTTTTAAATTGGATTACTTGATTTGTTGCTTTTTAACTTCTTTAGTTCTTTATATATACTGGATATTAGCCCTATGTCAGATATAGGGTTGGTGAATATCCTTTCCCAATTTTTAGGTAGTCATCTTGTTCTGATGACAGTGTCCTTGCTTTACAGAAGCTTTTCAGTTTCATGAGGTCCCATTTATTGATTGTTGCTCTTAGAGCCTGTGCTGTTGGTGTTCTGTTCAGGAAGTTGTCTCCTGTGCCAATGAGTTCCAGGCTCTTTCCCACTTTTTCTTCTAACAGGTTTAGTGTGTCTGGTTTTATATTGAGGTCTTTGATCCACTTGGACTTTAGTTTTATGCAGGGTGATAAGTATGGATCTATTTGCATTTTTCTACATGTAGACATCCAGTTAGACCAGCACCATTTGTTGAAGATGCTATCTTTTTTCCATTGTATGGTTCTGGCATCTTTGTCAAAGATCAAATGTCCATAAGTGTGTGGGTTTATTTCAGAGTCTTCTATTCGTTTCCATTCATCACCATTCTGTTTCTATGCCAATACCATGAAGTTTTCAGTATTGTTGCTTTATAGTACAGCTTGGGATCAGGGATGGAGATACCTTCAGAAGATCTTTTATTATAGAGGATTGTAAAGCAATTCTGAGTTACTCCTGATTCCATATGAAGTTGAAAAGTTTTCTTTCAAGGTCTGTAAAGAATTGTGTTGGTATTTTGATGGGAATTGCATTGAATCTGTAGATTGCTTTTGGTATATGGCCATTTTTACTATGTTAATCCTGTCAAGCCATGAGCATGGGAGATCTTTCCATGTTCTGATATCTTCTTCTAATTCTTTCGTCAGAGACCGTGAATTTTTTTCATACAAGTCTTTGACTTTCTTGGTTACGGTCACAATAAGGTACTTTATGTCCTTTGTTACTGATATCTTCTTCTACTTCTTTCCTCAGAGACCGTGAATTTTTTTCATACAAGTCTTTGACTCTCTTGGTTTCAGTCACAATAAGGTACTTTATGTCCTTTGTTACTATTGTGAAGGGTGCTGTTTCTCTTAATTTCTTTCTCAGACCATTTTTTCTTTTCTATACGGGCAAGCTACTAATTTTTTGAGTTAATTTTGTATCCAGCCACTTTGCTGAAGGTGTTTATCTGCTATATGAGCTCTCTGCTAGAATTTTTGGGTCACTCAGCTATACTATCATATCATCTGCAAATAGTGATACTTTGACTTCTTCCTTTCTAATTTGTATCCCCTTTATCTCCTTTAATTTTCTTATTGCTTTAGCAAATACTTCAAAAACAATGTTGAAGAGGTATGGAGAGAGTGGGCAGCCTTGCCTTGTCCCTGATTTCAGTGGGATTGATTTAAGTTTCTCTCCGTTTAGTTTGATGTTGGCTATAAGCTTGCTGTATGTTGTCTTTCCTATGTTCAGGTATGTGCCTTGTATCTCTGATCTCTCCAATACTTTAAACATAAATGGATGTTGGATTTTGTCAAATGCTTTTTCAGTATCTATGGAGATGATCATGTGTTTTTTCTTTCAGTTTGTTTATATGGTGGATCACATTGATAGATTTCCGCATATTGAACCACCCCTGCATACCTGGGATGAAGCCTACTTGGTCATAGTGGATGATATCTTTGATGTGTTCTTGGATTCAGTTTGCAAGTATTTTGTTGGGTATTTTTGCATTTTGATGTTCATAAGAGAGATTGGCTTGAAATTCTCTTTCTTTGTTGGGTCTTTGTGAGGTTTAGGTACCAAGGTGACTGTGGCTTCATAGAATGATTGTTACTTGCTTTAAAAACCTCGTTTATAGAATAAATATAATTTGAAGATCACTGAGAATAAAGGTTAATCAAACTTCCTGGGAAAGCTGCTATGAGAGGGTTTGGAATTTCTCTGTAGTACAAGATATAGTCTTATGTTTATTGAAAATAGAATATAAAATTGGTAGTGTTCCTTCTGTTTCTATTTTGTGAAAGAGTATTGGTGTTAGCTCTTCTTTGAAGGTCTGGTAGAATTCTGTGCTGAAAGCATCTGTCCCTGGCCTTTTTTGCATAGGAGACTTTTAATGACCACTTCTATTTCCTTAGAGGATATAGGACTATTTAATTGGTTTCCTGGTCTTGATTCAGCCTTGGCATATAGAATCGGTCAAGAAAATTGTCCATTTTATTTAGATTTTCAAATTTTGTGGCATATAGACTTTGGAAGTAAGACCTAATAATTGTTTGGATTTCCTCAGTGTCTGTGGTTATGTCCCCCTTTTAGTTTCAGATTTTGTTGATTTGGATAGTTTCTCTCTGCCTTTTAGTTAGTTTGGCTAAGGGTTTGTCTATCTTGTTGATTTTCTCAAAGAACCAGCTCTTGGTTTCATTGATTCTTTGAATTATTGTTTGGATTTCTTCAGTGTCTGTGGTTATGTGCATCTTTTCATTTCTGATTTTGCTGATTTGGATAATTCCTCTCTTTCTTTTAGTTAGTTTGGCTAAGCGTTTATCGAACTTGTTGATTTTCTCAAAGAACCAGCTCTTGGTTTCATTGATTCTTTGAATTGTTTTATTTGTTTCTAATTGATTGATTTCAACCCTGAGTTTGATTATTTCCAGCTGTCTACTCCTCTTTGGTAGGTATGTCTGTTTTGTTTGTTTTTCCCCTAGGGCTTTTATGTGAGCCATTAATTTGCTTGTATGAGATGTCTCAAACTCTTTCTGGAGGCACATAGTGCTATGAACTTTCCTCTTAGCACTGCTTTCATTGTGTCCCATAAATTTGGGTATGTTGTGTCTTCATTTTCATTGAATTCTAGGAAGACTTTAATTTCTTTCTTTATTTCTTCCCTGACCCAGTTGTCATTTAGTAGCAAGTTGTTCAGTTTCCATGTGTGTGGGGGCCTTCTGTTATTTCTGTTGTTGAGATCCAGCTTTAGTCCATGGTTGTCAGATAGGATACATGGGATTATTTCAATCTTCTTGTATATGTTGAGTCTTTCTTTTTGACCAACTATATGGTCTATTTTGGAGAAGGTTCCATGAGGTGCTGAGAAGAAGATAAATTCTTTTGTGTTTGGGTGTAAGATTCTGTAAATGTCTGTTAGGTCCATTTGATTCATGACCTCTGTTAGAGATATTGTTTCTTTGTTTAATTTCTGTTTTGTTGACCTGTCCTTTCTTGAGAGTGGGGTGTTGAAGTCTCCCACTATTAGTGTGTGGGGATCTATGTGTGGTTTAAGTTTTATGAATGTTTCTTTCACAAATGTGGGTGCCCTTGTATTTGGGGCATAGATGTTCAGGATTGTGATGTCTTCTTGGTGGAATTTTCCCTTGATGAGTATGAAGTGTCCTTCCCCATCTCTTTTGATTCATTTTGGTTGAAAGTCTATTTTATCAGATATTAGAATGGCTACTCCTGCTTGCTTCTTGGGTCCATTTGCTTGGAAAGTCGTCTTCCAGCCTTTTACTCTCAGGTGTCTATCTTTGTGACTTAGGTGTGTTTCTTGTGTGCAATAGATTCTCCATTCTGTTAGTCTGTGTATTTTTATTATAGAGTTGAGTCTATTGATGTTAAGGGAGATTAATGACCAACTGTTAGATGCTTTGATTTTGCTGTTGGCTATGGTAGTGTGTTTGTGTGCTTGGCTACTTTTAGTTTTGTTGTAGGGAGGTTATTTGTTTCCTGTGTTTTCCTGAATGTAGTTAGTTTTCCTGGGTTCTATTTTTCCTTCTAGTATCTTCTGTAATGCTGAATTTGTGGGTAGGTATTGTTTGAATTTGTTTTTGTCATTGAATATCTTGCTTTCTCCATCTATGATGACTGAGAGTTTTGCTGGATATATTAGCCTGGGCTGACATCTGTGTTCTCTTAGGGTCTGCATTATATCAGTCCAGGCCCTTCTGGCTTTCATAGTTTCTGTTGAGAAGTCAGGTGTGATTCTGATGGGTTTGCCATTATATGTTACTTGGCCTTATTCCCTTGCAGCTTTTAGTATTTTTTCTTTGTTCTATATATTTACTGTTTTGATTATTATGCGGCAGGAGGATTTTCCTTTTTGCTCTAATTTATTAGGTGTTCTGCAGGCCTCTTGTATTCTTATATGCCTCTCCTTTAAGCTAGAAAATTTTTTTCTATGATTTTGTTGAAGATATTTTCTGGGCCTTAGAGCAGGGAATCTTCTTTTTCCTCTATTCCTATTATTCTTAGGTTTTTGTCTTTTCATATTGTCTTGGATTTCTTGGACGGTCTGTGTCAGGAATTTTTTGGATTTAACATTTTCTTTGATGGATACATTGATTTTTTTCCATTGTATCTTCTACACCTGAGATTCTTCCATCTCTTGTAGTCTGTTGGTTATGCTTACCTCTCTAGTTCCTGTTTTCTTCCCTAAATTCTTCCTTTCCATCCTCCGTTTGTGTTTTCTTTAATTTTTCCAATTCTATCTTCAGATCTTGAGTTTTTATTTATTTCCTTCACCTGTGTGATTGTATTTTCCTGTTTTTCTTTTAGTTCCTTCAACTGTTTGTTTGAACATTCCTCTGTTTCTTTTATTTCTTTCAGCGATTCAATTATTTCTGAAGGCCACAAACTGGTTGCATCTTCCTGTATTTCTTCACAGATGGCCATAATCTGTTTGATTTTATCTTCCTCCAATTCTTTACATATTTTATTTGCGTTATCTATTATCCTCTTTATCAGCATAGATGTAAGATCATCGTCTTGAATTTCAATTATGCTCTGCTGTCCAGGGCTGCTTGCCCTGGATGACTGGGTTCTGGAGATGCCATATTCCTCTGTCTTTTGTTGGTTGAGCTTTTATGCTAACCTCTACCCATTGGGTTAACTTAGGTGTTGGCTCTTAGTTTCTGGTGCTTCCTGGAATGCTGGGGTAGGAAGAACCCTCTTGGCAAGAAGATGATTTTTCCTGAAGGAGGTCTCGTCCGCTTTTTGGGTATGGTCACTGTATGGCCAGTGTTTCTCAGGATTTGCCACTGCTCACCTCAGGCGTATAGACCTGAGTAGTAGCTGTGGTCTTTGTTAGTCAGGGGGGCTCTCCTCTTACCCATAGAAGTCCTGGAGACAGCTGCCCCGCTGCTGGGTTTCTTGTTCTGAATTTACTGCGCTGCTGCTGTTGTGACACTGTTTTTCAGGTACAGCCCTCTTGAAAAACCTGCTGATTCCCTAGCTGTGGCTTTTCTCCCAACAGGGAAACTCAATCTCTGGTACCCTGTGGCCCACAGTTCTGTCTGGGAAGGTGAGTCGAGCATACAGCAAGTCTCTAGGTCAGAGGTTGAGTGCTCAGCTCTGGGCCTGAAGGACCTGCTCTGGGCTGGAGTCTGTGCGCCCCCATCTGGAATGGTGGCTGGGGGCATGGCTCTGGTCCGGAGGATGTGTGTCCCGGTGTGGGATGGCAGCTGGGGGTGCTGCTCTGGTCTGTAGGCTGTGCACTCCAATCTGGGCTGGCAGCTGTTTGCCCAGCTCTGGGCCAGAGGCTGTGTGCTCCTCTCTGGGCCGGCAGCTGAGGGCTCCGTTCTGATGCGGAGGCTGGGCGCCTCACTCTGGGCCGGAGGCTGTATGTCCTGGTCTGGGATGGCGGCTGGTGGCGTAGAGGGAGGCTGTGTGCTCAGATCTGGGCAGGTGGCTGTATGCCTGCCGGTCCCCAGGACCTTTCCCAGGGATGACTGGGTGACCTGAAGTCAGTCCCAATTGATTTACACACCTTAGGATTTCCTCTCACCTGGCAATCACAACGCTGGTGTTTTAGGTCCCAGAGTTAAGTCTCCTGGTCACTGTGCTGACACTGCTATCCTGCTCTTCAGACACAGTGGCCTCCCGGTGCTGCCATCTTGGATCCCCTCCCATTTTTACTATGTTAATCTTCCCAATCCATGAGTGTGGGAGATCTTTCCATCTTCTGGTATCTTCTTCAATGTCTTCCTTTCGAGAATTGAAGTTCTTGTCATACAGGTCTTTGACTTCCTTGGTCAGAGTTACACCAAAGCTATTGTGAAGGGTATGGCTGTCTTAATTTCTTTCTCAGCCTGTTTGTCATTTGTATACAGAAGGGCTGCTGATTTTTTTAAATTAATCTTATATCCAGTCACTTTGCTGAAGGAGTTTATCAGCTGCAGAAATTCTCTGGTGGAATTTTTGATGCTCCACCATACAACAAGGACATTTGCTCAACCATGTTCATAACAGCTTTATTCATAATATCCAGGAGCTGGAAACAGCCTAGATGTCCCTCATCCAAAGAGTGGATAAAGAAACTTTGGCACATTTATGCAATGGAATACTACTCAACCATTAAAAACAAGGAAATCATGAAATTTGCAGTTAAATGGATGGAACTAGAAAAGATCATCTTGAGTGAGGTAACACAGACCCAGAAAGACACACAGGGTGTATACTCACTTATAAGCCAATTTTAGTCATGTGGAAGAGGGTAGACAAACTAATGCATGGGCCACAAGATGATAAGCCTGAGGGGCATCTTAGGCTTCATGTGGGCCCACTAGTTAGGGGAGTGGGGGATATCTCTGACACAGATATCTTGTCTGCTTTTTGGCCACTTCCCCCTGATGTGACTTCCCTACCAGGGGAGGAAGATGAACTCAGTCCTCATATGAATGAGGGTGTCTGCGGGGGGGGGGGGGTGAGCTCCACTATTCTGAGAAATAGGGGAGAGAGGATGTGGAAGGGAGTGTGGGACTGGGAGGAGAGGATGGCGAGGCCCATGATTGAGATATAACTTGAATTAATTTTAAAAGAAAAAGAAATAGTTAGTAGTTTGTCACCTATAAATAATCCCACTTGTAGTCTTGTTAGATCCTAGTTTAGTTAAGTACAGAAATAAGCTTTATTTAGTCTCTTGTATATGTTTTCAAAGTTAAGCAGACAGTAAATAGCTAGAAACAAGCAATGTTTGCTTAGGCCAGAAATAAGTTTTATACCCAAGAGCCAAAGCAATGGATGAAATGTAGAAAGCTGCACGCCAGGAGACATGCCTGAGAGGGTTCATTAAAATCTAGTTTCCAGTAGCATTTTCATGGAATATGTCACCTGGGAGGGTGACACTCTCAACCTCCCTCAGGACAAAGCTGGAGCTTCACTACGGCCCCGGAGACAGTGCGGTCAGGCAACATTGGTCTTCTCTAACAGCCCTGCCCATACTTCTTTCCCCTAAGGTGCTTATCTTAGATCACGGAAGCCTGGCAGGGGATGAGACGTGAAAACCTGAGTTCATAGACTCAAAAATTTACCCAGACTGCAGGACTCATCAAGCCTCTCCTACATAGAGGCTGGATAGGAGACATGATGGAAGATTTATATTCTTGCCTTCAAAGGATCTAATGCTGAACTCTCAGATGGTCATCTGTACCAGT
Source organism: Psammomys obesus (assembly GCF_907164565.1). NCBI lineage: Eukaryota > Metazoa > Chordata > Mammalia > Rodentia > Muridae > Psammomys > Psammomys obesus. Next base: position 1,050,160 of record NW_026596356.1, on the reverse strand, counting down.
CTTCCTGCAGGGAAGACTATCAATGCCAGCAGCTAGAGGAGTCTGGGCCTTGATGTTCGGGATAGCAACCAATCTGCACCCCACTCTCAGAAGAACCTCATTTCCTCGGTATTTTATATAGATTCATCCACCACAGGATCCTAAGGTTCTTGGTGTGGTCTGGAATCTGTGCCTTTTGATTTTGGAGGTAAGTAAGAGTTCTTTCTCTGATATAGGCAAATATATGTGGAGGCTTTGTATATCTTTGAAAGTTTCTAAACAGATGGATTTCAAATCAGTTTCCAGTGTCTTTGTTTAACATGCAGAGAGAAATTTTCTTCTTTATAAAAATTATTTTGAGAATTTTACAGATATTATATTCATACCCTCTCCAAACCTCCATGTCGTCCACAATCTTTCAAGTTCAAAGATGGTTTAATGTGTTTTATTCTTTACAATGCCTTACACAAAGAAAATTAATTCTTTATTGTAACAATGACTGACATTGTAACAATGGCTTTGTTTATAGTTGATGGTTTATCATAATTCAGAAAATAAAAAATACATTGAATAATATTCCTGTTGGCCATCCTACAGAGACCTGCAATAATTCCTTATAATGGCTTTCACTGAGAATCCATTTATTTCTAGGCAACTAAAGAGATCACTCAGAATGGAGCTCTGGAACTCCACCTTGGAAAGCGGCTTCATCTTGGTGGGGATTCTGGATGGCAGTGGCTCTCCGGAACTGCTCTGTGCCACAATCGCTGCCCTGTACACACTGGCACTGACCAGCAATGGACTGCTGCTCCTGGTCATCACAGTGGATGCCCGACTCCATGTGCCCATGTACCTCCTACTTCGACAGCTGTCTCTCATCGACCTCCTCTTCACATCGGTTGTCACTCCCAAGGCCGTCGTGGATTTTCTGTTGGGAGACAACACCATCTCCTTTGGGGGCTGTGCCCTTCAGATGGCTCTAGCACTGATGCTAGGTAGTGCAGAGGACCTCCTTCTGGCCTTCATGGCCTACGACAGGTATGTGGCCATTTGCCATCCTCTGAACTACATGATCTTCATGAGTCCTAGGGTCTGCTGGCTCATAGTAGCTACAACATGGATCCTGGCATCTCTGACTGCACTAGGTCATACTGCGCACACGATGCACTTCCCTTTCTGCATGTCCCGGGAAATCAGACACCTGCTCTGTGAGATCCTGCCTTTGCTGAAGCTATCCTGCTTAGACACCTCCCAGTATGAGCTCATGGTTTATGTGACAGGGGTGACCTTCCTCTTACTCCCTCTGTCTGCCATTGTTACCTCCTACACACTCATTCTGTTCACTGTGCTGCACATGCCCTCAAATGAAGGGAAAAAGAAAGCGCTTGTCACCTGTCTTTCCCACCTGACAGTGGTTGTCATGTTCTATGGAGCCGCCACTTTCATGTATGTCCTGCCCAGTTCTTTGCACAGCACCAAACAAGACAACATCATCTCTGTGTTTTACACAATTGTCACCCCATCTCTTAACCCCCTCATCTACAGCCTGAGGAATAAGGAGGTTATTGGAGCTTTGAGAAGGGTCCTGGGCAGATATATCCTGCCAGAACATCCCCCTCTCTAAAGAAGATTCACTTTTGTTATTTCTTGTCCAACCTAATTTTCATATTCACCAATTCTTTAACATTGTAAGTGTCTGAGATAATACATACAACTTTAAAGTTTTTCCTTTACTTTCTACTGTGTAGTTAGTGTGTATAGAGGCCTTAATAGGTTCATTTTGTTGTTGGGAAGTATCTGGATAAATTAGGTGTGGTTTGAGATTCACTTTCTAGTTCAATCCCAGGAAGTAGGGAGACAAACTGAGCAGTTCTCAGTAGCCTCTGAGCACAGTGCTCACTCTGATCTGTTTTCTTAGGTGTTAATAGCAAGAAATATGGACAGAAAATATTTTTGGTCTCTTCAGAAGAAAATAGTTTATGTAGAAAATAAAAGGTGTGTGATTCCATTTTCATACCTGATCTGGGAAATGCTCACGTTGATGGTACAAATGGTACAAACTGAAATTAATATAGCACAAAGGATTAAAAATGGAACCTATGATTTCTCATTGAAATGTTTAAGCAAGTCATTTTTAAATGAGGCATAAAATTACAGGTGAAAAAATAAGTGAATAAAACATAATTGAAAGTATTTGTGTTTTGAAAGGCTAGACATACAGTAATATTGAAATATATTATGTATATTGTTCAAAGTTTTGAAAAATAGGGTAGCCTTACAAGACCATTCATGGAGATAACCTAGAACCCCTGCACAGATATAGCCCATGGCATCTTGGTCTCCAAGTGGGTGTCCTAGTAAGGGGAACAGTGACTGTCTCTGACATGAACTCAGTGGCTGGCATTGTCTTCCTCTGTAGCCTGGTAAGGCTGATCCCCAATCAGGGGGAGGTGATCAAAGAGCCAGCCATCTGAGCTGATGTCAGAGACAGCCCCTGTTCCCCTTACTATGGTACCCACTTGGACACTGAGCAGCCATGGGCTACATCTGTGGCAAGGGTTCTAGGTTATCTCCATGCATGGTCCTTGTTTGGAGTATCAGTCTCAGAAAAGACCCCTGTGCCCAGATTTTTGGGGCCTGTTGATCTCCTTGTGGAGCTCCTGTCCCCTCCAGGTCTTTCTAGCCTCCCCTTCTTACATAAGATTCCCTGCACTCTGCCCAAAGTTTGGCTATGAGCCTCAGCATCTGGTTTGATACACTGCGGGGTAGAGTCTTTCAGAGCCCTCTGTGGTAGGCTTCTGTCCTCTTCCCTGTTTTCTCCCTCTTCCAATGTCCATCCCATTTGCCTTTGTGAATGAGGATTGAGCATCTTACCCAGGGTTCTCCTTCTTGCTTCTGTAGGTGTACAGATTTTAGTATGTTTACCCTACAGTATATGTCTAATATCTACTTTAAGTGAGTATATACCATGTGTGTCTCTCTGCTTCTGGGATACCTCACTTAGGATGATCTTTTCCAGTTCCTACCATTTGCCTGCAAATGTCATGATTTCATTGTTTTTAACTGCTGAGTAGTATTCCATTGTGTAAATGTACCACAATTTTTGTCTGTATCCATTCCTCAATTGAGGGACATCTAGGTTGTTCCCAGCTTCTAGCTATAAAAAATACAGCTGCTATGAACATGGTTAAGCAAATATTCTTGTGTACTTGAGCATCTTTTGGATATATGCCTAGGAGTGGTATAGCTGGATCTTGAGGAAGCACTATTCCTAATTGTGCTAATTATGTCTGAGAAAGCACCAGATTGATTTCCAATGTGGCTGTACATGCTTACATTCCCACCACCAATGGAAGAGTATTTCCCTCTCTCCACTTCCTCTCCAGCATGTGTTGTCACTTGAGTTTTTGATCTTAGCCATTCTGATGGGTGTGAGATGAAATATCAGGGTTGTTTTGTTTTGCATTTCGGTGATAACTAAGGATGTTGAACATTTCTTTAAGTGTTTCCCTACTATTCGATATTCCTCTGCTGCAAATTCTCTCTTTAGCACTGTACTCCAGGGTTTAATTGGATTACTTGATGTGTTGTTGTTTAACTTCTTGAGTCCTTTATATATTCTGGATATTAGCCTTCTGTGAGATACAGGGTTGGTGAAGATCTTTTCCCAATCTGTAGGCTGTCGTTTTGTTCTGATGATGTGTCCTTTTGTATACAAAAGATAATTGCATTCTTATAAATAAAATTTTCATTTTCTATTTTTTTTGAGACAGAGTTTCTCTGTAGCACTTGGCTGTGCTGGACTCACTTTGTAGACCAGGCTGGACTTGAAGTCACAGTGATTCACTTGAAACTACCTCCCTGAGTGCAGGGATTAAAGGCATGCATCACCACATCTAGAAAAACATAAAATTTTCTTATATTGTATGTTAATGTAATAAAAATTTCACTTTTTCGTTTAGCTTTCTTTTACTTAAATTCATAATACTTGTTGGGATATAGGTATAAGAAAATTTTTCCATTGAATTAACAGCCAAATAATAAACATTTTAAGTTTTCTGAGTATATTTTCTCAGGTACTGTACGACTCTGGGTCACAGACAAATATAAAATCAAAAGTGTTGCAATAAAACTAAAGAGATTCCCTGAACTTTGCCGAAGGTTCGGTTATGAGTATTAATATCTGCTTTGATACACTGTTAGGTAGAGTCTTTCAGAGGCCCTCTGTGGTAGGCTCTTGTCTTGTTACTTGTTTTCTCCTACATTCAATGTCCATCCCATTTGTCTTTCTAAGTGAGGAGTGATCATCTCACCCTGAGTTCTCTTTCTTATTTATCTTCTTTAGGTGTATAGATTTCAGTATGTTTATCCTATCTTATAGGTCTATATAAGTGAGTATATAGCATGTGTGTCTTTCTGCTTTTGGGATACCTCACTAAGGATGACCGTTTCTCTGTCCCACCATTTGCCTGCAAATTTCATGATTTCTTCCTTTTTTATTCCATTGTGTAAAAGTACCACAATTTCTGTATCCATTCCTCAACTGAGGGACATCTGGGTTGTTTCCAGCTTCTGGCTATTACAAATAAAGCTGCAACAAACATGCACGGAATCATTTGAAATAAGGGGGAGTTAGTAGGACCTGGAGAGGACAGGAGCTCCACAAGGACCAAATATATCAGGGTACAGGGGTCTTTTATGAGACTGTTTCTCCAACCAAGGACCATGTATGGAAATAACCTAGAACCCCTGCCAGATGTAGCCCATGGTAGCTCAGTATCCAAGTGGGTTTCCTAGTAAAGGGAACAGGAACTATTTCTGACATGAACTCAATGGTGGGCTCTTCAACCCCCCTCCCTCATGAGGGAAGAGCAGCCTTGCTAGGCCACAGAAAAGGACATTGCTGCCAATCTTGAAGATAAGCTAAGATCAGATGGAAGGGGAGGAGGTCCTTCTCTATCAGTGGACTTGGAAAGGGGCAGGGAGAAGATGAGGAAGGGAGGGTGGAATTGGGAGGGAATGAGAGAGGGGGCTATGGCTGGGATACGAAGTAAATAACATGTGATTAATATAAAAATTATTATAAAAAAACTAAAGAGATGATTCGCCACTTAAGAGCACTTTCTGCTTTTGCAGAGAACTCAGATTTCATTCCTAGCACCCACGCGGTAGCTCACAATCACCCACACCGCTGTTCCTGCCCTGACCTCTGTAGGTGTGCATGTGGTGTATATTTGTACACGTGTGCAAACACCACATACATAAAATAAAATAAAGAAATCTAAAAATACCCAAAACCCTTATTCAGAAAAATAGGGAGATTTGATGTGATCTTGCCGTGACATTTACTTATCCCATTTCCACAATTCAAACCAACAAATACTTACTTTCAGTGGTTTGGTAGGTAAGCTATTTTTGTATATATAAATCTCAGCTGAGACATGGAGTGGAAGATATGAGGTTTCTAAACGACACATAATTAGCTCCTGAAGAATATCAAGAACATCCTTCATCAGCATCCAAACAGGAGAGATGTAATGCTTCTTCCACAGCGTGTTTCTTGTTCATTGTGGTGCTCACACTCCATTTACTAAAACAACCATGTGGCTCCACACATATACAAAGGGAGAATGGAAAACGGGAAGAAAGAGAATCCAGAGTGGAGGATGACACATAATACTAGCAACATTTAAAATTTGTTTTAAGAAAATTTATTTATTTTCATTAGTATGGTAACCTTTGTTTTAAACATTTATCAGTTTCATCTAATGCCATGGTTATTCATTTCTTCCTTATTAACTTGATATGCTCTCATAACATGTGCTAGTCTAACCACTGTTATCACTGAACTTATTTAGTCATATCTTAATCATTATAGCTTCAGCTGTGATGTATATTTCACTATTTTCTTAATCAATAGGTCTCTTGACTTCCTAGCATTATAAAGCTATTTTTAAATGCATGTAAAATTTGAAAGTGGCTATTTTAATTCTGTAGGTTGTTTTTCAAAAATTAGCATTTTAAAATAAAAGTTAATTATTTCTGACTAGGAATTTGGTGTATTCGTCTATTTCTTTGATAACTACACATCCACAAACTCACATATGTTTTGTGTTGTTTTAATAATTGTATTGAAGATATTTCTAGATTTTTCTAAAGCAAGAAAGACCATGGTCTATACAGGAAGCAGCAGGAAGGACAGTACAATGAGACTATTGTGAATATAAGAGGGCAGAGTTCAGATTTCCGTGTTTTTAATTGCTGAGTAGTATTCCATAGTGCAAATGTACCTCAGTTTCTGGTGGGAAATAAAAAAGATCATACTGAGTGAGGTATCCCAGAAGCAGAAAGTCACACATGGTATATACTCACTTATAAGTGGATTTTAGACATATAATATAGGATAAATGTATTAAAATCTGTACACATAAAGAAGCTAAGCAAGAAGGAGGACCCTAGGTAAGTCCTCACTCAGAAAGACAAACAGATGCACATTGGAAGAAGGAGAAAACAGGAAAGAGGACAGAAGCTTACCACAGAGGGCCTCTGAAAGACTACCCAGCAGGGTATTAAAGCAGATTCTGAGACTCATAGCCAAATTTGGGCAGAGTATAGGGAATCTTATGAAAGAAGGGGGAGATAGAAAGACCTGGAGGGGACAGGAGCTCCACAAGGAGAGCAACAGAACCAAAAAAATCTGGGCACAGGGGTCTTTTCTGAGACTGATACTCTAACCAAGGACCATTCATGGAGATAACCTATAACCCCTGCTCAGATGTAGCCCATGGCAGTTCAGTGTCCAAGTGGGTACCTTAGTAAGGGGAACAGGGTCTGTCTCTGACATGAACTCAGTGGCTGGCTCTTTGATCACCTCCCCCTGACTAGGGAGCAGCCTTACCAGGCTACAGAGGAAGACAATGCAGCCAGTCCTGATGAGATCTGATGGGCTAGGGTCAGATGGAAGGGGAGGAGGACCTCCTTTTTCAGTGTTCTCGGGGAGGGGCATGGGAGGAGATGAGGGAGGAGGACAAGATTGGGAGAGAATGAGAGGGGGCTACAGCTGTGATACAAAGTGAATAAATTGTAATAATTAAAAAAAACAGAGGGCATAGTTTCAGAAAAATGGTGCAGGTTAGGCAGAAAGAAGATTACACACATTCATGGAACAGTGAAATGAACCAGCTTGTATTTAGAGAGGTCATTCTGTGTATTGGAGAGAAAACCGACCATATCAGGGGTAGAGGGGAACAAATAGGACATTTCAGCAAGGTGTTGCTGAGCAACAGATATGGATTTATGATGTTTTGGGCTGAAGAATAAGTGTGGAACCAGGGGAAGGTGGAAAGACCGTAAGATGATTAGGTGTGTGGCATCCATTATGTAGATGATACAGTAGAACTTACTTGCTGAGGAAATAAGGCAAAGAAGAAAACTACATAAACAGATAGATAGATGATAGATAGATAGAGTGCTTCTGTGTGTTAATTTCTTTACTTGTGTAGATTTTGACATTGACTTAGATGGAATTTAAAAAAAGAAAAAACACAGCTTTGATAGACAGCTGATAGACAGTCCTAAACCAGGAAGAGTTGTGTGCTGTGCAGTAGGCAACAAGGAGCTGAATGCAGTTAGGTTAGAGTGAGTACAAAGGGTAGGGTTTCAGGTGGACTGAAAGGTGTGAAAAAACAATATTTTAAGCATTTATGTGAAAAAGTAGCATGACCTGGTCTATAGTTACAGAGGGTTGTATGGCTTCTAGACAAAATTAGCAGGGGATGAATCAAAAGTGTGTTATTGATTGCTTTTTCAATTCCCATTAGTCATGATTACTAGTGAAATACTCAAGATTAATTTTTGCACATGCTCAGGCTTTTGTATAATTAGCCTACTAAGTTAGAAATCACTCAGGAAACAGTCTTGAGTTAGAAAAAATGGAAATCCTTATCAGTTCCCTGTGGAACTTCCACACCCAGAAATAGAGAATTAAAAAGTAGAGAGCAAAATGAAGGAGGCGAGCTAGTAGTGTGTGGTGTCTGGAATCGGAGAGAAGAAAGGTTGGAGGGGACACTTAATTTGGAATTTATTTAGAAGCCAGTGAAATAGGATATAGTCTCTGGGGTGGAGGATGCCTCAAGTAAGACGGAGTAGCAGAATATAGGTGATGAGGAAACAGAGAGAGCAAACACCACCGGGAGCTATTTAGCAGTGATGAGAATAGGAAGAAAGAAGAAGTAAGGGCGCATGAAGGAAGAGTTAACCAAGATCAAAGGTGCAATAAAAAGCCAAATGGAAACCTCTTATTCTGTAAGCCAACTACGATGGTTTATGCCCAAATGGTGCCTAACCAATAGTTGAGGGATATTAAACCAAAATCTCAATGCCGAGTAGGGAGCGTCTCCTTAAAAACTGGAACAGGGACTGTCTCTGACATGGACCTAATTGGCCTGCTCTTTGGTCACCTCCCTCTGAGGGGGTAACAGCCTTACCAAGCCATAGAAGAAGAAAATGCGGCCACTCCTGATGAGACCTAATAAACTAGGATCAGAGGGAAGGGGAGGAGGACCACCGTTATCAGTGGACTGGGAGAGGGACAGGTGGGGAAGAGGAAGGATGGGATTGGGAGGGGAGGAGGGAGGAAAGTACAGGGGGGATACAAAGTGAATAAAGTGTAATTAATAAAAATGAAAATAATAAAAAAACAAAACTGTTAGTCAAGGTGGTCTCAGATGTTCTCAAAACATTGGAGAAACATCTGCTCACCAGAGCTAGTTGGTAAGAGCCTATTACTACAGATAGCACAGCCCATGGGTACAAGACACAGAAAAATCAAACTTTAACTGAGCCAGAAGCTTTCATCTTATTGTACAACTTAAGTAGTGGCAGAGGAGCAGTGCAGGGCTCCAGGTGGACAAAGGACATCAATGGTCTTATCCAGTTGAGAACCAAGAAGTCCCTACTGGTTAAATAGGACCCTCTAATTGTTTTCCGAGATCTGTTTTATAACATGGGTTCCATGTCTAATACTATAAGATAAGTTAAAAATACATGACTGAGGGACTAGAGAGCTGGTTTTTGGTTAAAAGCATCTATTCTTGCAGAGGACCAAGATTTAATTCCCAGCATCCACATGGTAGCTCACAACCTTCTGTTGCTTCAGTCCCAAGTGAGCTAACATCCTCTTCTGACCTCCATAGGCACTAGGATTTCAAGATAGTGCACATACATACTTGCAAACAAAATGTTCATACACATAAATAGCGGAATTTTAGAAGCCCATGGCTGAGGGAATACTAGACCCTAGGTAGAAACTCACTACTGTTGTCTAGACAAGTTGCCACAGTACTAAGCTGCCCGTGAAGTACTTACATTTTTGCACAAAACAAGTTCTTCTCTCAGTCTTGGAGAAACTGCTCTCTGCAATGAGAGACGCATGGCTGTTCGAGACATTGAGAGTAAGTGAAAGTTGAGGGACCAGCCCCAATAGGACAGTCGTACTACCCCTCCGTCTAACTCTTCGGGAACAGTGTAGAAGAGTAGGCAGGGAGAACGTAAGAATAGGAAGAGAGACATGAATACTGATGAATTCAGATAAAGGAGCAGCATTCGGTTGTGTACCGGCTAATGAGCTAACCATGCTCCTAGGAAGAGCAGCAATAGATCGCTCGTTAAACTCAGTGGGCCACAAACAAAACAAAAGCCACTAGTCTGTGGAAAGGACTTGTTGGGGGATGATAAGGATAAATTTGAGAAAAAAGGGTTGTGGTTGATGGAACTAAGAATTACTATATATTTATGTATAAAACAAAAGAACAAAATGTAGGTGCTGGTTTTTCAAGCACGACTTTATTTGGGGGTTCCTTAAAGCTTATACCTCCCTTCCAACCCTCCAACCTAGGTAGGATAAAGAAAAAAAGAGGTTGTAAGGGAAAGGGGACATTGCCCTCTTTACTGCTTCCTGCTGGGTATGACCGTAGGAGTCTTTTGCAGCAATGCCAATATGCTTGTCAGGAAATCCGGAGGTCTAGCCAGCAAGCCAGCAAGCAGTCCTTCTCCAACAGCTCCAAGCTGCCGTGCCTGCCTCCTCTGGGCTGTCACATTTACACCCCTCAAAGTCCTCAAAGTCAACTAATTCCAGCCGGCAAAGACTACACGTGGCACTGGACAATTGACAGGTGTGGGCAACCTAACATCCCCCAACTGGGATTATAACAAAAGCATGTTCACATATCACAAACCAAAACAGCCACAACAACAAAATTAATAAGAGAAAAAAAGGAAAGTAGAACTTCCTTGAGGCTGAGTTAATGTGAATAGATAATCAGTAGAGAAAAACTGGAAATAAATTTATTTTGTGATATTTCTTTTACTAACAGAGAAGTTGAAAAAACTTGTACCAATAATTGAAAGAAATGAGGTTGCTGGGGCAATCAAAATTCATTTATACATACATATATGTATATACACACACATAGACACATATATTTCCTTTTGGTTTTTCAAGACAGGGTTTCTCTGTGTTAACAGCCCTGGCTATCCTAGAACTTGCTCTGTAGACCAGGCTGCCCTCAAACACACAGACACCCACCTGCCTCTGCCTACCTGAGTGCTGGGATTAAAGGCTTGTGCCCCTACACCTGGCTACATTTATATCTTCATAATTATAATCAAGGTCAATTAAAGAAAACTTCAGGAGGAAATTACTATAAAGGGGAAAAATTTGGGGAAAGTAAATGAAATTTAAAGCCTAGAAGAGATTAGCCATTGATAGACAGTTGTAATGAAAGAAACCAATGTATCCTGTTGAAACAGGTGCAGGTGGTTAGAGACTCAAACAGGAAAGAAAGAGAGAGGAGAGGGGTCTTCAGTTGAACACCATTTAAAATGAAGTATGGAGTGAATAAAGTGTAATTAATAAAAGTTAAATAAAAAATAAAAAAGTTAAAAAAATGAAGTATGGGACTATTGTCAGTTAAAACCAAAGGTATAAATTATTTATAAAGGGGGGAACATGAGAAGGTCTAAGAAGTATAACAACATGGTTTTTCTATGCAGAAGAGGAGATAGAAAAGTTGTAAGAGCCAGAGTTGTAGGAGACTCCAAAGAACACCACAGGGTTGATCACATGTGAACTCACAGAGACCATGACACCAAGCACAGGACATGCACAATTTAAGCCAAGAAAAAAAAAAAAAATCTCAGAGATTGGGAAGTGGGGTAGAAAGCTCCACCCCTAAGCCAGGAGCTATTTGTAACTGACAAATGCTAGGAGAACAACAACAACAACAACAACAAAAAAAAAAAATGAGTTCTTTTCAATGACACTTCAGGGAAGGCCCAGTGCTCAGGAGTAATTTGCCAACATGAACAGACACCATGGTTCTGTGTGTTCTCATTTTGGTTTGTTCTTTTGTTTTCCTTAGTTTGTTGCTTGGAGTTTGGGGTTGTTTTGTTGTTGCTGCTGCTGCTTCTGGTAGTAGTGTGTGTGTGTGTGTGTGTGTGTGTGTGTGTGTGTGTCTGTGTGTGTGTATAAAAGAGATAGGGAGACAGAAAGAGCAGAGACAGAGAACATGAAGGTGGATAGGTAGGGAGGTAGAAAGAGTCTGAGGATCTAGGAGGAGCTGGGGGAAGAGAAAGAATATGATCAACATATATTGAATAATATTTTTAAAAAATCCAATAAATATGCAAAGGAAATTTCAGAAAGGAAAGAACTGTGCTCATTAAACAAACTCCCTAAAACCGACAGAGCTAAGTGACTTGTAAATTTGGGCATGATGATACAGATGATGTTCTAGGGACAAATATCAGGCACGGAGCAGACACGCTAGTGACAGAATCTGAAAATCACAGCAGGAAAAGACTTCATCGGGAAGGGTAAGTCTGCCAGTGGACTTTACGTTGCTTCTACAGCACTTGTGCTGGCGTGTTTGTAATCAAGCGCATGCTTGCATTTTATTTTCTTTTGTTTCTTTGCTTCTTTCTTATTTTTATACTAATTACAGTTTATTCACTTTGTATCACAGCTGTAGCTCCCTTCCTCCTCCCCTCCCAATCCCACCTTCCTTCCCTCATCTCCTCTCATGCCCCTCTCCAAGTTTACTGATAGGGAAGGTCCAACTCCCCTTCCCTCTGACCCTAGCTTATCAAGTCTCATCAGAACTGGCTGCAATGTCCTCCTCTGTGGCCTGGTAAGGCTGCTCCCCTCTCGGAGGGGGGGAGGGGTGTCAAAGAACCAGCCTCTGAGTTCATGTCAGAGACAGTCCTTGTTCCCATTACTAGGGAAATCACATGGAGACTGAGCTGCCATGGGCTACATCTGAGCAGAGGTTCTAGGTTATATCCATGAACGGTCCTTGGTTGGAGTATGAGTCTCAGAAAAGACCTCTGGGCCCAGATATTTTTGTTCTGTTGCTCTCCTTGTGGAGCTCCTGTCCCCTCCAGGTCTTACTATCTCCCCCTTTTTAATAAAATTCCCTGCACTCTGCCCAAAGTTTGGCTATGAGTCTCAGCATCTGCTTTGATACACTTCTGGGTAGAGTCTTTCAGAGGCCCTCAGTCACTCAGAAAGACAAACGGGATGGACATTGGAAGAAGACATTTAATTTTCTTAAAGTTGAAAATTAAAAGCTGTTGAGTCTCCAGGAGCTGCTTTCCAGTACTTTCTAGAGAAACAACTGAGACTAGAGGATGAGGATGTGGAAAGAACCGGGTGAGAGGGGAGATGTCCTGATCTAGAGCGGTGAGGGCTGCAGTAGGTGTGTGCACAGGAGGACGTGCATACGAGAGGAGAAATGAAATATGATAGAACGGAAACTACAAGAGAAATTTCAATAAACCAGTTTTGATGCTACTTAGAGATCAATGAAGGGAGATATGGTATCAGCCCACGCCCAGGAGAAAGAAGACAGTGGAGCCCTCACAACAGGAGCAGGACACCTTTGTTTCAGATAGAGGCTGTAGAGTATTCCCTTGATGCTTATGACAGTTTCTAGGACACTGTCTTTAGTCATGGGGCTCCTGAACAAAGCCAAGTGGGCCTGAAGGTGTTCAGAAATCAAAGGCAGTTTAAAGGGTTAGGTATGCAGAAGTACCCGGCAAGGGGGAATACGCGTGAGAGGATTCATTATGTCTGCTTTCCATGGGCAGCATTTTCAGGGACGGTCGCTTGGGATGAAGACTGTCAAATCTCCCTCAGGACAAGAATAGTGTTCGCTGTTGCCCCAGGGACGATGAAGCACAGTTAGTCTTCTGCATAGCTTTATCCCTCTTTCTCCAAAGCCCTTCTGTCCTTATCTTACATCACAAACCCTTGCAGGAAAGGAGATATAAAAGTCAGTTTGTGAACTTACCTCTATCAGATTTGATGATTGTTTTCTTAATGACAACCAATAGAATGATAAACAATGATTTGATGGTAGCCAGATGAAATCTCAGTGTAGTCTTGACTTACATTTCACTGATATCTGTGAACACTGAATGCTAATCCTCCTGAGATAATGTCTTATTACAGGGCTCAGAAATGTCTTTTAATTTGGAGAGTAGATGAGAACCATGCTGACAGATTCAGTCTCTGTCTTCTTCAGGATTCTCCACTAGATCTCAGCTTACATCCATGTCCGTCACAAAGAACAACCAGCAGTGGGAGTGACTGAAGGACCATAGGAATCACAAATGTAGTGACGGCCACAGCCACTGGCATTGTGAAGTTCTTCAGCACAGAAGGAACCCCACAGCATTTGGTACTGTCTGCAATCTGAGCCTTTTGGTGTTGCAGGTAAGGGCTCTGTCTCTGATGTAGTCAAGACGTGTGGTCAAAAGCACACTGTTCTGTTTTGGACTCCTAGCACCGCTGGCTTCAGAGCACATTGTTCTTACATTTGTAGACACCTGGGATCATTCCTACCCTCTGGCCACAACTGACCAGAATTCCTCAGACTGAGTTTCTGATAAATTGTTAGTGTTTAATTTTGCTTTATCTGAATCTTTTTGGATTTCTACAGTCCGATGTGGACCCAGGATGAATTGGACCTCAAAACAAGGCTATCTAATACTATTTTAAGTTCCTCACATGCCTGATTTACACTGAAAGTGACACAGAAAAGCTAGTTGAAACTAATTTTTTAGAAAATGAGTACGTGGGCACTGATACAGAGAAACACTTAGGTGAAAGCATTTTCAAATTATAGCTTTATCTGCTTAAGTTCTTCTGCCTGTTTCCATGAAGCACGGTGGTGTTTATTCCACCCTCTGCTGAATCTCTTGCCGTGAGGTCCCCACACTGACAAGATGGTCTGCGGAAATGGGCTGTCTCTCTTTCTGACAGAGCGTGCATGTCAGTGAAGGCAGAGAAAAGGGACAATGAAACGAAAAGAAGAGAACGCATGTCTTGACTAATAGGAAGTGGCAGGCAGGCAGGTTCTGTGGTCCTGGTGACTTGTTAACATTAGCCCATTTGTTTCCTCCTTTTTGAAACTTTATATTTCCCATTTTATTTCTCTATTCACACATCTTCTATTAAGTGTGTGTGTGTGTGTGTGTGTGTTTCTCTGGAAGTTTTAGGACAGTGTGGTTGACAAAGCCAGTTCTAGGCCAGAGCTACATAGCGAGACTCTGTTTCAAAAAACAAATTGGTATTTGAAACCCTGTTCATAATTGGCCTTAGTTATGCATTTTTGTTTATTTTTATATTTTAAAGAATTTATATATACATTATATATATATATATATATATCGTGTCTGCCGAGTGAGTACAGGTCCCAGTGCAGACCAGAAGAGGGTGTTTGTTCTTCTGCAGTTGGAGTTTCAGGTTGTCTAGAGCTGTTTGATGTGAGTTCTGGGCCCTAAATTCAGGTCCTCTGGAAGAGCAACAAGCACTCTTAATGGCTCCCTTTTCTTCTTTTAATAGGCAAACACTGTTTCTTGCAGACAGTGTTTCTGAGGTACGACCTGTGCATTACTCTAGAGTTAAGCACAGTCCCTGATGTGTGGCGATCATTTTGACTGTGTGAATGAAATGGAGTAGAGCACATTGACTTGCCATGTCTGGTTCTTGAGGCTATATCATTTAGAAGATATGATCTGCCATAAGCATGAAGAAAAACTCAGAGTACAGGAGCAATGCTATAAAAACAGAGAAGAAATGAATCTTCCTTTTATCTTCTGGACTGTTTCCTGCCATACAACTATAAAACATGTGCAATCATACAATGTAGATGCTAACACACACACATGCACATGTACACACACACATACATACATACACACACACACACACACACACTTTATGTCATTTCTTTCTCAACTTTTTCAAACAGAAATTTCATATGAATTCAGAGTTTGGCAGTTTTCTTTCCATGTACTTCTAAGATTTTTGAGGACAGGAAAGCATCTTCCATGCTCAGACTGATGTTCTGAATCCCAGAAATGTTATAACTTGACACCTTTCCAACAACATTTTTCATTAACTCTCTCCATATATTATATAATAGAAACACAAAAATCTTCCATTAGCTAATTTTGTTTTTCTGGCTCCTCTTTCCTAAATATATTATCATTGTCTTCAAATAAAAAAAAAATCTTTTGTTCTGATCATACCAATTTCTCTTTAAGATAAAATCACATTTGACTTTTGTCACTTCAGAATTTGCCACCCTCCTAAAAAACAAGCAGTATGCTCAATTATTAGAGGGAGGTATTTAAAGAGCAAAAGAAAGCTAATGGTCTAAGAACTCAGGTAAATGAAAAAATTTCAAAGCTTCTTTAGGAATCAAACTTAAAATTTTGAAATGTAGTTTTTCTTGTGGAGCATCTCCCTCCAGGTCCTTTTCTCTTTCCTCCCACTATTCCTCAAGAATCTCTGGTATCAACCAATGTTTAGCTGTGAGCCTCAACATCTGTTTTGAGGCACTGCTGGGTAGACCCTCTCAGAGGACAACTCTGACAGGTTCCTGTCTGAAAGCTTAGCGGACTGTCCTTCATATTTTCAGGGATTGGCACTCTCCAATAGGATGGGTCTTTTTGATTGGGCCAGGCATCAGTTGGGCATTCCTTCAATCTCTGATCTATCTGCTCTATCTTTATCCAAAAGCATCTTATAAGCAGGGCCCAGAAGGGTTTTCCAAAACTGAAGCGTCCACCAAGGACCATGTATGAACTGGACCTAGGCCCCCTACAAAGATGTAACAGATGGACAGCTTAGGCTTCAAGTGGGTTGTCTAGTAAGGAAAGTGGGGACTCATGAGACATAAACTCCCTTGCTGGATTTTAGATCACTTTCCCCTAGTAGGATCGCCTTGACAAGCCACAGGGGAAGAGGACACATTCAGTCCTGAAGCAACTTGATGAGCTGGATGAGAAAGGGAGTTCCCCTTTTCTGAGGAAAAGAGGAGGTGGGAAGGGGGCGAGATAGAGGGTGGGACTGGGAGGGAAGGAACACAAGGATGTAAGGTGAATAAAACAAATGAGAAAAAAAGAAACAGGAATTAAATAAAATTTAAAAAATTGAATTATAACCACAAGTAGACTTTGACCAGAAACAGCATTTAAGTCAATGCTTGTGTATCTGTGAATGTGGAGATAGACATGCTTACATGCAGATATTTGTCTATAAGTATTGTATTGCTACATTTAAAAATTATCTATAATTTTCAATTTTCAAAGTTCTTTTAACCCATGTTATTCATATTATAGGTGTGTCAAGATTGACTAAAAACATTCTGATATTCACAATCCAGACCATTAACTTAGCTAATGAAGGAAAAATGCATTATAAAGTACTCCTGTTGACGACTCCACAGTGACCTGCAATAACTCTAAGTGGTGTGAACTCCTTTAGAAAGGCTTCCACTAAGAATATATTTATTTCTAGCCAACCAAAGAGACCGCACAGAATGGAACTCTGGAACTCCACCTTGGGAAGCGGCTTCATCTTGGTGGGGATTCTGGATGGCAGTGGCTCTCCGGAACTGCTCTGTGCCACATTCACCGCCCTGTACATGCTGGCTATGACCAGCAATGGACTGCTGCTCCTGGTCATCACCATGGATGCCCGGCTTCATGTGCCCATGTACTTCCTGCTTGGGCAGCTCTCTCTCATGGATCTTCTCTTCACTTCAGTTGTCACGCCCAAGGCAGTCATAGATTTTTTGCTCAGAGACAACACCATCTCCTTTGAGGGCTGTGCCCTGCAGATGTTCCTGGCACTGACGCTGGGAGGGGCAGAGGACCTCCTTCTGGCCTTCATGGCCTATGACAGGTATGTGGCCATTTGCCATCCTCTGAACTACATGATCTTCATGAGGCCAACTATCTGCTGGCTCATGGTGGCTTCATCGTGGATCCTGGCAGCCCTGATGGCTCTAGGATACACCACCTACACCATGCAGTATTCCTTCTGCAAATCCCGGAAGATCAAACACCTGCTCTGTGAGATCCCTCCACTGCTGAAGCTGGCCTGCGCAGACACCTCCACGTATGAGCTCATGGTTTATGTGATGGGTGTGACCTTCCTTATTCCCCCTCTTGCTGCCATCCTGGCTTCCTACTCACTAATTCTGTTCACTGTGCTCCACATGCCCTCAAATGAGGGCAGAAGGAAAGCCCTGGTCACCTGTTCCTCCCACCTGACTGTGGTGGGGATGTTCTATGGGGCTGCCACATTCATGTATGTCCTGCCCAGTTCATTTCACAGCCCCAGGCAAGACAACATCATTTCTGTGTTTTATACAATAGTCACCCCAGCCCTGAATCCCCTCATCTACAGCCTGAGGAACAAGGAGGTCACTGGGGCTTTAATAAGGGTTCTGGGAAGATATATTCTTCGAGCACACCCTGCTCTCTAGGAAGGGATGACTTTTATTATTCCTTCTCCAAACAATTTTATATCAGCAACTCTTTAATGTTACAGTCTGACTGGGAGGATACACACGACAGAGCTTCATTTTCTTCTATGCAACTGCTGTGAGTAGAAACCTTGAGCTGAACTCGTCTGGTACATACCACCATAGTCTTAGAAGCCCCACATCAGAAAAAGGGGCTTAGGGAATAAAAAGCTTTGAAGAGCTCTACTGGAGGCTCACTTCATGGCTGGGCACCATCCCAACGCATTACCAAGTAGACATGGTCAAGAGTCACATAACGGTGAGACATAGCATTCATTCTGGCCCAAGAAATCTCCAGTAGCCTCTATTTTCACTTGATCTGCATTTATATTAATAAAGTGAAGATGCAATAAAGATAGTTCGTACTTCTTTGGAAGAATGAAGTTGGTGAGGGAAAAGGTGTGTGTGTGTGTGTGTGTGTGTGTGTGTGTGTGTGTGTGTGTGTG
>NW_026596356.1:1027072-1031846 GCF_907164565.1 Psammomys obesus | reverse complement strand
GTGTGTGTGTGTGTGTGTGTGTGTGTGTGTGTGTGTGTGTGTGTGTGTGTGTATGTATGTATGTAAAATTACAGGTGCATTTCTATCCTGTGACAATGTTTCCCTTTGTGGCACAGAGGGTAATACTTATGTTGACATAGTAGACTATCAGGAAATCGACAGTCATGAAATTATAATCAGAAAAATGAATGAAGTTAGAATAGAAAATATCTATGGTTAAACAAGAGCATCAGGAAAACAATAATATCAAGAAAAATCTGTTGTATATATTGTTTGCATTATTAAAAATGTATCCTTACAGATATACAGATGTGTTTAGAAACATCAAAATAATCACAAGGAGGACATATCCTCAAAGTGGGTGTGTGCTTGTGTCTATGACCACAAGAAAGCAACGAGAAAATATGCCTCATTCTCTACCTTAAGTGGACTTCAGTAAAGATGAGAGTTTTAATTCATAGAAGTCGTAAGGTGCTTTGGCTTATGTAAATGATGTTATTATTGATGAGAGTGCTTAGAAATTCCTATTATCTTTGCTTAGGTCACTTAAAATTTCTTAATCTCTCAAGATAAACATACTAGAATAACTAAAGTTAATTGGATAAAGTTCTTCATAAAAAGTGTAAAAAATCAGTAATTAATAAAAAAACAACCATGTTTTTCTTTTTGCACTTGCATTTTACTGAACTGAAATGTAAATGATAATTAAACCATGTTTGCCATATAAATTTGGTGAATCTTATCCATTGTCATAATGGGATATTTTAGAATATTGATAAAGAAGAGACCAGAGCCCTTGATTTTACAATATGATTCTCCTCATCTTCTGTGGCTCTTCAGACATGGAGTTATATATTTTTGTGCCTCAGTTTGCTGATCTCTTGAAATGATTATCCTAAGTCTGATAAGTCAGATATCATGATGTTTCCAGTAATAACACTAACTAATAACACCATTATTTAGACCTGGTTAATTGTGCTGAAACCATGACAGATTTTATATAGATTAATTATGGTAAAATCATCAAAATACTGTTATTTTATTGCATTTTTAAAAAGTGGATTATTATAATCACCATTGTATAGTAGAATAGATAGGAAGATAGATGCATTTCCTGTAAATCGTTTTACATTATATGCTTTTCATCCATTTTAAGTTCTTTTTTTTATTTGAAAGTAGATTGTTCTCTCATATAGTACACTCCACAGATTCTCTCCCTCCACTCCTCCCAACTCCTCCCTACTTCCCCTCCCCCCCTTCACTTCCTCTCCCTCTGGTTTTTGTGTTTTTTTGTTTGTTTGTTTGTTTGTTTGTTTGTTTGTTTCCGGAAAGGAACAGGCCTCCCAAAGACAACAAACACAACAAAGCAAGACACAATAAGACAAGGCAAAAGTCCTCACATCAAGACTGGACAAGGCAACCAATTGTGAGGAAAAGAGTCCCAAGAGCAGGCGCAGAGACTTGCTCCCCCTCGGGGGTTTCCACAAACACATCAAGCTAACAGCCATAACAGACACGCAGAGGTCTTGTTCAGACATTTGCAAGCCTGGTGCTTGCTGCTTGGCCCATAAGCCCAGCTTATACCAGTTCATTGAGCCATGTTACCCTGGTTTCCTCCCTTCCCACTGACTCCTCCGATCTTTCCTCCTATCTTCTGTGGGGTTCCCCAGGCTTCAGGGGGAGAGACATGATGGAGACCTCCAATCCAGAATCCATCTGCACTAGCGTCTGACTATGCGTCTCTGTGCCCACTCCCATCTGCTGTTGGAAGAAGTCTCTGTGATGATGACTGGGCAAGGCACTAACCTATGAGTATAGCAGAATATCACTGGGAACCATTTCATTGACTTTTTTTCAGAAAGCCAGTTTTATGTCTAAGACTGTCATAAACTCTGTCACCTGCATACTCACACCAGATTGCCTATACAGCCAGCAAACAGTCTGGCCACCATCAGACCATGCCAGAGAGGTCCTTGCTTCCAGAAGCATGGAGGGCTCTATCTGGAGTAACTGCTAGATAGACCAGATTGTGTTCAGATGATCAATGTAGGCAATGTTGTTTGTCTTCACTTTGCAGTTAACCAAATTCTATACCTTGACCAACCTGTCCCGTCCACAGGAGACAATGATGGGGTTGTTGCTGTTCAGGGAGAAGCATGCACAGACACCCATTCTGATGGCTCTCATCCTGGACCGTGTGCTTGCAGACTCTAGAGTATTTTATAACTTTATGGTCTCGTCTCAAGGTCCAGAGACAAGCTACTGGTTCTTGGAGGAAACGGCTATGCTCAGCACATCCTTGGCATGACCTACAAATCATCTTGTGGTGGTGTCTGTTGTGAGATCTCAGAGGCCCAGTGTTCCACCCCAGGAGCCTGAGAGGGCAAACTGGCCACCAGAGGCGATATTAACGTCTTTGACAAAGCGGGAGTGACCTTGCAGAACATGCTGTGGTATGCTATAGTTGGTCTGATCCCTTGGTCAGCTTCCACATTGCGATGGTCTTGTCTCAGACAGTATCACGTTAGAGAACGGCAGAATGGTGGTGATACAGGCTATCCGGCCCTTAGCACCCTTGAGGGTCCCATAAAGGGTCATCTGTTTGGTCATGCCTGCAGAGGGCAAGAGTATCACTGATAACTCAAAGGAAGGGAGCCACGCCATTGGGTTGCTGTGGAGTTATCCAGTTTCCAGTTCCTGGCCATCCAGGCTTGTGGTGTGGGCCTCAAGTTAAACCAGACAGTGATTGGCCACTCCCACAGGTTCTGAACCACCACTGCCCCAGAACATCTTCCAGGCAGGGCAGATTGTAGGTCCAGGGTTTCGTGGCTGAGTGGGTGTCCAGGCTTCTTTTTCTGTAAACCTACAGAGTAACTTCCATGCCAAAGAGACTAGACCTTAGGGGTGAAGGCTCCGTGTAGGCACCAGCTCTACCTCTTCTTATTCAATGAGTTGTGTGGATGTTGTTCTTGGTAATACCCCACCATTGCCCATTCTCAGAGAGTGACCCTCTGTCCTAGCATCAGCCTGGCCTGTTTAGGGATCTCCACAGGGCCCCATCATGGATGCAACTGGAAAAAAAAATCATTGTGAATGAGGTGGCCCAGATCCAGAAAGACAAAATGGTATATATTTACTTATAAATTGATATTAGCTGTTAAGTAAAAGAAAATCGAGCTGTAATCCACTGACACACTGAGGTTAGGTTAAAAGGAGGACCCCTGGGGATCTCCCTGAGAATGGAAAATAGAATATATTTTGCATTGGGGCCAGGGGTGGGTGGGTTAGGGGAAAGGAGGGATCAGATTGTGGGGAAAAGGCAGATTGTGGGTGAAGGCTCCGTGTAGGCACCAGATCTACCTCTTCTTATTCAATGAGTTGTGTGGATGATGTTCCATGCCAAAGACACTATGGAAATTGGCAAGACAAAAACAAGGTAAGGCAGATTCTGGGACACTCTCATACCTCTGTAGGGCATTTGAACTTTATCTTATAGACTGTGATTTAAACAAGACAAATGTAATGGCTCCTAAATTGCTTATTAAAAACGAGTTCTTAGTGCTGTGAAAGCTGGCACTATTGGCCATTGGAATTACTCCTTAAGACAATTGCCAATTGTTTCCTAGCACAATAAAAGCATGTTTTGTGGGTAACAGAATAACTTTGGCATGCATACATATCTGCTCACATCTAATCCTTTTTAGATAGTCAACTAACGCCATAAAAATGTTCACTGCACTAAAGTTACATGTGTTTAATCTCAATGCAACATAATAGCAATGAGCAAACATTTTGTGTTAAGTGGCAGATAATAAGTATTTAAAGCTTTGGGGATCATATTGTCCCAGTAATGAACCAACTGTGTTGTCACAGCAGCGAGGCAGTTATGGCCATGCAGAAGCAAACATGTGGCAATAAAACAATGCCAACCCCCTGGGAGGCTATCTCTGTCTTTAGCGTCACTGTTTCTGAACCCATCTCCTCCACTCAAGCAAGAAATCTTTCAATGTAGTAGCTTGAAAGGTAAGTTATCTTTTTGTGTATATAAATCCCAGGTGAGAGATGGAGTTTGCAGAAATGTGGACCCAAACTGAGAGTGTTCTGACCTTTGGGATCTTCAATAAATGCTTCAGCATCCAGGCAGTGAAGATTGGACGGATCCTGAACCGACACGGGAGCAGCTCGAATCTTGTGCTCACATTCTGTTTTTTGAGACACAGTTGTGGGGCTCCACAGACTGCTAAGTGAGGTTCAGGAACAAGAGAAATTGATACCGGAGTGAAGGATGGTGGGGAATCTAATTTAATCAGACACTGAATCACATCTCAAGGTGATTTTAGGGAATTTGTACTTAGGAGTTAGTGCAGAGTAGCTTAGCGGTTTCCTCTAATGCTGGAGTTACTCATTTCTTCCTCACAATTTTCAAATTATCTTTCTCTATACATATACTGAGTTTCTGAGTGGGTTGAGTGTATTTAGAAACATACACATAATATATATAAAACAATAATTAATGTAAAAAGGAGTAATGAATTTTAAAAAGAGAAAGGAGGGGTATGCAGGACAGTTTCAAGGAATGAAAGAGAAGTAAATTATGTAATTATATTCCAATTTCAATAAATTAAAGAAACAATTTTTTCAGTTTGATTTTAGAATTTATTCACTTTACACCCTATCATAGCCCCTCCCTCCTCTTTTCCCAACACCTTCCCTTTCTTCTCCTTATTCCCTCCCTCCTCTTTTCCCAGCACCCCTTCCCCTTTCTTCTCCTTAT
>NW_026596356.1:992814-1027062 GCF_907164565.1 Psammomys obesus | reverse complement strand
CCTCTTTTCCCAGCACCCCTTCCCCTTTCTTCTCCTTATTCCCTCCCTCCTCTTTTCCCAGCACCACCTTCCCTTTCTTCTCCTTATCCCCCTCCCTCCTCTTCAGAAAAGGAGAGCCCCCCACCAACTCACCCCATCACAAGTCACAACAAGACAGTGCTTTCTTTTCCACGGAGGCTGGAGAAGGCAGCCCAGCCAGAGGAAAGTGATCAAAAAGGAGACAACAGAGTCCATGTCAGAGACAGCCCCTCCTTTCCTTACTAGGGCACCCACATGAGGCTAAGCTACATCTGTGTTGCAGGCCTAGGTCCAGACCATTCATTGTCCTTGGTTGGTACTCCACTCTCCATATGCCCTTCTGGGCCCAGGTTACTTAACTCTGTTGACCTCTTGTGGAGTTCTTGCCCCTTCTGGGTCCTTCAATCTTACTCCCCCAACACATACACTTTTCCACAAGATTCCCCAGTGCTCAGCCTAATATTTGGCTGTGATCTCAGCATCTGTTTCGATCCAATGCAGGTGGAGCCTCTCAGAGGACATCTATGCTAGGCTCCTGTCTGCAAGTATAGCAGAGTATTGTGAATAGTGTCAAGAGTTGGCTCTCTCACATGGGGTGAGCAGAAGTGCGTGAAGAGAGGGAACAAGGTAGGAGAGGGAGTGCAGAAGGCAATGAGGGTGGAATCAGATATGGGGAGATCATGGGCAGGAGGTCATAGTCTTAGAGAGAGAGGAGAAACAGAGGATGGGGGCATTACTGAGACAAGCTGGAGACCTATGACAGGGGAGGCTCCTGTGAGGATATGGGGGAGACTTCAGCTAACACTCTTCATAGCAGGGCTCATGGAGATTGAAGAAGCAACTTTCTAGACAGACAGGACTTTTAGTGGAAGGAGGGGAACACCAAACTCCCACAAAAACTTCGACCCAAAATTTACTCTGCTTACAAGATGTGCAGGGATAGAGTTAGAGCAGAGATTGAGGGAATGTCCAATCAATGCCTGGTCCAACCTAAAAACAAAAGTAATTCCCATTATAAGTAATAAAAATCCAAGTGACAAATTCATAAATAGTTATTACCTCAAGTATAATACCACTCTCTGTGTTTTTGATCTAGAATTTGTTAACATTATAAGTAATAAGAATATGAATTATGCATATGAAAATAATACAGTTAATTATTATAGCTCACAAATTAAAAGAAGCATTTAAAGTAAAATTTAATATATGATGTTTATTGTGTTTAGGAAAGAAACTTGTATCTTACAAATATCATGAGTAGTTAGTTGATGTTGGCCTTGTTTTCTATTACCTCTGTTCATAAGAATTCACCTAAGGAAAAGATCAGTCAGCTATCCAGAGATTTAAACTTCACTAATTGCCACAAACACAAGCAAACAGCCAGATAATACATTAAATATTTATTAGTGACACAATAGTTATACAACAAAATATTCACACTATGTAATTTACTACCAAATACAACTTTCAGAGCAATTTAATCATGTATCAATTAAAATTCATGATGCAATCATTAATTTCAGATGCTTTATTGGCTCATGTTTGTGTCTGCTATCTTAATTAGTCATTATAACAGTTCTAAAAATATGTCTTTTATTACTGAGAATATAGCCTAGCTTATCATAATGAATAGCTTATATTATTTGGTTCAGAAAGCCCATGTACCATATTCAAAGTTATAGAAAAAAAAGGATGTTTTCATTGTGTAAGCTTTTCACATTCTTGGTTAGGTTTAGCCCACGTCACCGCTATTGTTCTGCTAAAAGGACACAGGGCCAGGGTCTTTAAACTGATTCCTAATGATTTTCGCTATACCTGTAGTTTATTGCATCTTTCAGCCCTTGTCAGAGAAGTTCTTGGTGCATTCGATGGCAATTAACAGAGAGACACCTAACTAGCCAAGGTGCAGAGAATAAAGTACTGCAGAGTGCCCAGCCTTAAACAGAACATCTGGATTATACTTTTTCCTCCCAGGACCCAAAGGTCATTCTGAAAAATGGGGCTGATTTCAAGAGCCAGAAGTGGCAGGTGACTCCAGGTAAACAGCCTTTCCTGGACCCAGCAGGGAAGCTGTGCATGCGACTCACAACAGCTGTGTCAGCATGCACAGGGCCTGTGCAAGCTCAAGCCGGAAGGAATCCTAGCGTGAAGGAGGCAAGTGGGCACGAATTCCAACTCCAGCTGAGAAGCTGTTGGCAATTCATAGCTCTTGAGCAATGGAGAGTCAGGTTTCAAGTGGATGGCCTCTAGCAGGTGGGCCACACCCCAGTGTTTGCCCGCAAACTCAGGAGTATGTGCGCAGCACATGTTGGGCACCATGGGTTTAAAAAGAAAAGAAGGACACAAGGTTTGGTGGGCAAGGAGGTGAGTATAATCTAAATATATGAAATTTTCAAAGCATGAAAGTTTCACATCTTAATGATGTGCCCTGTTATGTTTTCAGGGTTGCATTTATTGTGTAATAATTAAATATTACTGTGTTTTCACCTCAAATATTTATCTTTTATAGAAAATACTTTCAAAATCCCTCTTCTGGCTTTTGTAATTCGCTGACAGTCCCCCTGCTGTGCAGTAGCACTCCAGAGCCTCTTGCCACTCTCCGACCTTGATCCAGCACCTACTGATCTACCTACCTCCACCTCCCTTCCTTCACAGTCTGGATAAAACTATTGTATTGTAAATTTCTAGGAGACCAGCTTTAAAATAACATGTTTTAGTATTATAAATGAGTCAGTTGTGATGCTTTTTTATTTGGTGATAAAAAAGTTCTGGAAAGAATTAGTCAATTTCCGCAAACAGCCATACCCAGCTCTTTAGTACACAAATTAAAATTAATGAGAAAATATTGTCCCTTTTCCTATTTTTAAACTGTGTCTGTAGTTGATACAAAAATATTCATGGACATGGAGTACTGTATGATATTTTGACACATACAAACATCAAATGATGTTCCAGTCAGGTACAGGCACCAAACACAGACCCTTAGCAGTGGCTGAGATGTGTTCATGGAAAATGGAAAGGCACGGTCGTATCCCACTGCTACCTTTCATTATTCACAGGATAGACACAGATGTGTTTGCTCCTCTTCCCATCAGTACAAGCAACGAGAAGGAAAGCTATAAACACATGATCTGAGCACTGGCATTCTGAGACCATCTAGAAAGGTTGATGCTTGGAGAGGAGGATGAACATGATGCAAACTTACAACAGCTGAACACTGGGCAAAGCCGTCACTGTACATAGAATGTTTCAGCAAGTTTGGCTCTTTTGTTTTTTCACTTAAAAATTTTTGTTTTATTTTTATTAGTTACAGTTTATTCACTTTGTATCCTAGCTGTAGCCCTCTCCCCCATCCCCGCCCAATCCCACCCTCCCTCTCTCTTCTTCTCCTATGACCCTCCCCCAGTCCTATGAAAGGGGAGGTCCTCCTCCCCTTCCATCTGACCCTAGTCTATCAGGTCTCATCAGAAGTGGCTTCCTCCTAGTCCTCTGTGGCCTGGTAAGGCTGCTCCCTCCTCAGGTGGAGGTGATCAAAGAGCCAGCCCATGAGTTCGTGTCAGAAACAGATTAGACATATAATATAGGATAATCATACTAAAATATGTACACCTAAAGAAGCTAAGCAAGAAGGAGGACCCCTGGGTAAAATGATCAATCCTCATTCGGAAAGACAAATGAGATGGACATCAGAAGAGGGAGAAAACAGGGAACAGGGCAACAGCCTATCACAGAGGGCCTCTGAAAGACTCTACCCAGCAGGGCATCAAAATGTATCCTGAGATTCATAGCCAAACTTTGGGCA
This sequence comes from Psammomys obesus, assembly GCF_907164565.1. Taxonomy (NCBI): domain Eukaryota; kingdom Metazoa; phylum Chordata; class Mammalia; order Rodentia; family Muridae; genus Psammomys; species Psammomys obesus. The sequence continues at coordinate 1,023,242 of NW_026596356.1, read as the reverse complement.
GAGTACAGGGAATCTTATGAGAGAAGGGGGAGATAGAAAGACCTGGAGGGAACAGGAGATCCAAAAGGAGAGCAACAGAACCAAAAAATCTGGGCACAGGGATCTTTTCTGAGACTGATTCTCCAACCAAGGACCATTCGTGGAGATAATTTAGAACCCCTGAACAGAAGTTTTTTTTTTTTCACTTTTAAAATATTACTTATTTATATTTTTTATAAATTAGTTTATTTACTTTGTATCCCAGCTGTAGCTCCCTCCGAATTCCACCCTCCTTCCCTCATTTCCTCCCATACCCCTCCCCAATTCCAATGATAGGGGTGGTCCTCCTCCCCTTCCCTCTGACTCTAGCCTATCAAGTCTCATCAGGACTGGCTGCATTGTCTTCCTCTGTGTCCTGGCAAGGCTGCTCCCCTATCAGGAGGAGGTGATCAAAGAGCCAGCCACTGAGTTCATGTCAGAGACAGTCCCTGTTCCCATTACTCAGGAACTCACTTGGAGACTGAGCTGCCATGAGCTACATCTCACATTCAGTTCTATAGTGATCATTAAAATTATATTTGAATTTAAATAACAAGATATTTTGAATAAAAACTGTGCAATTCTCATGAATCCTCTCAAATTTATATGTGAGCTTCCCACTTGAAACCATTTTCTCTGATTGTTGCTCAATATGATTTAAAGTTTATGGGTTATATCAGGTGGCAATGTCTTAGATCCTTGTAACAAGGCAACTTAATTGAAAAATGAAAACTACTTTTAAAGATAAAGAAGAATGATTTTAGAGCTGAGTGAATCTTATCTTATGAAATACCACAAGAAGGTAACACTCAAACAGTATTTACAAAGGTATGTTTGGCTCCATAGTTTAATATCAAAATGTACATTTTTATTCTCTGTGTTTTGTGATAAATATTTCAAAGTGAATGTTTCTGACTTTGAGAAGATTTGTGTATAAAAGGCAGCTATTAATGACATCTAGAAGTTAGAGTGTGTTGACAGTAACGGTTTTCCCAGGACTCTCTTCAAAGCCCCGCTGACCTCCTTATTCCTCAGGCTGTAGATTAGAGGGTTCAGGGCTGGGGTGACAATTGTGTACAAAAAAGAGAGGAAGTTTTCTTGCTGGGAACTGTGATAGGAACTAGGCAGGATGTCCATGACTGTGAGAGGCCCATAGTACATCCCAACCACAGTCAAGTGGGAAGAACAGGTGACAAGGGTTTTCTTCCTGCCCTCATTTGAGGGCACTTTGAGGACAGTGTACAGAATTAGTGTGTAGGAGGCCAGGATGGCAGCAAGAGGAGGAATAAGCAAGGCCACACCCATCAAATAAACCATGAGCTCATATGTGGAGGTGTCTGCACAGGCCAGCTTCAGCAATGGAGGGATCTCACAGAACAGGTGTCTGATCTGGCGGGATTTGCAGAATGGATACTGCATAGTGTAGACGGTATATCCTAGAGCACTGAGGGAAGCTGGAATCCAGGATATGGCCACCATGAGCCAGCAGACGGTTGGCCTCATGAAGATCATATAGTTCAATGGATGACAAATGGCCACATACCTGTCATAGGCCATAAAGGCCAGAAGGAGATCCTCTGCACTACCCAGAGCCAGTTCCAGGAACATCTGAAGGGCACAACCACCAAAAGAGATGATGTTGTCTTTGAGCAGAAAATCCATGACAGCTTTAGGGCTGATAACTGATGTGAGGAGAAGGTCCATGAGAGAGAGCTGCCCAAGCAAGAAGTACATGGGCACGTGAAGATAGACATCCATTGTGATGACCAGGATCAGCATTCCATTGCTGATTAGTGCCAACAAGTACAGGGCAGCAACTGTGGCACAGAGCAGTTCAGGAGAGCCACTGCCATCCAGAATCCCCACCAAGATGAAGCCGCTTCCCAAGGTGGAGTTCCAGAGCTCCATTCTGTGCAGTCTCTTTAGTTGCCTAGAAACAGTTGATGCAGTTTAGTCTTGCTACTATAGACCTAGTTTTGTAAAACCAGAGGCCTCTGAGGGTACGCAACATAGCTTTCATAAGATGATATTTTCCCTACTACTAAATAGCTATGGTTCTTGATTTCCAAATTTCTAGTTCTTAATTGTATCATGATAAAATTTTTGTCTAGCTGAGTGTGGTGGCACACGCTTGTAATCTCAACATTTGGAGAGGCAGATGAAGGCGAATCTCTCTATATATGCTGAGAATCATAGCCAAACTTTGGGCAGAGTGCAGGGAAATTTATGAGAGAAGGGAGAGATAGAAAGAGCTGGAAGGAACAGTTGCACCACAAGGAGAGCAACAGAACCAAAAAAATCTGAGCACAGGGCTTTTTTGTGAGACTGATACTCCAACCAAGGACCATGCATGGAGATAACCTAGAACCCCTGCACAGATGTAATCCATGGCAGCTCAGTGTCCAAGAGGGTTCCCCAGTAATAGTAACAGGGACTGTCTCTGACATGAACTCAGTGGCTGGCTCTTTGATCACCCCCACCCGAGGGGGGAACAGCCTTACCAAGCCACAGAGGAATACAATGCAGCCAGTCCTGATGAGACCTGATAGACTAGGGTCAGATGGAAGGGAGGAGACCTCCCCTATCATTGGACTAGAGGAGGGGCATGGGAAGAGGGAGGGAGGGTGTGATTTGGAGGGGATGAAGAAGGTGGCTACAGCTGGGATACAAAGTGAATAAACTGTAATCAATAAAATAAAAAATAATTCTTTTGTAATGTGGTGTTCAAAATTAAATCTGAATTCTGGCTCTCCATTTCTTTAAAGATGAAGTAATCTATATTCTAGTGTGCAGTATCTTTTATTGGTTGTTTTTGTTGTGCTGATTTTTGGTGATCAGATCTCAGCTCCCTTAGTATTGCCACCCATCTTTAAAAAAAAAAAAATGTTATGTATGCACAGAGGCAAGAAGAGGCCACCCTTTCCAGCCCTATGCATTTTCAGGTTTTTTTTCCCATTTGATATTTTTAGTTTAGTTTAATTATTACAATTTATTCACTTTGTATCCCTGCTATAGCCATTCCCCTCAGCTCTTCCCAGTCCAGCTCACTCTCCCACTTCTACCCCTATGCTCCTCACCCAATCCACTGATAGCAGAGGACCTCTTCCCCTTTTGACCCTAGCCTTTCAGTTCTCATCAGAGCTGACTGCATCATCTTCCTCTGTGGCCTGGTAAGGTTTCACCCCCCAGTGAGATGTGATCAAAGAGCCAGCCACTGAGTTCATATCAGAGCAGCCCCTGGTCCCCTTACTAGGGTACCCATTTGGCAACTGAGCAACCTATGAACTTCCTCTGAACAGGGGGTCTAGGTCCTCTCCGTGCATGGTCCGTGGTTGGAGTATCAATCTTTGCAGGAGTCCCTGGGCCCTGGTTTTTTGGCTCTCTTGATCTCCTTGTGGAGCTCCTGTCCCCTCCAGATCTTTCCATCGTCCCCTTCTTTCATAAGATTCCCTGCACTCTACCCAAAGTTTGGTTATGAGTCTCAGCATCTGCTTTGATACCCTGCAGGGTAGAGTCTTTCAGAGGCCCTCTGTGGAAGGCTCCTGTCCTGTTCCCTGTTTTCTCCCTCTTCCAATGCCCATCCCATTTGTCTTTCTAAGTGAGGATTGATCATCTTACCCTGGGTCCTCTTCCTTTCCTCTGCTTGAAGCTACCGAGGTTCTGTACCAAAAGACTATCATGTTTGTAGGCAAGATGACAGGTACAGTGAGAGCAGCAACTAACTTCAAAGATGGCTTCACTGGAGAGAAAGAAAGCATTTTAAGGGTAGGACAGTCTTTTCAAAAGATCCCAGAAAAGCTCCAGTTTCAGCCAGCAGCGAATCATAAAGTCACTCTTGCACACGTTTATGCTGCACATACTGCTCCTCTGGATTCTGTTTGTTCTTTCCGTCTGGGTCATGGGTTTTCAAGGGACATTGTCTGTACCAGCTTTACGAAACTAAAGAAAACCCTGCTGGGTAGAATCTTTCAGAGGCCCTCTGCAGTAGCCTCTTTCTGTTCACTGTTTTCTCCCTCTTCCAATGTCCATCTCATTTGCCTTTCTGAGTAAGGATTGATGATCCTCCGAGGGTCCTCCTTCTTGCTTAGATGTACAGATTTTAGTATGATTATCAGATATTATATGACTAATATCCATTTATTAGTGAGTATATACCATGTGTGTCTTTCTGCTTCTGGGATGCCTCAACTCAGGATGATCTTTTCTAATTTCCACAATTTGCCTGCAAATTTCATGACTTCCTTGTTTTTAATTGCTGAATAGTATTCCATTGTGTAAATGTATCACAGTTTCTGTATCCATTGTTCAGTTGAGGGATATCTAGGTTGTTTCAAGCTTCTGGCTATTACAAATAAAGCTGCTATGAACATGGTTGAGCAAATGTCCTTGTTGTGTACTTGAGCATGTTCGAATATATGCTTAGGAGTGGTATGGCTGGATCTTGAGGAAGCACTATTCCTAATTGTCTGAGAAAGTGCCAGATTGATTTCCAAAGTGGTTGTACAAGTTTCCATTCCCACCAGCAGTGGAGAAGGGTTGCCTTTTCTCCTCATTCTCTCCAGCATGTATTGTCACTTGAGTTTTTGATCTTAGCTATTCTGATGGGTGTAAGGTAAAATCTCAGAGTCGTTTTGATTTGTATTTCCCTGATGACTAAGGATGTTGAGCATTTCTTTAAGCATTTCTCTGCCATTCAATATTCCTCTATTGAGAATATTTTCTGTCTAGCTCTGTATCCCAGTTTTTAATTGGATTACTTGATTTGTTGTTTTGGGCAAAGTGCAGGGAAACTTATGAGAGAAGGGGGAGATAGAAAGACCTGGAGGGGACAGGAGCTCCACAAGGAGAGCAACAGAACCAAAAAAATCTGGGCATAGGGGTCTTTTCTGAGACTGATACTCTAACCAAGGACCATTCATAGAGATAACCTAGAACCCCTGCACAGATGTAGCCCATGACAACTCAGTGTCCAAGTGGGTACTCTAGTAAGGGAAACAAAGAGGAGCTGTCTCTGACATGAACTGATTGGCCTGCTCTTTGATCACTTCCCCCTGAGGGAGGGGCAGCCTTAGTAGGCCACAGCAGAAGGCAATGCAGACAGTCCTGATGAGACCTGATGAGCTAGGGTCAGAGGGAAGGGGAGGAGGACGTCCCCTATCAGTGGACTGGGGAAGGAGCATGGGAGGACAAGAAGGATGGAGGATGGGATTGGGAGGGGACAAGGGAAGAGACTACAGCTTGGATACAAAGTGAATAAATTGTAATAAATAAAAAATAAATTAAAAAATAAAAATAAAAATAACCTCAAAAAATAAATAAATTAAACAATATTTATAAGAACCATATTTTTTTTCTAAAGAGATAATGGTAAGTTATTTCCTAGCAGTAAAATATTATTAGAAGAAAACATGACTATCTTGCAGTATATAGATTTTTTTCTAGTTTTTAATTTTTACTACTTTTTATAAGTTAAAAAATATTTATTTATTCAATTTAAATCATGATCATAGCTCCCTTTCTACTCTCCTCCTGGTCCTATCCTCCCTTCCTCTTCCTCCATTTCCCCTCCCCTAATCCTCAGAACAGGGGAGCCTCCCTCACCTACCCCCCACCTCATCATTTCTCATCAGCACATCTTCCAATGTGGCCTGGTGAGGCAGCCTCACCAGGGAAAAGAGATCAAAAAGCTGGCAACAAAGTCCATAGCAGAGATTGCTCCTGCTCCCCTTATTAGGAAACCCACATGAATCCTGCTATGTTCATCAGCTACCATCTGTGTAGAAGGCTAGGTCCAGTCTATGCATGGTCCTTATTGGTGCTTTAATCTCCAGAAGCCCCTCTGGTTCCTTGTTAGTTGGCTCTGTTGCTCTTCCTGTGCAGCTACTGTCACTGCTTGGTCCTTTTATCCTCCCCTGCCACTCCCCATCCCCACTTTCCAACAAGACTCCCTATGCTTTGTCCAATGTTTGGCTGTGAGTCTCAACATCTGCTTTGAGCCATTGCTGGGTGGAGCCTCTCAGAGAACAGCTATGCCAGGCTGTTTTCTGCCAGGACAGCAGAATATTGTTAATAGTGTCCGGTTGGCTCTCTCCCATGTGGTGGGTCTCAGGTTGGGTCATGCAGTGGTTGGACATTCCCTCAATCTCTGCTCCAACTTTACATCTGAACATCTTTTAGCAGGGTAAATTTGGGGTCAACATATTTGTGGGTGGGTTGGTTTTCCCTTCTCTTCACTAGGAGGCCTATTCAGAAAGAGGGTGTCCTCTTTGGTCACCATGATCACTGCTATGAGGAGTCTCAGCTACAGTCGCCTCAGATCCTCCCAGAAGCTTACCCTGTCTTAGGAATTTCATGCATTCATTGTATCCCCTATTCCCCTCCCTCCAAACCCTCCACTACTCAGTGCATTGCTTTTCCCTTCCCAGTTTATCCACTCTTCTTTAATCAGATGCATCCATCTAGTGTTTCCTGTATGTGCGTGGGTATAGAACAACATAAATGGGCTGTATCTATAAAGAAAATTTTCTGTTAAAATTTCCATCATATATTTTAATGTCAAATAATAAATTGAAACAGAAATTATCACCAAAATTATAATAACCATAGTATCTACTTCCTCAATCTTGAAATTGTAAAAAAAAAAATTACAAGAAAAATATGAACTATGCAAATCAAATGATATAGGGTTGTTACTAATAAATTAATGCAACTTTAATGTGCAATATGCAAAATGTTCAACATTTTCATTAAAATGTTTTTTATTCAATTCCAAGACTATTCAGTTGCTTTTGATCCTGATTTATATAACTATTCATGAGACATTTCCTAAGGGAAAAGATTAATCACATATATGAGAGTTCGCCATTGCTAATTAACATAAACACATACAAACACATGCATAAATCATCATTTATTTGACAGTGATGAAATAGCTAGTTGCATTAAAGCACCCATGTGCTGTCATACTACTCACAATTGCTAGGGCACTTTTCCTCATAATAGATGTAGAATTTAATCATTTATTACACATGCCTTGCTCCATCTGTTTATATTTACTATATTGCTTAATGTTCACAACATGGTGAGCGAGGTCTTTTTCTTACTGGAGATTCATAGTTTACATATGTTTTTGTTGTTGTTGTTGTTTCAAAAAAAGTCCAAGTTCAAAGCTATACGAGAAGTTGGGCTTCATTTAATTCCAACTTCTGTGTTCTGGCAGCTCCCCAGAGGCCCTTTACCAGCTCTCTGTATCACCACCATAGAACACAGAGCCTCTACTCTGTACCACCAGGTGAAGAAACTTCTACAAGAACATAACAACTTAGTAAAGTGATTGCCGGCATCAAAAATGGAGAGAAATTAATCTAAATGAATGTGAGATTTTACTCACACTACTTACTTCTAGTATACTTATATTTATTTTCTCTAAAAACATATTTTATTTAAACTGTTACATAAAAGGCAAACCCACATTTATATCTTAATGATATACCAAGTTAAGTTTCTGTATGTGTTTGCACCGTATATTTGAATTATGTAAAAGGTATTTATCTTCTCAAATATCTATTGATTCTCTATGATGAAAACTTTCAAAATATTTTCTTCTGGCTTTTGGAACACATAGTCTATAGTGAGCTTGCTATTCAATGCATAACTCTATTCCACTATCCAGCTGTGGCTCAGTACCCACTGATCAATGGTTCCCTGTTTCTCTCCCTCGACTACAACAACTTTACCCAGCCTCTTTTATGCACTGTTCTATTTTCAGTTTCTATGAACCCAAATTAATAAGAACTTTGTTTAGTGCCATAAATGAAAGAATCATAATAATAGTTTCTTTTTGTTAAAACAAGCAGGAAATAATCAATTTCTACAGACAATACCAATCCCCTGTAGATTTAAGTTAACAAGAAAATCACATTGTCCCTTTCCCCTATTTTTCAATTTTTAATTTATTTTTCCCTTCAAATTCTTTATTGATCTATTCCTAGGGTTTTTTTTGAGGAAACTCAGACTGATTTCTAAAGCAGCAATGATTCTTTATACTCCCACCAACAGCATGCCAGCCAGTGTGTTCCTCTCCCCATATCCATGTGAGCATGTGCTGTCAACTGTAGTATTGATGACAGTCCTGTCTAGTGTTTCAGTCCACTGTCTAGAGTTTCAGTTCAATACAAAATCCGTAAGAGTGTGCACATAGAGTACCATAGATATTTTGAACACATGTATATATTGTGAAATATTCATGTCTAGACAAATAGTAAACATGGATTGTTTATGATTGTTGAGATGTTTTAATGCATTAGGAAAAATGGACAAGTGTGGTCTCATCCTATTGTCTGCTGTTATTATATACAGATTAGAATGGTAAGTGTTCATTTCGATTCCCATAACTGAAAACGGAAGGAAAAATGGAAAAGAAAAGAAAAATAAGGGAAATTGCAGAACATACACAGAGAACACACAAACAGAGAGAGAGGAGAGAGATTGGACCATGCTGTCTGTCAGGACATCCATAAATGTAGTTGCTTAGGAAGAAAGAAAGAATGAACATGATGCAAACTTGTTAAGCAAAATATCCACTGTCAATATTACATCTTTGGGCCAAGATTTATGCAAATATGAAGAATCCTCTCCAATCAATATGTGAGTTATCACTTGAGCCTAATCTGGTTTTTGGTTCAATAAGGACTTAAAATCTTAGGGGTCATGTTCAGGTGGTAAGGCCAGCTTGAAACTCTAAAACAAGCATTGGGAAATGATGTCTAACTTTTAAAGTAGTTTCACATAGTGTGAACTTTATTTAATAGAGTACATCATAATATTTAGTGTATTTTAATAGGTTATTGTATCTCATTCTTATGTATAAAAAACACATTTTTACTCTCTTAATTTTACCAGTAGTATTTAATTCATAGTAGAAATATTATTTTAGGTCGAATATGCATTAGAATGCAGCTAGATATTAGAACTATCTAGAATGTAGACTGAACTGACAACAACCTTTCCCCAAGACTCTCTTCAAAGCCCCAGTGACCTCCTTATTCCTCAGGCTGTAGATGAGGGGATTCAGAGCTGGAGTGAAAACTGTGTAGAAAACGGAGCTGATATTGTCTTGCTTGGGGCTGTGGAAGGCACTGGGCAGGATATACATGACCATGGCACCCCCATACCACATGCCAACCACAGTCAGATGGGAAGAGCAGGTGACAAGGGCTTTCTTCCTGCCCTCATTTGAGGGCATGTGGAGCACAGTGAACAGAATTACTGAGTAGGAGGCCAGGATGGCAGCAAGAGGGGGAATGAGCAAGGTCACACCCATCAAATAAACCATGAGCTCATATGTGGATGTGTCTGCACAAGCCAGCTTCAGCAGTGGAGGGATCTCACAGAACAGGTGTCTGATCTGGCGGGATTTGCAGAAGGGATATTGCATGGTGTAGATGCTATATCCTAGAGCACTGAGGGATGCCAGGATCCAGGATGTGGCTATCATGAGCCAGCAGACTTTGTGACCCATTAGGATTGTGTAGTTCAGAGGTTGACAAATGGCTACATACCTGTCATAGGCCATAAAGGTCAGAAGAAGGTCCTCTGCAGTACCCAGTGTCAGTGCCAGGAACATCTGAAGGGCACAGCCCACAAAAGAGATGGTGTTGTCTCTTAGCAAAAAATCTATAACAGCCTTGGGAATGATAACTGATGTGAGCAGGAGGTCCATGAGAGAGAGCTGCCCGAGTAGGAGATACATGGGCACGTGGAGTCGGGCATCCATGGTGATGACCAGGAGCAGCAGTCCATTGCTGGTCAGAGCTAAAAAGTACAGGGCTGTGATAGTGGCACAGAGCAGTTCAGGAGAGCCACTGTCATCCAGAATCCCCACCAAGATGAAGTCATTTCCCAAAGTGGAGTTGCAGAGCTCCATTCTCTTTTGTCTCTTTACCTCTGTAGAAAGCATATGGTTCAGTGAAATTTTGCTAATACAAACTCAAATAGTCAATTATCACATTGATAGCCCCTTGTGTTACCTAGAATTACTTCAACAATATAGGATTTTTCAAAAAAGTTTTACTTCTTGGTTTATACCCCCCCCCTCTCTCTGTATCTATCTATCTTCTTACTTTAATCACCTAAAGGATCCATCTATGTACAGAATAGGAAGTATGGGAAAGATAGAAAGTCAACTCATAAAGTAGTACCTAGGATACTAAACTTAGAACATCTTTCCAGAAAGTAAGGTCTTTCTTAAGATCAAAGAAATAGCCTAACATGTATCATTATAGCATAAAGCTTAGAAAATGGCCTTAAATATTTCAGTTAGTTTTCCAAATAGAAATGCTTAGAATTTCTATTAAACTCTAAGCTGATTTCAATGAAGTACTGCTATTGAGTTTTATTCCACATTTCACTTTTTAAGGATTTTTTTTAATGTGTAGGGGACTAGAGATATGATCAGCTGTTTAAAACTGGGCTTCTACAAATTATTCAGCCCTGACATGGTATGAGAATATTAACATTTCATTAGTTTCCACTGGTTTCTCTCTGGGCCATTAGTATGGTCAGAAAATAGTAAACAAATATCACTTTGAATTGGATGGTTCTTGAGGGTTTCATTATCTAAATTCAGCAACACCCACAAGGTCTAAAGACCTATATGAGAAAGGAAGTATTCATCTAGACCATAACACAGAATCTTTGTCAATTCCAGTTGCTTCTATCTTCTATGTTTTAGTTCCAAATAGTAGTTTTTATAGTGAATTTTGTTTTTTCAACAATTTCATACATGTCTATGACTTCTTCTACTCACTATCTTCCCTCCTCTAATTCCCAATGGCTGTTTTCCTCTTTAATATTCAAAAAAGTAGATATAAAGGAAACAGAGATCAAGGACCTAGAAATCTGATTCTGTAGCTGCTCACCTTAGGATTTGCTTTGAACTGGTTTTTGGCTCAACATGTCCATAGACTGGCTATACAGTTCATTAAAGGGGAGACATACCTTACCTCAGGTTGTAAAATCCTAGCCGCCTGACCTCCTCTGCTTCCTCTGGGCTGCTTGAAGATTGAAGATACTGCACTATAGCTGAGGAGAGCAGATGTAGTTTAATCCAACAGCAGTTAATTGATTTGTTTTGCTAAGTTGCTGCAGTGTGTCAAGCCAGGCACCTTATGTGTTTCAGTAGATTCCTATGAAGTAAGATGATAGTTTTTCTATTATAAGATAAAAAAAAGAAGGAAGTTGTAGAAACTGCTTCCTCTTTGCTTGCGGCAGAAAGTGAGTCCCAGTAGCTTTTTGTCAGTTTCTAGGTAGCTCTTGGGCTGGATGCTTGGTTTTCTTCACCCCTGCTTCCATCTCTGGAAAGAGACAAAAGCTGCATGAAATAAATAAAAATTAGAAGGGGTATCTAAGGCTCTGTGCTCTCACCTGAATGTCCCGAGGGTCAGGTGTAAGCCAGGGCCTTATCCAGAAACAAGCCACTTTGTCTTCTGATCCCACAACCTCTCTGTTTTTCTCTATGCGTAGCTTCAGAGAGACTTATTTCCCAGCTGAAAAAGTCTCCCTTGGAAATGTTGGTCTGGAAAATAGTAAATTAAGGAATCCTCTTTGGTATGTACCCTGGCTTCCTTTTCCTTCAAGCATCTGTAATTTAATGAGATATTAAAGCTCTAAGTTTGTTCATCTCTGAAATTCAGGACCAAACTACCTTAAGCTCCAACATGCTGAGATGATAGGAAATTATCACCTAGTTTGATAGAAACTTACTGTCCAGTTTTCCCAGAGTTTTGTGTAATCCTTGAAGACATATTGAAAATCCATATTACTTTTTTAAAAACTTGTTAATTTTTTCACACATTTTTGACCTTATTCTTTCCCCTCTCAACTCCTTCTAAATCCTCTCCACCTCACTATCCACCCAACTTCATGCTTCCTTCTCTCACTCTTTCCAAACCACTCCCCCAAAACAAAAATAAATAAAAAATTAAAACAATGAGACAAAAATATTTAACATGGAAAAATTAAACTGATGTGCAGCTAAAAGCTCTATCCCTACTGACTAGTGTTCATGGTACTGGAAAGCACTTTGCATTCCACTTGAGGGAAGAAGTAATCATCATCATCACCATATCACCAGCTACAAAACCTGTGACATAAGTGTCCGGTACAATAGTGGCAGAAATGTTATGGGAGTAACCAAGTGCTCTTTTAAAAATTGAATTTAAGCTCTATTCCATGAGATGGAACCCGTATCGGACACTGCTAAAGTGGCCAAGAGCCTTCGACTGGATAAGCCATGGGTACTAGGAGAAAATCTGTTACTGTTATTTGACAGCCCATTTTTAATAATTCTAACTAAACAAACCTGCAGCAATTTCTGGTCTGGTCAGACTATAACCCAAGGAAGAGAGTGAGTATAGCAGAGTTTCTGCAGTTGCTCCCTTTATTTCTGTAGACTCCCTTTATTTCAATTAGACTATTTCTAATTCCACATGGCTGTTTTGTGTGGAATCTGTAGATGTGAGATCGCCCTTTCATTGACCAAGTAAAGCTTGTTTGTGTGTTCATGTCTTGGTGCTACTGCTGTCTACCATCAGTGATGGTTAAAGAAAAAGAGATCAATTTTTCAATATTAAGCAGGAAATTAAAAGAAATTCACACATTTAGAGTTACAGAAGTTTAATATTCATTAAAATAGTTCACTGTTCCTGTTTATATGAGTTATCCATGATGTAAATATACTTGAATAAGAAAATAGCAGTAATAAACCAAGAAAGTATGTGTCAAAGTGCTGAGGAAATAAAACTCTACACCTAGACCATATGTGCACAGATGCACTGTCATAAATGAATGAAACATGAAGAATTGATCTCCAAAGCACCTAATAAAATACTTTCAGAAGAAGAAAAACAATTGTTAGATAATGTAATGAAAGGAAGTCTCGGTAAATTCAAAGTCTTATTCAGTGAGTAGGCAGAATTAATTCTAAAAGTTCAGAAACATTTATATTATTAAATATGTTAAACTTACAAAAATGATAACACCAGATATGGTTTTCATTAACATTCTTGATGAAATTTCAGAAGCAGAGTCTTTTTAAAGGCTCCACTTTTATTCATTAAAATGATCATTTCTCCTTTTCCTTTTTAAATAGGAAAAAAATAACACAATGAAATCAATATTTCATAGTATATAGCTTTGCAAGTTTTGACAAACCAACAAATTCATATTATAAACAGAAAACCTAAACCACCTACAAAGCTGTGCCACGTTCCCTAGTGCCCATCTGTAATCATTTTGTCTCCTCACACAACATCCACACCAAGTGGCTAATCTGTTTCATAACTATTATATCACTGAAGAATTCAGAAGAAAAAATTCTGAATTCTAGAACTGAATTAAGATGAATACACAAAATGCCTACATTTATAGGACACAATAAAAGCAGTCCTAAGACTAAAGTGGTTATTTAGAGTGAAGGGACAACACAGAGCTCTGATTTTAATAATTTGGTATTGACAATATTTGAAATTTATGTTTCTAAGTCAGTAGCTAAGCTTTTTTATTCAAAGTATTTAGCTGTTTCAGCTAAAACTGCCATTACTCATTTCTTTTATTAATTTAAAATTTTATTTTATTTTTATTATTTACAGTTTATTCAGTTTGTATCCCAGCTGTAGCCTCTTTCCTATCCCCTCCCAATCCAACCCTCCTTCTTCTCCTATGCCCACCCCCCAGTCCAATGATAGGGGAGGTCCTCTTCCCCTTCCATCTGACCCTAGTCTATCAGGTCTCATCAGGCCTGCCTGCATTGTCTTCCTCTGTGGGCTGGTAAGAATGCTCCCAACTAAAGTGGAAGTGATCAAAGAGCCAGCCACTGAGTTCATGTCAGAGATGGTCCCTATTCCTCAATAATTTCAAATGCTTCCATATATTTTGAATTTTTACCATGTATATTTGCTACACTTGCTTCATTAAAATTTAATGGTTGTTTTTTTAAATTTTTAAGCTTTTATTAATTACACTTTATTCACTTTGTATCCCCCCATAAGCTCCCCTCCTCCCCTCCTAATCCCACCTTCCCTCCCCACTCTACATGCATGCCCCTCCCCAAGTCCACTGATAGGGGAGGTCTCCCTCTCCTTCCTTCTGATCTTAGTCTATCATATCACATCAGGAGTGGCTGTATTGTCATCTTCTATGGCCTGGTAAGGTTGCTACCCATTCAGGGGAAGGTGATCAGAGAGCAGGCCAATCAGATTATGTCAGAGGCAGTCCCTCTTCCCATTACTATGGAACCCACTTAGACACTGAACTGCCATGGGCTACATCTGTGCAGAGGTTCTAGGTTATCTCCATGCATGGTACTTGGTTAGAGTATGAGTCTCTGGAAAGATCCCTGTGTTCAAATTTTCTGGTTCTGTTGATCTCCTTGTGGAGTTCCTGTCCTCTCTAGATCTTACTATTTCCCACCTCTTTCATAAGATTCCATGCACTCTGCCCAACACTTGGCCATAAGTCTTAGCATTTGCTTTGATAGTCTGCAGGGCAGAGTCTTTCAGAGGCCTTCTGTGGCAGGTTCCTAACTTGTTTCCTGTTTTCTTCTTCTGATGTCCATCCTTTTTGCCTTTTGGGATGGGAATTGAACATTTTAGTCAGGGTCCTCCCTCTTGATTAGTTTCTTTAGATGTACAGATTCTAGTAGGTTTATCCTATGTTATATGTCTATATGAGTGAGTATATACCATGTGTGTCTTTCTGCTTCTGGAACAGCTCATTCTGGAAAGGATGATCCTTTCCAGTTCCTACCATTTACCTGCAAATTTCATGATTTCCTTGTTTTTCATTGCTGAGTAATATTCCATTGTGTAGATGTACCACAATTTCTGTATCCATTCTTCAGTTGAGGGGCATCTGGGTTGTTTCCAGCTTCTGGCTATTACAAATAAAGCCACTACAAATATGGTTGAGCAAATGTCCTTATTGTGTACTTGAGCCTCTTTTGGATATATGACTAGGAGTGATATAGCTGGATCTTGAGAAAGTGCTATTCCTAGTTGTCTGAGAATGTGCCAGATTGATTTCCAGAATGGTTGTACAAGTTTAAATCAATCCAGTGGGAATGGTTTTTGTTTTAACTACAATTTCCATTTTAAAATGTTCTTGGTCCACAAGGAGAGCAACAGAACAAGAAAATTTGAACACAGGGAACTTCCCAGAGACTCATACTCCAACCAAGGACTATTCATGGAGATAACCTAGAACCCTGACAATGCAGCCACTTCTGATGAGAACTGATAGACTAAGATCAGAAAGAAGGAGAGGAGGACCTCCCCAATCAGTGAACATGGGGAGGGGCATGCATGCAGAAAAGAGGGGGGAGGGTGGAACCGGGAGGGGAGGAGGGAGGGGCTTATGGGGGGATACAAAATGAATAAAGTGTAATTAATAAAAGTTAAAAAAATTTTCTTGGTTGTTGATAGTTTTTGAACTTTTCAAAATGTCAAACATTTCTTCATAAAATTTGAAGGCAGTTAGATTATTTATTAGATTATTTTACAACTAGAAATCAAGCATTTTGCTGTTTTCTGGTGTGTGTGTGTGTGTGTGTGTGTGTGTGTGTGTGTGTGTGTGTGTGTGTTCAGTCATAGGCAATTTTATACTGGTAAATTGTGATGGTTTGGGCTGATGTACAAATGAGTGCGGGAATGAGGACATCAAGAGCAATTGAATAAGAATCTGTTGCACAGAAGAATGTATGGTAGGACAGGTTTGTTGAGGCAGTTTGACAAAGAGGAAAAAACAATGCTCATACTTAAGGTTTAATTTCTTCAATAACATGGATGGTGGTATTTATTAAATAGAATAATGTGGAAAACATAACATTCCTTGTCCTAATGAAGTAATGGTTGAGGAGTATATGGTAGACAGTAAAGAAGAGAAAGCAGAAAGGTTTAAGTTAGGAAATTGGGACAGGATTTGCTCATGAACACATGTGGAAAAGTAACATTATCTGATTTATATTTGCAGAGTATCGGACAAGATTAGCAGGGAAAACAGTCAAAGTATGTCTTTGGTCATCCTTGTACTTCCTATTAGACATGAAACACATGAGCCTGATTTATGCATGTGTTCAGCCCTTTGTGTCAAGAACATGCAAATGACATTTGGTCTTTGAAAGCAGCATAATTTGGGAGAGATCAGCAAAACTGAAAGCTGGAGTGTCAGTGGAGTTTAGCTATTGACAGGCAGTTGTTATACTAGAAGTCTGTGTGAGCTGTGCACATAAAGATGCAGGTAGGAGAGTGGGGTCTGTAGCTGACTGTTTGGTTCTATATGGAATTTTAGACAAGTTCAAGATGTTGACTATTTATTTGTTAAATGATGATTTGAAAAGGTTTGAGGAACATAATGGTATACATTGCTTTGATGGAGAAAGCAGAATACCATAAAAACGCTCAAGTTTATAAATAAGTTGCATACACTCATGCTGAAGGGATTTAACATTGCAGATAGTATGATTAAATATCTGTCATAAATGGCGAAGAGGATAAAGATACTGAAACTGAGCAGGCAGTCTTGTATAAGCTAGTTGGGCTTTTTGCTCAGTAGGTAATCTAATAGAACACAAACTGAAAAAGCAAGAATAAGAAAGAAAGCTGCTATTCAGAGAAATATGAAATCTTGTGAAAGAAGTGGGAAATAGTAAGATGTGGAGAGGGCAGGAATTCCACAAGGAGAGCAACAGAACCAGAAAATTTGAACACAGGGGTCTTCCCAGAGACTCATACTCCAACCAAGTACCATGCATGGAGATAACCTAGAACCCCTGCACAGATGTAGCCCATGGCAGTTCAGTGTCCAAGTGGGTTACATAGTAATGGGACTGCCTCTGACATAATCTGATTGGCCTGCTCTTTGATCACCTCCCCCAGAGTGGGGAACAGCCTTACCAGGCCATAGAAGATGATAATGCAGCCACTCCTGATGAGATTTGATAGACTAAGTTTAGAAGGAAGGAAAGGGGGACCTCTCCTATCAGTAGATTTGGGGAAGAGCATGCGTGAAAAGGGGAGAGGGAAGGTGGGATTAGGAGGGGAGGAGGGTGGGGTTTATGGGGGATACAAAGTGAATAAAGTTAAAAAGCCCAGTGCTAGGAACGGATTGCCTTGTTTGGCCAGAAAATTCACATAGATCCCCAAATATTGCTTGCTATTGCCCTTGGTCTTGGTTACCCCAACTGATGGCAACCTATTGATGGCAACAATAGGTTCCAAAGAAACCACATGCTTGAATGGTAGATCATGAAAATGTCAAACTGGTATTGAACTGGAAGCTTCTCCATTTTGCCTAGTTTTATTAGTGACAGAGTGGTAAAAGAGGAAGAAAGGAATTCTCAGCCCAACCCTACCTTAGGCCTTGTGAACCACAGCAGTGACCTGCCTGGTGAGACCATGCCCACTCGTGCAATAGTGGTGTGAAAGTCTATAGACTAACCAACAACTTTTGGATTGGATTTACGTCTTACTCTACCAAACTCAACACATATCTGGCACAGCTATTTGGACCAAGAATCTGTAGCTAGATGGCTCATAGGAAAGTAAGTTATAAGAAAACTTACTACTATCATTCTGCTAAAGAGACAGTATTAAACCATTAAACTGACTTATCTTTATATATGCCTATATACATATATACATCTATAACCAGGTTAATGGAGATGCATATCTACACAAGTGCATCTCTCTAGCCTCACCAGAGAAGCTTCTTTTGCAATAGATGGCAATTAACACAGAGACCCACATTTTCCAAGGCACAGAGGATAGAAGGCTGTGGAAGAGCAGCCCTACCAGGGCATCTGTATCATACTTCTTCTGCCAAAGCTCAGACACTGCTGTGAAAGAATGGGTGGAAAACTGTAGAAAGCAGAGGTGGCGGACGATTACAAAGAAACAGCACTTTCTGAAACAACAGAACAGTTGCATTTTTTATGAACTCGCATTGGTTGTGACAGCATGCACAAGACCTGTGCCAACTCAAACCAGGTAAAATACTCAGCAAGAAAGGTGGTCATTTTCAATAGCAACAAAATAGCTAGTTATTTTGCAAAACATCCAATGTAAAGTCATATACAACCACTTACAACTTCAGTGCAATTTTGTCCTAAGACTGTTAAAATTGATGAAGTAAATCTTCATACTCCAAAGGTCTCACTCAAAGTCTTCATGTGCGCTGTTTTACCCAGCTCTCACAGCAGTGCTAATAAATAGGTGTTTTATTACAAGGGCTTTATAACTTATAGACCTGGTTCAGAAAGGCTATGTAGATGTTCTAAGTTATTCAAGAAAGTGCCATGCACTAATTTCCAACCCCTATACTCTGACATCAGACCTGAGTCTCTTCATCATTGCCATGTAAGGCCACCATACAATAAGGAGGAAAACATCCCAGTGTGTCAACTTCTGAAGAAACCATTTGTGTGATAACTCACTAAGATCATTGCCTGAATCCAAAATGGAATGATTCGTATAAATACACATAGAGGTTGTCTCTGGGTAATTGTCCTTTAAAATATACCATGATGAAAAGGTTACAAAGTATTTAACAAGGGTAGTTTTATTCTAAATCAGCAGATACATTATTTGCTGGCTTGCTTTAACCAGGAGTATTACATTCATAGCTGAAACCGGACTGTGAGGAGGAAGTAAGTTTAGAAGGTAGCCATTAGAAAGAAATACCTAGAAAGTGGATTGTGTTGGCAGCAACCGTTTCCCAAGAATCTTCCTTAAGGCCCCCGTGACTTCCTTGTTCCTCAAGCTGTAGATGAGGGGATTCAGAGCCGGAGTGACAATAGTATAGAAAATAGAGAGGATATTATCTTGCTTGGGACTGTGGAATTGATTGGGAAGAACATACATGAAGGAAGCACCCCCATACCACATCCCAACCACAGTCAGGTGAGAAGAGCAGGTGACCAGGGCTTTCTTCCTGCCCTCATTTGAAGACATGTGGAGTACAGTAAACAGAATTCGTGCATAGGAGGTCAGGATAACAGCAAGAGGTAGAATCAAGACAGAGACACCTGCCAAATAAACCATGAGCTCATATGTGGAGGTGTCTGCACAGGCCAGCTCTAGCAAGGGAGGGATCTCACAGAACAGGTGTCTGATCTGCCTAGATTTACAGAAGGGATACTGCATAGTGAAGATAGTTAAGAGAAGGGCCGTCACTGAAGCCAGGATCCATGTTGTGGCTACCATGAACCAGCAAACACTTGGCCTCATGAGGATCATGTAGTTCAGAGGATGACAAATGGCTACATACCTGTCATAAGCCATGAAGGCCAAAAGGAGGTCCTCTGCACTACCAAGTACCAGTTCTAGAAACATCTGAAGGGCACAACCTCCAAAAGATATGGTGTTATCTTTGAGTAGAAAATCCACAACAGCCTTGGGAGTGATAACTGATGTAAGGAGTAGGTCCATGAGAGAGAGCTGTCCAAGTAGGAGGTACATGGGCACATGGAGCCGGGTGTCCACAGTGATGACCAGGAGCAGCAGTCCATTGCTGATCAGAGCCAACATGTACAGGGCTGTGATAGTAGCACAGAGCAGTTCAGGAGATCCACTGTCATCTAGAATCCCCAACAAGATGAAGCCACTTCCCAAGGTCGAGTTCCCAAACTCCATTTTGAGTGATATAATTAGATGCCTAGAAATAGATGACTCTATTAAGTTTTATTAATAAAGATCTAGTCTTGTGTTAGTACTTTGATACCCCAATAAGATGCTATCTTTATTCTGTAAAAATAACTTTTCTTTTTGATATCCAAATTTCTGTCTTTTAGTTGTATCTTGATGAGTATTCTGAAGATAAGCGTTGAAATTACTACTGGATCCTTTGTCAAAAATCAAGTGGCTACAGGTATGTGGGTTTATTTCTGGGTATTCAAATAGATTCCTCTGATCAACCAATTCTGCATGGTACTGGAATACTTCTATGCCAGTACTGCAGATTATACTACTATTGCTCTGTAGTGTAGCTTGAAACCAGGAATGGAGATACCTCCAGAAGCTCTCTTGTTGTATAAGATTGTTTTAGCCATTCTGGATTTTTTTGTCCTTCCATATGAAGTTTAGAATTGTTCTTTCAACAAAGGAGCCCAAACCCTACAATGGGGGAAAGACAACATCATCAGCAAATGACGCTGGATAATTGGATGTCTACATGGAGAAAAATGCAAATAGATCCATATTTATCTCCATACACAAAACTCAAATCCAAGTGGATCAAAGACCTCATCATAACATCAGATACATTAAATCTATTAGAATAGAAAGTGGAGAGTGTTTCAAACTCATTGGCACAAGAGACAACTTCCTGAACAGAACACCAACAGCTCAAGCTCTAAAATCAACTATTAATAAATGCATCTAGTTGAACTGAAAAGCTTCTGTAAGGCAAAGGACACTGTCAATAGAACAAAAAGACAATCTACATATTGGGAAAAGATCTTCACCAATCCTACATTCAACAGGGCTAATAATCAAAATGCATAACAAACTCAAGAAATCAAACACCAATAAACAAAATAGCCCAATTTAAAAATGGGGCACAGAACTAAACAGAGAAGTCTTAACAGAGAAATCTCAAATGACTGAGAAGCACTTAAATATTCAACTTCCTTAGTCAGGGAAATGTAAATAAAAAAAACTCTGATATTTCATCTAACACCAGTCAGAATGGCTAAGATAAAAAAACTCAAGTCACAGCACATGCTGCTGAAGATGTGGAGAAAGGAGAACACTCCTCCATTGCTTGTGGGAGTGTAAACTTGTACAGCCACTTTGGAAATCAATTTGTCACTTTCTTAGAAAATTAGAAATAACTATACCTCAAGACCCAGCTATACTTCTCCTAGGCATATACCCAAAAGGTGCTTCAGCATACAACAGGCACACTTGCTCAAACATTTTCATAGCAGCTTTATTGCTAATAGCCAGATTCTGGAAACAACCTAGATGTCCCTCAACCAAAGAATAGATAAAGAAACTGTGGCACATTTACACAATGGAATACTACTCAGCTGTTAAAAACAAAGAAATCATGAAATTTGCAGGCAAATGCATGGAACTAGAAAAGATCATCCTGAGTGAGTTAACCCAGACCCAGAAAGGCACACATAGTATGTATTACATATAAGTGGATTTTAACCATATAGTACAAGATAAGCATACTACAAGGCAAAGACCCAAAGAGGAGAAGTAATAAGGAGGACCCAAGTGAGGATGCATAAATCTTACTGAGAAGGGGGGATAGAATAGACTGAGGTAATGGCTGAAGAGAGAGAACAAGATAGGACAGGGGGCACAGAGAGTTAATATGGTGGAGATGAGATTTGAGGAGAGCAAGGGTAAGAGGACAGAAAGCCTGTAGGAAAAAAAAAGGAAACTGAGGGTAGGGACATCTCTGTGACAAGCTGAAAGCCTAAATCAGGGTAGGATCCTGGAAGGATATGAGGGGGATTCAAGCACAAACTCCTAGTAGCAGAGACCATAAAGACTGAAGAGGACACCTTCTAACTAGACTAGTCTCCTAGCAGATAGATGGGAATACCAACTCACCCACAAAAACTTCAACCCAAAATTGACCCTGACAATAAGATATGTAGAGATAAAGATAGAGCAGATAGATCAGAGAGTGAGAGAATGCCCAACCGATGCCTGGCCCAACCAAAGACCCACCCTATCAGGGAGCGCCAACCCTGACACTATGAAGGATGTTCTGCTAAGCCTGCAGACAGGAGCCTGTCAGAGGTGTCCTCTGAGAGGCTCTACCCAGCAGCACCTTAACACAGATACTGAGTCTCACTGCCAAATATTGGTCAATGCATGAGGAGTCTTTCAGAATAGTGGGAGGAAAGAGAAAAAGACCCAGAAGTGACAGGAGCTCCACAAGAAAAACAACAAAGCCAACTAACCAGGGCCCAGAGGGGTTTGCAGAGACTGAAGCATCAACCAAGGACCATGCATAAACTGGACCTAGGCCCCCTACAAAGATGTAGCAGGTTGGCAGCTTAGGCTTCAGGAGGATACTAGAGTAAGAGAAGTGGGGACTGCATAGGACAGGGACTCACTTGCCAGCTTTTAGATCACCTTCCTCTGGCAGGACTGCCTTGACAAGCTACAGAGGAAGAGGACATTTTCATTCCTGATGCAACTTGATGAGCTCAGGTGGATGGCAAAGGGAGCTCCCCTTTTTTGAGGAAAAGAGAAGATAGAAGGAGGCGGAATAGAGGGCTAGACTGGGAGGAGGGAGAGAAGAGGTTACAAAGGTGTAAAGTGAACAAAATAAATAAATGAAAATAAAATGAAATTACTACTGGAAAGGAGGCACTCACCTCTGGAGTACGATCTTCTCATGAAGCAGAACATAAGGATGTCTGAGTACAGCCATACACAAACATACTGTTCCAGAAATAGAAAGGATGTAACACTACAGCAGGATGTAGGACATCGAGGAGGTAGGACATGAGGACTCACGGAAGTACATGTAAGGAGCACACAGGATATACCAGCACACCATGCACATAAATGTCCCAGTAGAGAACAGTTCACATCTCTATTACTAAACTGCTAGAGAATGGTACCTTCGTAAAAAGTGATGAACCATTACTGCAGTATAAAGTGATGTGTATTTACAACAAAGCAGATACATGTGCTTCTGGGGTCTGAACATGCCTTTATCAGTCTTAAAATAGAGCAGCTGAACGGACAATGGAACTCAAAGAAATAGCAAATCTGATACTCTAGTTTGAGACTTTAGGGTCTTTAAATTTTATTTATTAACATAACATGAGCAGAGGCTATATTCATTTCAGTAAATGAGAGACAAATTCATTACCCTGGTGATGAGAAGCCTAGCTGCCTGACTACCTCTGCTAAATAAATTGAAATTATTTAGTACAAAGGAGGGCAGAAGTGGCTTTTCAGTTCTACTTACTTATTTTGTTTTGCTAAGTTGGTTAGGTAAAGAAGGAATTCTTACAATGTCAAGTGTCAGGACTGACCAATTCTTTCCTTCCATCTACAGATGTTCTCTGGAGAGAGATGTGGAGGCAGCCAGGCATCTAACAGTCTTTGAGTAGTATGCTAAGCTCAAGATGTCTTTACAGTTCTCATATCTGAGAACGAGCAGAAACTCTTTCTGTTCCACAGGTCTCATGGAAGAAGCCCTCTAGCTCTGTGTCAGTTATCCAACTGGTTGTGGGTCCACATGCTCAGATTTCTTCATCCTTCCTCCTTCTGGGAGCAAAGATCAAAGATGTAGGAAAGAGGTAGAAATGAAAGAAATGTACAAAGAGCCCCACCTAAATACACCTGAGGACAGCTGTGAAATGAGGCTTTGTTGAGGAGCACACTACTTCGTCTTTGGAGCTCATGGCCTCCTTTCTTCTTTTTTCTATCGCTGTCTTCAGCGGGACCTATCTCCCAGCTGAAATGGCCTCCCCTGGAAATGTTAGTCTAGGAAACAGTACATTAATGAATCCTTTGGGGTCTGTTTTCTAGCTTGTTTTTCTGAAGTCTCTATCTCTGAATCTGCTCTGAAGCCATGACTTTCTCTCACCATTCAACACAAGATCCATCAAGAGAAGAAACAAGATATGGAACAGAGAGTGGAGAGCAATATGGTGATATCATAAAAATGATCAAAATAAATGGTAGGAAAATGTCACTATGAAGCTATCTCTTTATACAGTGACAACTTGCTAATAGCTATTTAAAAGGTAAATAACTAAGATCAGATAATTTATAAAAATATATAAAAAATCATTGGCAATTTGCTTAAATGTGTTCTCAGAAAAGAGATGAGAATTTTCCAGAAAGTGAGACTTTATTGCATAAAAGCAAGACTTGTACTCACTAAAGGAACTCCTAAAACTGAGAGAATTTTGACCAACACAGATTATACTTCAGAATGGAGAAGTAGAACATCAAGTAAAAAGTTAACGTGATAACCACAATTTCTAATAATCTTAGCAGAAAAATTCAAAATCCAGAAAAATGTTAGGTAGTTTTAACTTTTTTATCGTGTGTGTGTGTGTGTGTGTGTGTGTGATTTTCACATCATGCACACCAATACCGCTCATCCCTCTCTCCCCCTCATACCTGCCCTCCACCTTGGTAACCAGCCCCCAACAGAGAAAAAAAATCTCTTTTGTGGAAACTGTAGTGTGTCACAGTGTGTCCCACGGTGTACCCTTTTGTCCATACTTCTTTGCTTACAAATGTTCATTGCAATGACTTCTTGGTCCAGTAAGAAGCCTCTCAGGTTTACTGCTATTCTATCAATACTACCTCACTGTGCCTCCTCTCAGATATCCTGGTACTGGCCTGAGTCATGATGATCCTGCAGTTTTGGATCTGTAGGACTGGCCTCTTCATGCACTCCAGCAGTTCACAGATAGGGTGGATGTTGGGGCAGGTCAATTCAAAGCCCTGGATTTGGGCCTGAGAGGTATCTGAGCTGGTCAGCCTGCTGGCTTTCCAGCTCTCCTGCCATTGGAGCATACTCAGCAGAAACCTTTGTAACCAGTGCCAGTTCTGCCCTGCTACCCAGGTGATGTCCAGGGCCCACTCTCCCAAGCGTTTCAGCCTTTGAGAGACGTAGCCAGTTTTCCCATTCTTATGGCCCAAGGTCCAGCTCTCTTTCCTGCCATAGATGGCAGAGGGTGAGGGAGGGGAGGGCATCTCTCCTTTGTCCATGCCACCTCCCAGTAGACAAGTTGCAGGGCCAGATCTCCAATGCTCATACCCTCAGGGCTGGCTTATCCATGTTCCTGCCATCAGGGTCAGCTCTCCTGTGCTCCCCAGGCAAGGTGCAGAGTCAGCTCTTCTGCTCTCATGACCCCTGGGCCAGGTCTCTGGCCTGCCATAGGCAGTGAGGGGCAGGGCAAGTGGGGCAAGGAGACTAGTGATAGGCCAGCTCTCCCATGCACCCATCCTCGGGCAACTGACCCACAACTCCCACAATGTGCGGGACCATTCTCCCAACTACTGCAGTTAGGGTCGCTTCAACTTTCCTGCTCTCACACCCTCAGGGCCAGCTCTCCCCCGGGATGGCCAGATAAGGGGTGGGGCCAGGTCTTCACAACCTTCAGACATCAACAGACCCAGAGGTGATCCCCCAGTGGTAGCACAGGCCAGGACCCACCAATGTCCCATGTGGGATCAGCAGCTACTCACATCAGGCTATTCCTCAGTTCACTCAAGTCTCCAGTTCTGCCTCTTATTTGTGTTACATTTGTAATCAACAAATGAAAACCATTTGATTTTCTTAAAGTTTAGAATAAAAAGAAATGAGCCTACAAGCAGCATTTCTTAGCATTTACTTGTCTAAAGAGTAGCTAAAAGGAGACTGAGAAAGAAGGATAAGGAAGGAACTGTGTAAGAGGTGGTGGATAAGCTGATTTAAAACATTGATAGCTGAGGCAGGTGCTGCCTGAGCAGCTGAGTTCTGTGGTCACCAACTACACAGACATATGTCCAAGCAAACGTGTGCACAGCAAGTAGAAAGGAGAAACAGAAGTGAGTCAGCTTTGAAAGGCACAAGTTCATGTTCAGAGGCCCACAAAGGATGACCTGATATTATGACAAGTCCCTGGTTCCCTCCTGCTGCTGCTAACAGCACACACAAGAAGCACAAGCAGTACTGGAGAAGAGAACCTTCACAGATGCTGTAGGACATCTTTTTTTCTTGACAGAGGCTCCACGGAGGGTTCTTGTTTCTTGGCTAGTTCTCATCACCATCTATTTGGTCCATGACCTTCTAGGCAAGACAATGTGGGCTAGAACAAGACCTCAGACCCAATAGTATGTTTAATGAGTAAGGTGTGTTGACTTGCCAAGCCAGATGATTTGCATTGAAACATACAATACTATCCAGTTTCCAGTCAAGCTCACGCTATTTACATGGAACTCGGCCTCTTACTGCTGGCCTACGGTTCCCCCAGTTCTTCCTTGTCCCCCCTTCAGCCATCTCTCCATTTCTTTGTGACTCCCTGCCAACCCTACAGAATCACTCCTTTGTCAAGGACACCACAGCTTCTCTCCTTGGCTGGGGCCAAGGTAGGCTACCTGTGTCCTCCTTCTCCTCTGCTATGCTGCTCTGTCCAGAGTACTCTTGGACCTGCCACTGCATGACTGCTTAGCCCTTCCTCCAAGCCTACCTCCATCCACCTCATCTGTAGACAGGAGCAGGGTACCTCTGCATCATTCGTGGAACAGGACCCTAAGTCCTGCTTAAAAGAATTGCAGAATCAGATTCCTTCACCTGACTACTGGCCTAATTAAAAAAACAAACAAACAAACAAACAAACAAACTACTGATCCAATATGAAGCTGTTTGGAGGCTGAACACAGAACTCCAGGTAGAGCTCAAGGTCTGGGACCAGCTGAGGTCTGAATCTTAAAACCTAGTGACACCCAAAGACTGAGAACCAAGCACCATTCATCTGGCCCACAACCTGTCTGCTTACAGAAAAGCAACCAAAGAGTGAAACACACACCCAACAAAGCTGAGATGAGGTATCTACACCAAGAAAATCACAAACATCCATCATAGGTCCAGATTCCTAAACCACTGCACACAAACACAACATAGACAAACAAGAAGCCAACAACCTCATTGCAGTAACCCCCAAACAATTTGGTTGAAGCCCAAGACAAGGACTTCAATCTAGCAATTATCAATGTGTTCAACGACCTTGAAGGGGGTATGAATAAACACCTTAATGAAGACTGTGAAAACACAAACAGCTGAAATAAGTATTAGAAACTGTTTGAGACATAAAAATAGAATCACTAAAGAAAACCCAATCTGAAGGAAAACTTGAAATGACAAAACTAGGAATTCAACAAAAAGCTCAGAGGTTAGCCTTACTAACAGGTTACATGACTTGGAAAAGAGATATTCACATCTTGAAAACAAGAGAGATGATATGGATAGCTCATCAAAAATATATTAAATTAAATATATATTAAATATATTTATATTAAAATATCCACGCATAAAATTTCCAGGAAAATTGGGACACATGAAAAGAATATGAATAATAGGTACAGAGGAATGAAAATAAACACGGTCAAAGGCACATAAATTGTTTTTAACAAAATAATAGAATGAAATAGCCTCTTGCTTAGGAGTGAGACCCTACGTCTGCTCTCACCTCCCGGTGCTGGGACCTGTCTGGCTTTACCCTGTGCAGATCTTTTGTACGCTGTCATAATTTGTGTTAGTTCATATGTACACCATTTCCTGCTGTGTCTGGAAGACACTGTTTCCTTGGAGGGATGCTTCACCTCTGACTCTTACAATCTTCACACCTCCTCTTCCACACAGGTCTCTGGCTCTTGAGGGGAAGGTTTAATGGAGACACTTAGAGCTGAATATTCCAATGTATCTCTTCACATTGTCCATATTTGTGTCTCTGTGTTAATTCCCACCAACTTCAAGAAGAAGCCTCTCTGATGTGGGTTGAAAAAGGCAGTATGCCATTGGGAGTCATTGTATTGCGATATTCTTTTAGCAGAATATAAAGGGTTTCCTTACACTCATTGTCTCAGGTTCTTGCCAACTTTAGCAGTGTCGAGTATTTAGGTTCCATCTCATAGGGCAGATTTTAGATTCAATCAAAAACTGATTTTTTTTTAGCCCTAAAATATTTGTATATAGTTTTAATGCCAATAAATACAAACAGCAATGAGATATTCATATTTCAGCAACAGCATTTCCAGAGGTACTGCCCGCTGGGAGCATGACACTGAAAACTACACCCAGAAGAAGACTTGGATTCACTTTTACCCAGGAGTCATGACACTGGGAACTGGTTGGCTTTTCTTGATAACACCTCTCATACATCTTTTCCCATACCCTACTGTGCTATCTTATGCCATAGATCCCCACAAGAGAGGAGCTGTGAGAATCTGATGACATTTAAATGGGTTTTATCTTTGCTTTATTTTATATGTTTAGGTTTATTATTTTTGTTATAACCCATTCTTTTAAAATTTTACATATGTATACAATGAACTATAATAAAACCTCTTATTTTCCCCTCCAGATCCTCTCTCAGAAGAACCCCTTTTGACTTCATGTCCTCTTTATGCTTTAATAGACCACTAAGTCCAATTAGTTCTGTCAATATGATCATGGGTATGGTGCAATCCACAGGAGTCTGGGTAATCTACCAGTGGCCAAATTTGCAAAGAACAATGACTTTTTTCCCATAGAAGCTATCAAAAATTTTAAATTGACAAGAAAATAAGATACATTGCCATCTTTTTTTTTTTAATTTTCCAGATTTCTAATCTAATCAATTAGGAATGGAGTCTCATGAGTTCCTTTGCCACCCTTGTTGGACTCTTGGCAGTCTCGATCTTGTCAAGTCTTGAACAGAAAAACCATAGCTACTGTGATTATAGATACCATGGCCATAACAAGCCCAAAGTTATCAGGAAAGCAGTGGCACTTGAGACAGCGCTCTGTGCACTGCACTTGATTTATCCTAAGGGTATGCTGACTTCTTACTGCTGAAAACAATACAGACTTTGCATGCAGTACATATAGGAAATGATCTGAAACTGAGAATCTTTCTCTCTGTGAGCTAGTGTTCGGTTTCAGAGGTGCTGTGAAGGCTGTTTGGAGACAAAAGACATCAATGGTCTTACCAAGAGCTGAAAATTACACACTACGGTACTGAATTGTGAGGTAAAATGTGTCTATTAGCACAATAGTGGCATGACTATTATGGTGTAACCAACTGATTTCTGATTGGCATGATAAACTTCTTTTCCAAGAAGAAGCAACTAATAAAGACATTCAAAATTAGTCCAAGTATTTTTAAGTATTTATGATTGCTTATCCCCAAGTGGGACATTGCTAAGGCTTGGGAAACTTCTAGAAAGAGGACACTAAAAACACGCAAGGAACAGAAAATAGATATGTGTGTTGTTTGCTCTCTTGGTAGATATTTTGACTGGAATGATATGAAATAATTATGATTTTATTTCCATTTCTCTGGTAGCTAAAGATGTTGAACATTAGTTTTCCTGAGTCAATATTTTACTGCAGGGCTCAAAAGGAGCTTTGACAAGGATTATTCTCACAAGGATAGTAGATAAAGAAAAACATGCTGATATATTCAGCTTGTCCTTTATCTAGAGTCCTTCCTTAGACATCAGCTAATCGCCTGCATTCATCTCCTTCTGCATAGATTTCTGGCAGTGGTAATGACTAGGGGTTCCTTTGATCCATGATACAAGGAATAATTATTCACACTCCTGTAGAACCCTGCCAGAAGAAACACCTCTTCTTTATTTGGCATCTGAACCTCTTCAGCTCCAAAAATAATCCCAGAACAATTGGTGTTGTCTTGAAATTTTTCCTTCTGGTTTTGTGGATAAAGCCTCTGTTTCTGATTAAGGTAATACATGGGGCTCCACATCTCGAGAAACAGTAACAAATGCTCACTTCTTTGTCTCTCCTAAGGACAGTTATGAGTGGTCTCGCCCTGCTCTGGACTCTACATGCTATAGTACAGATTTTCTAGGCAAGGCATAACCACTGGCATGATTGATTGTGACAAGTGTTTATGAGGGCAGCCAATCGCCTCTTGGGGTCCTCGGGAGACTCACGGATTTGTGCAGCTCCCAGCTTTAAGCCGTCTTCCTAGTGTGGAGGGTAATAACCAGAACCTGGAAACAACCCAGATGTCCATCAACGGAGGAATGGGTACAGAAATTGTGGTATTTTTACACAATGGAATACTACTCAGCAATCAAAAAGGAGGAAATCATGAAATTTGCAGGCAAGTGGTGGGATCTAGAAAAGATCATTCTGAGTGAAGTATCCCAGAAGGAGAAAGACAAACTTGGTATATACTCGCTTATATAGACCTACAAGACATGATAAACAAAATGAAATCTACACACCTAAAGAAGATAATCAAGAAAGTGGACACAGGCGAAGGTGATTAATCCTCATTTAGAAAGACAAATGGGATGTGCATTGAACTTATGACAGGAGTCTACCACAAAAGGCATCTGAAAGACTCTACCTAGCAGTGTTTCAAAGCAGACACTAAGACTCATAACCAAACCCTCGGCAGAGTGCAGGGAATCATATGAAAGAAGGGAAGTTAGTATGATATGGAAAGGATAGGAGCTCTACAAGGACCAAATATATCTGGGCACAGGGTCTTTTCTGAGACTGACACTCAACCAAGGACCATCTATGGATATAACCTAGAACTTCTGCTCGGATGTGGCCCGTGGTAGCTCAGTAACCAAGTAGTTTTCCAAAGTAAGGGGAACACAGACTATTTCTAACAGGATCTCAAGGGCAGGCTGTTTGAC
>NW_026596356.1:857261-992714 GCF_907164565.1 Psammomys obesus | reverse complement strand
GAGGGAGCGGGATACAGCTGGGACACAGAGTTAACAAAATGTAACTAAAAATAAAAATAAAAAAAAAGAAATTGTGGCTGAAGAAGATGTAGACATTAGCACTGACAATATAAAAAAAGAATGTGGCTGCTATCAAGAGGACAGAGAAGCGGAAAAGGGGAGAAGAGCAGGCA
The DNA here is from genome assembly GCF_907164565.1 of Psammomys obesus. Classification (NCBI taxonomy): domain Eukaryota; kingdom Metazoa; phylum Chordata; class Mammalia; order Rodentia; family Muridae; genus Psammomys; species Psammomys obesus. Next base: position 992,541 of record NW_026596356.1, on the reverse strand, counting down.
TCAACTGCTCTTTACCGTTTTATGAAGCAATAAACCAAGAAAGTATGCGTAAAAAAATAATAATAAAATAAAATAAAATTCATGTCACTAATTAACCAATAAATACATGCATTTCACTTGGTAAGAAAAAAAAAAGAAATTATTTCCTATAGTTCTTAGTTTAATATGTAAAATCTCAGGGTTTGGGTTCAGGTTCAGTGAGTACTTTCCTTTCGAACTTTATCTAAACAGCCATATGAGAAAATGAAGGTTAAAAAAAAAAAACTCTAAACAGTGTGAATAATATTCTACCAAACGCCTTGTGAAGCAAATGTTCAAAAAGTTATTCAAAAGATTGTTTTGTTGCCATACTTTTCAAACAAAGATACACATTTTTTTAATGCCCAGTTTTTTCCAGGGTTTACATAGCAGAAATCTTCTTATTTGGGGAGAAATTAAAATTGGAAGCAGATATTGTAACTACCTTGAGTGTGCAGGGAGATGGCAACAAGTATTTACTAGGACTCGCCTCAAAGCCCCAGTGACCCCCTTATTCTTTAGGCTATAGATGACAGGGTTCAGAGCTGGGTGACAACTGTATAGAAAACAGAGAAGATATTGTCTTGCTTTGGATTGTGGTAGGAACTGGGTAGGACATACATGACCGTGAGAGCCCCAAAATACATGCTCACAACAGTCATGTGTGAGGAACAGGTCACAAGGGCTTTCTTCCTGCCCTTGTTGGAGGGCATGTGGAGAACAGTGAACAAAATCTGTGCATAAGAGAAAAAGATAGCAGTAAGAGGGAGAATTAGCATGAGCACACCCACCAAATAAAACACAAGTTCATAACTAGAAGTGTCTGCACAAGCCAGCTCTAGCAAGGGAGGGATCTCACAGAACAGGTGTCTGATCTGTCGGTATTTGCAGAAAGGGTAATGCATGGTGTTGATGGTAAATCCTAGGGCCATCACTGATGCCAGGATCCATGAGGCAGCCACCATGAGCCAGCAAACACTTGGCCTCATAAAGATCATGTAGGTCAGAGGGTGACAAATGGCTACATACCTGTCATAGGCCATGAAGGCCAGAAGGAGGTCCTCTGCACCACCCAGTACCAGTTCTAGAAACATCTGAAGGGCACAACCTCCAAAAGAGATGGTGTTATCTTTGAGTAGAAAAACCATGATTGCCTTGGGAGTAATAACTGATGTCAGAAGGAGGTCCATGAGAGACAGCTGTCCAAGTAGGAGGTACATGGGCACGTGGAGCCAGGCATCCATAGTGATGGCCAGGAGCAGCAGTCCATTGCTGGTCAGAGCTGACATGTACAGGGCTGTGATGGTGACACAGAGCAGTTCAGGAGAGCCACTGCCATCCAGAATCCCCAACAAGATGAACCCACTTACCAAGGTCGAGTTCCTGAACTCCATTCTGCCAGGTTTCTTTGGTTGCCTAGAAAAAGATGGCTTGGTGAAATTTTGTTAGTATGGACTCTAGTTTGTAATATACCTGCATGATTCCAGCAAGAAGACAGCTTTCATTCTTTATTTTCAAATTTTGTGCTTTAAATTGTACTTGATAAAAGTTCTGAGGTTAGATGTCGATATTGATATTGACTGGAAAGTGGTACTCAGCTCTAGACTATAACACAGAATCCTTATCACTCCAAATTGAATATCTATTTATATTTAAAAAAAAAAACTAGTGAGAATCAAAGGGCAATAGAACCCAAAGCAAAAGTGAGTCTAGTGGTATAATTTAAATCTTTCAGGCCTGCTTTGCACTGTGCTGATTGCTTTAACATGCTCGGGGCTTCACATTTCATTAAATGAAAGTCAAATTCCTTACCTCAGTTGGTGAGAAGCCTAGCTACCTGACCACAACAGCTTCCCTTAGGCTGCTTGAAGAGAGGATGTTCCATTCCAAAAGGAAGGGCAGGCGTGGATTTCTTAAGCTGTGACTAATTGGTTTGTGTGCTAAGTTTGTGATAGAAGTCCATCAAACATTAGGTATCAGAGCTGTTCTGTGCCTGCCTCTCACCTACAGGTGTGTTGTAGAGATAATAGTGAGGACATCCAGGCAATTAACAGCCTTTGGCTAGCTTTCTATGGAGCAGGATTTTGGCTTTCCTATTGTCACTTCTACGGTGCATTACTAGAAACAACTTCCGTTTGACCAGTTACATGGGTGAAGCCCCTCTAGCTTCCTTGTCACTTTTCAAACTGCTCTTGGATCCTGATGTTTAAATTTCTTCATCCTACTAGTGTGTGAGAGCAAAAATCAAAGTTGCATGAGGAACAGGGATTCCGAGTTGACAAAAGGGTTTCTTTGATCTCCATCTACTTGTTTCTAGGCCCAGAGTTGCCCAGGGCCTCACCCACAAACACTCTGTCTTTTGATCCCAGGATCTCCTCATTTTTTCTTCTCTTGTGCTTATCTTCAGAGGGACTTATCTCCCAGCTGAGAAGTCCCCCTTGGAAATGTTGGCCTAGCAAGTAGTAAGTTAACGAATCCTCTTGGGATTGTGTCCTGGCTTGCTTTCCTGATATCTGCTGTCACTTAGCCAATTCTGAAGACCTGGGTTTCTCCTGGAATGTGAGATCTACCTTCCTCGGCTTTCCAAGTACTGACATGATAGGTAAATACTATCAAGACTTCATAGATCTGGTGTGACCAGAAGAGAAAATTTGACAAACTATGTTTACTTTTCTGGCTGCATAGACCTGCAGGGGTTCCAAGAGGGGCCAGTTTAGAAAGTTAGAGACGACCAACAGGAAATGGAACAGGTCAGGAACAACATTGCGGGGAGATTGTAAATGGTGGTGCAAAGCTTGGCCTACCCGCATGGCGGTTTCACAACAAAGCTTATCATTTTAAATAACTGCTACGCACAAACAACAGTTCAAAGGTTGAAGTAGCTTAATGTGACAAATAACTGAACTGGCACAATTTACTAACACACACTGTAAGTACTGCAGCTATTTGCCAAGAACTATTCTCAGAGAAGAGGTTAAAGAATCGCAAGCAGATGACACATGCGGGAAAGAACTCACATAGCTAAATGACTGGCCACACTTAACATAGCAATGAAGAAGAAATGTGTATTGTGTGTGTGGGGCGAACATTAGGCATGGATATGTCCCGGTGTTCACAAATTCTAATAATAAAAACGGGGGGAAGTTCATCCAAAGAATGTCACTTTTATAATGGTATCAGTTACTATTGAAACAGTGCAATTTTTATGTATGCTATTGCTGTAACCAACAAGTTAAAACCTGCATCTAACATTTTTAGAGTTGAAAATTAAGAGATGGGAAAGTTTAAACAGTGTTTTTCAGCCTATATTAGCGAAATGAGTGACTAATGGTAAGTAGACTGAGGAAAGGAGGATGAGAAAAAAACAGGTGAGAGCACTCCAGGATAATGTAATGAGACCGATTATGTGCATTCCCAGAACCCTGAGCAGCTCCACACTCTGACAACAAAGGCACACACCCACAGGAGTGTGTGAATGAGAGGGCAGAAACGTGAAATTTAGAACTGAAACGCCACGGACAGGTCCAATAATTAGGCGTTGAAGGACAAAGAAGGAAGACCTTACTTTATCCATTTGATTGTCCGTCTCCTCGTAAGCTGGTCATAGCCCTGAGAAGAGGCACAAGCAGGTGGGGTGTGCAGAGCCTCAAGGGTGATGGACACCCTTAGTTACTCGACAGGGCCTCCTCAGAGGTCGCTTGCTTCTCAGCTGGCCCCTGGTACCACCTCTTCACATGGGAAGCTCCCTGGCAAGGGCTGTCATATTATATCATGAACACTTGCAGGACAGGAGATTTAAAATTTGAATGCATGAGCTCTAAAGAATTCAGATTTTATGTTCTTTTGTTTTCCTTTTCATAATTTTTGGGTTTTCTTTTTAAATAATTTATTTATTTATTTATGACAATTTATTCACTTTGATAGGTGAGATCCTCCTCCCCTTCCAGCTGACCCTGCCCTATCAAGTCTCATCAGGGCTGGCTGCATCATTTCCCTCTGCAGCCTGGCAAGGCTGCAACCCCCCAAGGGGAGGTAATCAAAGAGCCAGACACTGAGTTTATGTTAGAGACAGCCCCTGCTGTCCTTACCAGGGAACCCACTTGAAAACTGAGCATGGGGTCTAGGTCCTCTCCATGCATGGTCCTTGGTTTGAGTATTTGCGGCACCCCTAGGCCCAGGATTTTTGGCTCTGTTGGTCTCCTTGTGGAGTTACTGACCCTCCAGGTCTTTCTATCAGCAATTAAAAACAAGGAAATCATGAAATTTGCAGGCTAATGGTGGGAACTAGAAAAGATCATCCTGAGTGAGGTATCCCTGAAGCAGAAAGACACAGGGTATATACTCACTCATAAGTAGATATTAGCCATATAATATAGGATAAACATACTAAAATCTATAGTCCTAAAGAAGCTAAACAACAAAGAGGACCCTAGGGAAGAGGCTGAAACTTCACTCAGAAGGGCAAACAGGATAGACATCAGAAGTTGGAGAACAGGAACCTTCCACAGGGGTATTTGGTTTGTTTGGTTGTGTTTTTTGTTGTTGTTGTTTTACTTTTTATTAAAACTGACTATAATTCTAATCGATACAGAGATGTAAATTACTTTGAACTTTTTGTTTTAAGTATAGAATATAATTTTCAAAAAGGGAAAAGGAAATATACTTGTTTGTACGTTTAGTTTTTTTTCTTTTTATTTATTTGTTTTTTATTAGTTACAGTTAATTCACTTTGTATCTCAGCTGTGGCCCCCTCCCTTGTCTCCTCCCAGTCCACCTTCCCTCCTTCTTCTCTCCCTATGCTCCTTCCCTCGTCCCAAGATATGGGAGGTCCTCCTCCCCTTTCATTTGACCTTAGCCTATCAGGTCTCAACAGGACTGGCTGCATTATCTTCCTCTGTGGCCTGGTAAGACTGGCCTCCCCTCAGGGGGAGGTGATCTAAGAGTCAGCCACTGAGTTAATTTCAGAGACAGCCACTGCTCCCCTTATTAGGGTACCCACTTGGACACTGAGCTGCCATGGGGTACACCTGAGCAAGCGTATCTCCATGCATGGTCCTTGGTTGGAGTATCAGTCTCTGCAAAGACCCCTGAGCCCAGATTTTTTGGTTATGTTGGTCTCCTTGTGGAGCTCCTGTCTCCTCCAGGTCCTTCTATTTCCCCCTTATTTCATAAGATTCTCCGCACTCTGCCCAGAGTTTGGCTATGAGTCTCAGCATCTGCTTAATACTCTGCTGGATAGTCTGTCAGAGGCTCTCTGTGGTAGGCTCCTGTCCTGTTCCCTCTTTTCTCCCTCTTCTGGTGTCTATCTCATTTGCCTTTCTGAATGAGGATTGAATATCTTCCCTAGGGTCCTGAACAAGAGTTTCAATAAGAGAAAGGGATGGAATGTGGGGTGGGGCTTATATGTGATGGGGAAATCAGTATTATAACACAGAACAATGGAAGAAACCATTCCAGGAAGAAATGTAAACAAAATTTGAGGAAAAACAGTGAAATTGGGAGCCAGGGTTCTAGTGGCAGTTAGCAGTTGGTAAACAGTTGGCATGAATAAAATTACATTAGGCTGTTTAGGTATAGATAGATGCAGGTAGGTAGGAGCTTTGGAACAAGGAAGTGGGTGTGTGGTTGAAGGTTCTTAAATTAAATGTGAAACAAGGTCACAGAATGAAAGCAAAGTTGTGACAATGGCATACATGCATATATACATATATATCTTATATATATAAAGAGTGTTGGTGGGTTTAGGAATTACCCCAGAATACATTGTTCTGGTAGGCCAGGCTGCACATTGTAAAAATGCCTGCAATGAAAATTTAAAATCTGAATATACTCGTGATCATATTGCCACTGAGTTTTAACACTGCAGACAATAGGATTAAATATCTTCATGTGGGGCTGGAGAAATAATGGCTCAGAGGTTAAGAACACTGGCTCTTCCAACAGTCCTGAGTTTAATACCCAGAGCTCACAGCCATCTAGGATGAGGTCTGGTGCCCTCTTCTGGCATGAAGGTGTACATGCAGGCAGAACACTACACATAATAAATACATCTTTTTTTTTTCTTTTTCTTTCTTTCTTTTTTTTTTTTTTTGCAGGAATGGTATTTTATTTTATTTTTTGTAATTTTTATTTTTTAATATTAGTTACAGTTTATTAACTTTGTATTGCAGCTGTATCCCGCTCCCTCATTCTTTCCCAATCCCACCCTCCCTCCCTCATCTTCTCCCTACCCCTTTCCAAGCCCACTGATAGGAGAGGACCTCCTCCCCTTTCATCTGACCCTAGCTTATCAGGTATCTTCAGGCCTGGCTGCAAAGTCCTTCTCTGTGGCCTAGCAGGGCTGCTTCTCCCTCAGTTGGGGGTGGGGAGGGAGGTCACAGAGGCAGCCATTGAGTTCATGTCAGAAATAGTCCCTGTTCCACTTACTAGCGTACCCACTTGGATACTGAGCTACCATGGGCTACATCCAAGCAGAAAATCAAGCGCTTTCTCAGACAATTAGGAATAACACTTCTGCAAGATCCAGCCATACCACTCCTACACATATATCCAAAAGATGCTCAAGTACACAACAAGGACATTTGCTCAACCATGTTTGTAGCAGCCTTATTCATAATAGCCAGAACCTGGAAACAACCCAAACTCCATCAAAAGAGGAATGGATACAGAAATTGTGGTACTTTTCACAATAGAATACTACTCAGCAATAAATACATCTTTAAAAATATATATCTCGATGGGGATTGAGCAAGATAGCAGCACCGGGACGACTCTTGTTCTGACCATCAGCACAGCAGGATCGGCACAGTGACCAGCAGTCAGTACTCGAGGCCCTAAAACACAAGTGATTGTGTTTCCCAGGTGAGAGGATACCCCGTGGTGGGGGATTCAATCAGCTTTAACTCACCAGGCTAAACCGCGGAAGAGATCCTGGTTCCACCAGGCACTTGGTCGCCAGCCCAGAGACACACGCCAGCACGATCTGGTCACTGTCCCAGACTGAGCTGTGGGCACCACAACATCAGAGACTGAGATTTCCAGTAGAGAGACAACCCCACGGTGCAGGAAACGATTGGGACCAACCTTAGGTCACCCAGACATTTCCTGGAAAAGACCCGGGGTTCCGTGGGCACCCAGGGGCCCCGTGGGCACCCGGGGTTCCGTGGGCACCCAGGGGCCCCATGGGCACCCAGGGGCACCCGTGGGCACCCGGGGTTCCGTGGGCACCCAGAGCCAGAACCAGGGACGCAGGCATTGGCACAGAGTCCTGCCTGCATGCCTGACTTGCTGCCCCAGATATCACTGTGGACCCCAGGGCACCAGAGAGTTTCTTTGTCAGGTACAAACCCACAGGGAGGAGAATGGCTGGTCTGATCTCAGAGCACTCAGCCGATACCACCACCCCGAAAAGGTCTCCAGAAAAATTATCCACTTTTGGCAGATGCCCAGGCACCCAATCCCCAGAAAGGCAGAGCCACATAAGTCTGTGCCTGCAGGTTCTACTCACCATCACAGACAGAACAGCAGTCCCCAAAGCAAAGACTGGGTGTCCCTGTCAGGAAAAAACCCACAGTGGGGGGATCATCAGGTCCAACTCTCAGGACACCCAGCTCCAAAAGACTTTCTGGATTCACGCAGACTCTAGGCTCTAGCCTTCTACTGCAGGCAGGAGCTCTGTGCTCACCCGCCATTGTTGAGAACGCTAAGGCACTGGGGCACAGAGCTGCATCCTCAGACCTACAAAAGCCAAGAGCCATTACAGCAGCCCTCAGATACTGCGCCAAGGATCAACCAGTTATCTCTAGATAAACAGACAAAACTGTGGGAATCCCTGGTTCTTCAAGAGGGCTGCACCCAACAATTACACCTTAAGAGCAACAGCTGCTGCTCACTAAATTCAGAGCAAGAAATCCAGCAGCAGGGCAGCCATCACCAGGACCTCTCCTGATGAGAGGAAAGCCTTCCAGAACACCACAGTTACCACACAGGTCCATACACCAGAAGTGAACTGTGACTATTTCTGAGAAGCACCACCATTCAGTTGACCATAACAAAAAAGCAGAAGAGAACTTCAGAACACCGCCAAGTGGATTCTCCCCATCCCAGGACCCAGCAGGCACCAGAAAATAACAAACAACACCTGAGACAGAGAGATGGGTAGGGGCCAGCAAAAAAGCACAACCAACCAAAGGCAAAGCAATATGGCATCCCCAGAACCCAGTTATCCAGGAACAAGTAGCCCTGGACACCCTAATATAAGTGAAATTCAAGAAGAAGACATCTATGCTTATGAAGAGGTTAATGGAGGAAGCAAATAAAATGCATAAAGAATTAGGGGGAGATATAATAAAACAGATTATGGCCATCCATAAAGAAATACAGGAAGATGCAGCCAAACAGTTTGTGGCATCCAGAGAGGAAATGATTAAATCACTAAAAGAAATAAAAGAAACAGAGGAATGTTCAAACAAACAGCTGAAGGAATTGAAGGGAAAATTCAGTCAGAATTTAAATACAGGAAAATACAGTCAGAAGGTGAAAGAAATCAACAAAACAGTTCAAGATCTGAAGATAGAATTGGAAAAATTAAAGAAAAGACAAATGGAGGAAATCATGGAGAGGGAGAACCTAGGAAAAAAAAACAGGAACTACAGAGGTAAGCATAACCAACAGACTACAAGAGATGGAAGAAAGAATCTCAGGTGTGGAAGATACAATGGAAGAAATCGATGTATCCATCAAAGAAAATAATAAATGTATAAAATTCCTGACACAAACCATCCAAGAAATCCAAGACAACATAAAAAGACAAAACCTGAGAACAATAGGAATAGAGGGGAAAAAAAGATTCCCTCCTCCAAGGCCCAGAAAAATATTTTCAACAAAATCATTGAAGAAAATTTCCCCAACTTAAAGGGGAGGCCTATAAGAATACAAGAGGCCTACAGAACACCTAATAAATTAGACCAGAAAAAAAATCTTCCCGCCACATAATAATCAAAACAGTAAGTATACAGAACAAAGAAAAATTATGAAAAGCTGCAAGGGTTAAAGGCCAAGTAACATATAATGGCAAACCCGTCAGAATCACACCTGACTTCTCAACAGAAACTATGAAAGCCAGAAGAGGCTAGATGGATATCATGCAGACCCTAAGAGAACACAGATGTCAGCCTAGGCTACTGTACCCAGCAAAACTCGCAGTCTTCATAGACGGAGAAAACAAGATATTCAATGACAAAAACAAATTTCAGCAATACCTACACACAAATCCAGTGTTACAGAAGACACTAGAAGGAAAAATAAAACCCAAGAAAACTGACTACTTTCAAGAAAACACAGGAAATAAATAACCTCACTACAGCAAAACAAAAAGTAGCCAAACACAAAAACACACTACCATAGCCAACATCAATATCAAAGGATCTAACAGCCACTGGTCATTAATCTCCCTCAACATCAATGGACTCAATTCTTCAATAAAAACACACAGACTAATAGAATGGATGCATAAACAAGACCCAACAATCTGTTGCAGCAAAATACTTGCAAACCGAATCCAAGAACACATCAAAGATATCATCCACTATGACCAAGTAGGCTTCATCCCAGGCATGCAGGAGTGGTTCAATATATGGAAATCCATCAATGCGATCCACTGCATAAACAAACTGAAGGAGAAAAACCACATGATCATCTCCTTAGATGCTGAAGAGGCATTTGACAAAATCCAACATTCATTCATGTTTAAAGTCTTGGAGAGATAAGGGATAAAAAAGCACATACCTGAACATAGTAAAGGCAATATACAGCAAGGCTAGAGCCAATATCAAACTCAATGGAGAGAAACTTAAATCAATCCCACTGAAATCAGGGACAAGGCAAGGCTGCCCACTCTCTCCATATCTCTTCAACATTGTTCTTGAAGTCCATGCTAGAGCAGTAAGAAAATTGAAGGAGATCAAGAGGATACAAATTGGAAAGGAAGAAGTCAAAGTATCACTGTTTGCAGATGATAGGATAGTATACCTGAGTGACCCCAAAAATTCTACCAGGGAACTCCTAGCGCTGATTAACACCTTCGGCAAAGTGGCTAGATACAAAATTAACTCAAAAAAATCAGTAGCCCTCCTGTATACAAAAGACAAAAGGGCCGAGAAAGAAATTAGGGAAACAACACCCTTCACAATAGCCACAAAGGACATAAAGTACCTTGGTGTGAACCTAACCAAGCAAGTCAAAGACTTGTAAGGAAAAAATGTCCAGTCTCTGAAGAAAGAATTAGAAGGAGATATCAGAAGATGGAAAGATCTCCCATGCTCATGGCTTGGCAGGATTAATATAGTAAAAATGGCCATTTTACCAAAAGCAATCTACAGATTCAATGCAATTCCCATCAAATTACCAACACGATTCCTTACAGACCTTGAAAGAAAAATTCTCACAACAAGAAACCGAGAATCTCTATAGTAAAAGATCTTCAGGAGGTATCTCTATCCCTGATCTCAAGCAGTACTATAGAGCAACAATATTAAGAACTGCATGGTACTGGCTTAGAAACAGACTGGTGGATCAATGGAATCAAATAGAAGACGCTGACATAAATCCACACTTATGGACACCTGATTTTTGGCAAAGATGCTAAAATCATACAATGGAAAAAAGATAGCATCTTCAACAAATGGTGCTGGTCTAACTGGATATCTACATGTAGAAAAAGGCAAAAAGATCCATACTTATCACCCTGCACAAAACTAAAGTCCAAGTGGATCAAAGACCTCAACATAAAACCAGACACATTAAACTGCTTAAAAGAAAAAGTAGGGAAGAACCTTGAACTCATTGGCACAGGAGACAACTTCCTGAACAGAACACCAACAGCACAGGCTCTAAGATCAACAATCAATAAGTGGGACCTGATGAAATTGAAAAGCTTCTGTAAAGCAAAGGACACCCTTATAGGAACAAAATGACAGCCTACAGACTGGGAAAGGATCTTCACCAACCCTATAACTGACAGAGGACTAATATCCAGTTTATATAAAGAACTCAAGAAGTTAAACAGCAACAAATCAAGTAATCCAATTAAAAAATAGAGTACAGAGCTAAACAGAGAATTCTCAATAGAGGAATATCAAATGGCAGAAAACACTTAAAGAAATGCTCAACCTCATTAGCCATCAGGGAAATGAAAATGAAAATGACCCTAAGATTTCACCTTACACCCATCAGAATGGCTAAGATCAAAAACTCAAGAGACAACACATGCTGGAGAGGTTGTGGAGAAAGGGGAACCCCCCTCCACTGCTGGTGGGAATGTAAACTTGTACAACCACTCTGGAAAGCAATCTGGCACATTCTCAGACAACTAGGAATAGCGCTTCCTCAAGATCCAGCTATACCACTCCTAGGCATATAACCAAAAGAGGCTCAAGTACACAATAAGGACATTTGCTCAACCATGTTTGTAGCAGCCTTATTTGTAATAGCCAGAAGCTGGAAACAGCCTAGATTCCCCTCAGTGGAGGAATGGATACAGAAATTGTGGTACATCTACACAATGGAATACTACTCAACAATAAAAAAAAACAAGGGAATCGTGAAATTTGCAGGTAAATGGTGGGATCTGGAAAAGATCATCCTAAGTGAGCTATCCCAGAAGCAGAAAGACACACATGGTATATACTCACTCATATAGACATAATATAGGATAAACCTACTAAAATCTGTACACCTAACAAAACTAATCAAGAGGGAGGACTCTTGCTAAAATGCTCAATTCCTATCAAGAAAGGCAAAGAGGATGGACATCAGAAGAAGGAGAAAAGAGGGAACAAGTCAGGAGCCTGACACAGAGGACCTCTGAAAGGCTCTGCCCTGCAGACTATCAAAGCAGATGCTGAGACTTATGGGCAACCTTTGGGCAGAGTACAGGGAATCTTATGAAAGAAGTGGGAAAGAGTTAAGATCTGGAGTGGACAGGAATTCCACAAGGAGAGCAACAGAACCAAAAAATCTGAGCAGAGGGGTCTTTTCTGAGTCTGATACTCCAACCAAAGACTATGCATGGAGATAACCTAAGACCCCTGCACAGATGTAGTCCATAGCAGCTCAGTATTCAAGTGAGTTCCATTGTAATAGGAACAGGGACTGTCTAAGACATGAACTGATTGGCCTGATCTTTAATTACCTCCCCCTGAGGGGAAAGCAGCCTTACCAGGCCACAGAAGAGGACAAGGCAGCCACTCCTGATGAGACCTAATTGACTAGGATCAGAAGGAAGGGAAGGGAGGGAACCACAGGGGGGGTACAAAGTGAATAAAGTGTAATTAATAAAGAATTAAAAAAAAAAGGAAAATATCTCTATGAAAAAGGAACAGCCTGGACAGGAAGCCATTGAAGAAAACTTTTTTAAATTGGGATAAGAACGCTAAAGTGTAGCATCCACAACTGATGGCTTCGGGCAGGGGTGTAGGTGGGTCAGGCCCCTGAGAGTTTGACCATGCTCCAGTGATTATATAAGCAACAAAAATTGGACATTTTTTTCAGGAGGAGGTTACAAATGTGGGAAGGCCAGGGAGGAGTGGGTGAGTATGACTGTGGTGCATAATGTGAAATTCCCAAATAATATTGGTGGGGCACACTTTTAATCCTAGCACTTGGGAGGCAAAGGCAGGCAGATCTCTGTGAGTTCGAGGCCAGGCTGGTCTACAGGCTGTGAGTTCCAGTACAGCCAGGGATACACATGAAACCCTGTCTCAGAGAAACAAACAAACAAACAAAAACCCACAAAGGCTGGGGGAGGGGGGACCGAAGGAAGAGGAGGATGATTCTAGAGCTGTGGAGGCTCCTTCTAAAATGTGCTCCTGTCCTTCAGGAGGTGTTCAAGAGAACACAAACTGAAGAAAGAACTGAGACGAATTAATGGGAAATGGAAAACTTATTTACAAATAAGACTAAGAAGAAAGTAAAAACCGAAGGAAAATATGAAGCCCCATCATTTTTTAAAAGATTTATTTTTATTTTACAACTGTTTTCCAGAATGTATGCATGAGCACTGTCTGCATGCCTGATGCTCAGAAAGGACAGATGAGGGCACAGAACGCCTTACAACTGGAGTTACCTCACTGTGAGCTGCCCTGAGGTGCTGGAAACAGAACACGGGTCCTCAGGACCAGGTGCTCTTAACCACTGAACAATATCTTTACCCCATTCTTACCATTTTTACACATCAGATTAAACTATAAGTATATAAATTAAGTTACAACAAGAAATGTAAATTGCAAAATAAATTGTAAAACTCTATAAAATACAAAAATTTCTTTCTAAGTAAATCATTGAAAATTATATTCTAAAGCAAAATATCATTAGAAGAAAATACATCATTCTTGAAATTTTTTCTTGTTTAAAAATTTCCTTTCATAGGACTCTGTGTAAAATGCTCAATCTCATTCAGAAAGGCAAATGGGATAAACATCAGAAGAGGAAGAAAACAGGGAACAGGACAGAAGTCGAACACAGAGGGCCTCTGAAAGACTCTACTTAGCATGGTATCAAAGCAGATGCTGAGACCCATAGCCAAACTTTGGGCAGAGTGCATGGAATCTCATGAAATAAAGAGAAGACAGAAAGACCTGGAGGGAACAGGAGCTTCACAAGAAGACCAACAGAACCAAAAAATCTGAGCAAAGAGGTCTTTTCTGAGACTGATACTCCAACCAAGAACCATGCATGGAGATACCCTCAAACCCCTGCTCAGATGTAGCCCAGGGCAGCTCAGTGTACAAGTGGGTACCCTAATAAGGGGAGCAGGGGCTGTCTCTGACATGAACTCACTGGCTGGCTCTTTGATCACCTCCCCCTGAGGGGAGAGCAGCCTTACCAGGCCACAGAGGAAGACAATGCAGCCAGTCCTGGTGAGGCCTGATAGGCTAAGGTCAGATGGAAGGGGAGGAGGATCTCTCCTATCAGTGGACTTGGAGAGGGACATGGGAGGAGAAGAGGGAGGGAGGGTAGTATTGGGAGGGGATGAGGGAGGTGACTACAACTGGGATACAAAGTGAATAAATTGTAATAAATTAAAATAAATTAAAAACAGAAAAAGAAATTCCTTTCATAGGAATAAAAGTTAAATGACAAATTTAAGAGAATTTAGTACTATAGCTATAAGTTAATATTGCTTCTTCAATCTTAAAGTTGTAAAAATATAAATGAGAAAAATATACATTATGCATAGTAAATTAAGAAATTTAAATATTTAATGAATATATTAGTAAAAACTTCTATGTAAAATTAAATTCAAAATGTCTAGCATCTTTAGAAAAACATTTTTTCTTTTGTTATAAGGAATATGCAGTTAATTTTAACTTAAACTTACATAGCTCTATGTATTAGAAATTTCCCAATGAAAAGATTAGTTAGAATGGCATATTTTATTAAGATGAACAGATACAAACACACACACATAAAACATAATTATATATTTAATAGTGATAATACAGCTAGTTACGTTAAGAATACTTGACTGATGTTATATACTACAATTTACAATTTCCAGGTCAATTTTGTGATCATTACATTCCACATGTCTACCTAAAAGTATTTATACATATTCTCTCAGTCCTCGCAACAATATTTTGAAAAAGGTGTTTTATTACTGGGAACTCATAGCTTTCAAACCTTTTTTCAGTAAGGTTACATTCACAGTCGGAGTTAAACAGGAGAGTAAGATGCAGTGAATTCCATCTCTTGTGTTCTTTCATCAGACTCGAGTCTCTCCACCATTGCTGTGAGGCCACCATACATACAATAAGGAGGAAAACATCCCTGTGTGCCATCATGCAAAGCAAACTATTACATGAACACTCAACACAATGAGTGCCTGTGTAAAAAACTGAAAGAATATCCACTAAATGTCTCTGGATTTCACAGGAATATTGATCATTTCTAGTACACTGACTTCTATTGATTTAAAAAAAATCTTTACTCACTTTATCTACTATATAAAATGCATAATATTATATGAGTGAATTTTGTTCTGTGTTACGCTTCATATAATTATCCATTTGAATAACCTTAAAATCAGATTAAATACTTACGCTCTCTCAAATATTTATTATTAATGTATAGTGAAAACTTTCAAAATCCTGTCTTTTGGGTTTTAAAAGCCCTATACATTATTTTGATGTATCGTTGCTCTACTGCGCAACATTTCTTCAGAAGCTGCTGCTGCTACCTAACTATAACTCTGTATCCATCTGTAATTATCAATATACTTCCTGATCCTGTCCCTCGCCATCAACTTTCCCCAGGATCTGGCAAGCACTGTTCTATTTTCAATTTTTATGATAGGAACTCAAAAATAACTTCATTTGGTGTTATAAATGAAGTAGCTATAAGTTTGCCCTTTGTTTAAATGAACATGAAATAATTACTCAGTTTTCAAAAGTGCGACATAACCCACCATTGTACAGAATCTTAAATTAACAAGAAAATATCTTACACTGTTTCTTCCTGCGAGGCTTTCAGTTTCAACTTATGTGTCCATTCAAAATCTTTTATAAAGTCTGTTTTTAATTGAATTACAAGCCATTAGGCTTCCACACTTTTTATACACCTTTTATCTTCACTGCCACCTGCCACCTTCATCTCCCTACCCCCATTCTGCTTACACCTTCCTCCCTCCAATGTCCTATCTCTAGACCTTCATATCCCTATGATCTTCCCACCCTGGTTCCTGAAGGCATGTCTCCCAATGCTCCCTTTTCTAATATCCTGGCTCTACAAATTCTCTAGGTTAAACACATGAACTAAGGATGTAGAGCTAGGATCCACACATAAAAGAGAATACACAGTCTTTGTCTTTCTGTGTCTGGGTTACCACATTTGGCATAATTGTTTTACAGTTCCATCAATTTAAACTACAATTTTTATTATTTCAGTTTTTTTTTCTTCACAGTTTAACAAACTTCTGTGGTGTATAGGTACCAAGTTTTTCATTATCCAACCACCCATTAATGGATAGCTACAGTGATTCCATTTCCTAGTTATTGTGGAAAAAAAAAGTGTCAGTGAATATAAATTTTCAAGAGTCTTTGTGGTAGGATGTAGCATCCATTAGGCATATGCCCAGAAGAACCATAAGTGGGTCACGTGTGAGTTCCATGTCTAGTTATGGAGAAATGTCTAGACTGACTTCCACAGAGGCTACACTCACTAACACTTCCACATCACTGAGTAAGCGCCCCTCACCCCATGTCCAGAGCAGGGTCTGTTGTCATTTCTAAAGGGTGGTAATTCTAACCAGGCGTGTAACCAATACAAAGCTACGGGAATTACCCGTATTCGTGAGGAAGCAGGGATGCTTTTACACATGTACACGTTGCATGACGTTAAAGTCAGAAACATGTATCAAACATATGGACCCCAAGCAGCTTTTGTGATATTTCAAGGCATGTTAGAAAAACGCTGAAAAAGCACTGCCTTATTCAGCCTGTGAGACTGTATTACTCATAGTCTAGAAGTGTAAATGTTCAGATCGGTTCCTATCACTGAAGATAAAATGAAGAAAAAAAAATGTGTAACACACACAATGTAGTGGATGGCATCTGTCAAATCATCTCAAAGGCTGATGCTAATTCAAAATCCACAAAACTAACTGAGGTCAATGTATGTATGCATGTATATATAAACTCAAAAAATCTCCCATTGATGTCTGAATCACACACTTGAAAACATATCATGATTCTCACTTACCGTAATTGCTCTTCAGTACCTTTAAAAGTCATTTTTAATTTTCCAGTGGAAAATTACTTTAGAGCATCTAAATGACATTAACCACCTGGACATGGCTCTGGTCTTTGTGTCCATATGTGACTAAGCACCAGACTGTCTAATATCTCCTGAAACGATTTACAAAGAATCCCATGCTTTCTTTCCTTCTCATGCTTCTGTACCAAAAGAACATACTATTTACTCTAGGATTTAGCAGGAACATTTCATTCACACTAGAATTCTGACTTTCTAAAAGAATTAAGTTTAGATGGTAACTATTAGAACTACCTAGAGTTTGGGCTATGTTGACAATCATTTCCCCAGGACTCTCCTTAAGGCACCAGTGACCTCCTTATTCCTCAGGCTGTAGATGAGGGGATTCAGAGCTGGGGTGACAATTGTGTAGAAAACTGAGCTGATATTGTCTTGCTTGGGGCTGTGGAAGGCACTAGGCAGGATATACATGAAGGAAGCACCCCCATACCACATGCCAACCACAGTCAGGTGGGAAGAGCAGGTGACAAGGGCTTTCTTCCTGCCCTCATTTGAGGGCATGTTTAACACAGTGAACAGGATTACTGAGTAGGAGGCCAGGATGGCAGCAAGAGGGAGAATCAGAACAGTCACACCCATCAAATAAACCATGAGCTCATATGTGGAGGTGTCTGCACAGGCCAGCTTCAGCAGTGGAGGGATCTCACAGAACAGGTGGTTGATCTGGCGGGATTTGCAGAAGGGATATTGCATGGTGTAGATGCTATATCCTAGAGCACTGAGGGATGCCAGGATCCAGGATGTGGCTATCATAAGCCAGCAGACTTTGTGACTCATTAGGATTGTGTAGTTCAGAGGTTGACAAATGGCTACATACCTGTCATAGGCCATAAAGGCCAGAAGAAGGTCCTCTGCAGTACCCAGTGCCAGTTCAAGAAACATCTGAAGGGCACAGCCCCCAAAAGAGATAGTGTTATCTTTGAGCAGAAAATCTACAGCAGCTTTGGGAGTGATAACTGATGTGAGCAGGAGGTCCATGAGAGAGAGCTGCCCGAGTAGGAGATACATGGGCACGTGGAGTCGGGCATCCATGGTGATGACCAGGAGCAGCAGTCCATTGCTGGTCAGAGCTAAAAAGTACAGGGCTGTGAATGTGGCACAGAGCAGTTCAGGAAAACCACTATCATCCAGAATCCCCTTCAAGATGAACCCACTTACCAAGGTGGAGTTCCAGAGCTCCATTCTGTGTGGTCTCAGCCGCCTAGAATCAGATGGCTCAGTGAACTTGTGCTACAATGGACCTGAATTTGTGACATTAGAAGTCCGTCAGGGTGTCCAACATGACTTCATATATTTTTACTAGTGAATAGCTTTACTTCTTGATTTTCAAATTTCTCATTCTTTTTCATGCTTTTTAAATATTTTTTGAGATTTCAGACATGAGTATTTTATTTACTCCCATTCCATCTCCCCATCCTCCTTGCAAGTCCTCTACTTCTTTTCAAATTCGTGGCCTCTTACTATTTAACTATTATTGTTACATATGTGTGTGTGCATACACACACATGCATGTATGCACACACATATACTCAGTCTACGTGTGTGTTGCTCATATATACCTGTTTTAAGGCTCATTTCCCACATTTTCATCAGTCTACATTTGTTTGCAGTTAATCACATTGGAAATTTCACTTTTCCGTATTATTTATCTCTCTTGCTCAGTCCCCACATTCTCCATGAGCCACAGACATACATGCCAGCTCTCTATTGTGTTTAAAAATGTGTTGCATATGGGGGGGGTGGGATTGGGAGGAGATGAAGGAGAAAGGTGCAGCTGGGACACAAACTGAATAAATTGTAATAAATGATAATAATAAAAATAAAAAACAAAATACAATAAAAGTTAGAACAGCAAACTTTAAAAAAAGTTACTATTAGAGTTAAACTTTGGAATTAACTTGAACATTGTTTTTATGAAGTTGTTGTATAGCTGTAAAGACACAGAAATATAACATATAAGATCCTTCATTAGAAAACTAGTTTGTTTCTTTTTTCTAGAAAGAAATGATTAAACTAAAGAATGGCTATTTTGTATTATGCTATTTCTCAATAATCCTACACCAATACAGCCTTTGACCCTGATGTGCCAATTTCCTTCTGCCAAACCGGAGTAATTGTACCGTATAGATACAGGGATGAGGAGGACAATGTCTGTCTTTGGGAAAATGCTGTTGGTACATGGTTTCCAATTTTATGGTGGAGCCAGCAGGGTCAGGGCTGTGAGATCCGCAGGAGCCTGTGACCTGCATGCCACAGGAACACTAAGGCCAATTCAGAGCGTGAAGCTAACGGTGTAAGAGCCAAGCTCCCTTCTACTGATCATTCAGACATGGCTTGGCATGTATGTGTATGTGTGTGTGTATTTCACTAGTCTCCTTTCACTTTTCTGGGGCCATTAGTACCATAACACTTAAAAGCTATGGAAGAGCAACAGGGGCCAAAGATCTAGCAAATTTGGCAAAGTAGCTAGAGTTCTTAGGTTTAGCTTTGGATTTTGTTTTTTGATTAGCCACGCCTAGAGGCTACACATTTCAATAGGGGAAAAATAAAATCCTTACCTCAGCTGGTGAGAAGCCTAGCTGCTTGACCACCCCAGCTACATTTGGACAGCTTGAAGATAGAGGATGCAGTTTTCTTCAGCATTACTTAGTTTTGCTGTTAGTGAAGTGTGTCCAGGTTCATCCAACAGTGGTTGTCAGGACTGTTCCAGTCTCTCCTCTCTCTGCAGATGAGCTCTACATGTGGCAGTGGGTACAATCAGGCAGCTAAGCGACTTTGGGTGATGTAGTATGGAGCAAGAAGACATTTTTCTCCTCTTTTTAGGCCCAAGAATTCATAGAAATTGCTTCCACACAGCAGGTTGAATTTAGGGAGCTTCTCTAACTTTGTGTGAATTTTTAGACTGTCTTGGGTTCAGATGCTCAAGTTTCTCTTTTTACTCATGATGCTTTCTGGGAACACAGATCAAAGTTGCATGAAGAAAGTTGAAATTAGGAGACATGTCTAAAGGATGGAGTTGAGACTTGCCTGGATGCACCTGGGGCCAGAGTAAGCAAGCTGATTGTAAAGGAGACTCTGCTTTGTCTTCTGAGCCCACGACCTTTTCTTTCCTTTTTCCTATGAATATTCTCAGAGGGGCTCATCTCCCAGAAAAAAAATGCCCTCCCCTGGAAGTGCTAGTCTAGGAAAAGAAAAGTTAATGAATTCTCTGGGGGGAGAGGAGGGAGGGCTCTTGGCTTTTCTTTCTGAAGTTCTTCTGTCACTAAATGAACTCTGAAACTTTTCTCTCACCTTGAATACAGGATCTGATTTCCTTCACACCCCAAGTGCTGAGATTATAGGAATATAACTACCTTTCCTGGGTTTCTTTGTAACGCTAAGGAAACTGACAATCAACATTTCCATTTCTAGTTGCATGGATACCCTTGTGGTCAGCTCTCCAGCTGACAGAGACTAGTGTTTTAGCTTCTGTGGAGTGCCACTTCCCTTATTATGGTCCTCTCTTGATTCCCCACTCCTATGGCTATTCCATGTGGGGTCTGCAGATTGAGAGTCTCTCTTCATTGACATCTGGTGACTCAGGCCAGCTTCTGTGTCTCTTCTGTGTCTTATCACCATTGGTAGCTGTTAAAAAAAGAGAGATCCATTTCCAAGGATTAGGTGGGAAATTAAAAAAGAATTCCACATAACACTAGAGTTGTAAATGGTTGATACTAATTAAAAACTTTTAAATGTTCCCATAAACTAAAGAGAGGCTGTTGATTATGTAAATATACTTAGATGACAATGGTCTATCATTGGAAGAGGTAGGATGAGGAAGAGATGCCGTTTTAAATGCTGAGAAAATAAAACTGTAAGCCGAGACTCCCTGGGCACAACCGGACTGTCACTAGTGATTGAAACTGAATGAAAAGGAAGCAAAACTCTCTCCAAAGATTCACAGTAAAACAACTTTAGAAAGCAGGAAACTGGTGCTTAGGGGATATGTAATATACAAGGAACCTTGCTGAGCTCAAAAGCAGGTTTAATAATTGCCAAATCTAACTCCTGAAATCCAAAAATTATATTCTTAATTTTAATGATTTATTGTTTTGAAGTGTGCAAACGAGCCTATGTTCATGTGAATGCAGCTACATTCAAAGGCCAGAAGTCCCTGAAGCTAGAGCCACAGGCAGGTTGTGAGCTGTCCTATATGGGGACTGGGAACAGATCTGAGGTCCTTTGGAAAACTAGTAAGTGCCCTTAATCTGGGCAATCTATTCAGTCCCATGCTTATATATTTAAAAGTGTTAAACCATAAAATTATTACATAGAATAAGAGTTTATTTATTATCATATTTGCTGGGGTGCAGAAGCAGAGTATGAAAGCACCATAACCATCATTAAAATTACCATTTTGTTTTATTTTTAAAAGACACAGTTAAATACAAAAAACGTCTGTTTTTAGTATAATGTTTGTAAGTTTTGACAAACATAATCATGTAACAAACACCAGAGTTAAAAGAACCCCAAAGTTTGTAAACACCAAGTGTGCTAGTGCCCTGTAAAATTTTTTAATTTTTACTTGAAAATTCCATACATGTATACATGAAATGTGATCAAATCCATTCCCTGCTTTCCCTCACTCCCAAAACATCTGCTTCCCAAATCAACATCAACCTATTTTTTAACCGTGCGTTGAATCCAATTATCAATGTCCCTATTTGCATGAGTGTTTGACCATCAAATGGAGAATGAACCTACTAGCAGTTGACACACACACACCTTTCTAAAAAAAATAGTTCTCCCTCCTCTCAGGAGCAATCAATTGCTAATAGTTCAGCATCAAAAGTCTCATGATCTTTCCATCATCCAGGATGAAATTCTCACGGGGTTGATCTTCTACAGCGGCTGAGTTCACAAGTGCAGTAGCCAAATCATACATTCAACAGCCCTATACCACATCCTCTGGTTCTTCCTTTATTTCTGCCTTATCTTCTGCTCTCTCTTCTGAGACGATCTCAGGACTTGGGAAGAAGGAATGTGAGATAGATGACTGATACAGATACTACGACTGAAAACTCTTCAATCTCTTACTCTGTGCACATGGAGCTATTACGGGTTTCTATGTTAATTGCCATGTCCTGCAAAAAGTTTCTCTTAGGAGCCTGACAGATACACTTATCTATGGGTTTAAAAGTGAGTCTTTAGCAGTTGAGTTAAATTTATTTCCATTTACTTGAATATTAGCTGTAGGTTTTCCCCTATAGCCTACAATACCATGTATTGTAACGTATTATATTTATGGCCTTATCAACAGTGCCAAGCATGATTTCCGTCTTGTGAAGGAAGCGTTAATTCCAAGCAGAAACATCGTGTACCCCCATATCATTTGTGTCGCATTTGAACCAGTAGGCATTCAATGACAGGCATGTTGTTACAGTTCACAGGGTTAGCCTTTGGATAAGACTAATAGAATTCACAGTGACATTCAGAGATATGAAAACCAGCCAAATAGGTATGAAACGTCCACCTTGTTTCTCCCTGCTCTATCATTCAAATATTTGGTATCTTTAGTAGCAGGGTCTTACTAGCAAGTTCAGGAGGGTTTACAATAGCACTAATGATATCCTACAATGTTTGATATCCCACCAACTCCAAAAGAGGCAACTTATTCCTGGAATGGTATTTTTATTTGTAGTCTGCATTGTCTGAAGGCTCACTATCCCCATTATGTGGTACCTTTAAACTTTATTATGTTTATGTATATGTGTATATTTTAGAAAGCTTCCACAGTAATAACCCTTCTTACTCAATTATTCCCCATTCATCCTTCATACTATATGTAGGTATGCAGAACCTCTTGTGTAGTGTATGGATGAACACCTACCAGTTAAAAAATCTATGGCCTATGGCTGAGGCAGGAAACAGGTGGGACATCCACCAGGCAGAGAAGATTCTGGAGGAAAGCCAGGCATGAAAGAGTCGGCCAGCAGGGTGTAAAGAGGACAGACACATGGTGCCTGAGCCCATGTAAACAGACACCTGGCAGAATGTAAATTAGTATAAATTGATTATTTTAAGTTATGAGCTAGTCAGAGAACAGCCAACTATATAGCCTAGGTATTTGTATATTTTTTAATTTTTAAATTTAATTATATATATTTATTTATTACAATTTATTCAGTTTATGTTCCTGCTGCAACCCCCTTCCTCATCTCCTCCCAGTCCCACTCACCCTCCTTCTTCTCCCCCTATTTCCTTTCCCTAGTTCCCTAATAGGGGAGGAACTCCTTCTATATGACCCCAGGTTATCAGGTCTCATCAGGACTGGCTGCATCATCTACTTGTAGCCTGGCAAGATTGCACCTCACAGGGGGAGGTGATCAAAGAGCCATCCACTGAGTTCATGTCAGAGACAATCCCTGTTCCCATTACTAGGGAACCCACTTGGAAACTGAGCAGCCAATGGGCTTCCTTTGAACAGGGGGTGTAGGTCCTCTCCATGCATGGTCCTTAGTTGGAGTATCGGTCTCAGAAAATACCCCTTGGACCAGATTTTCCTGTTCTGTTGCTCTCCTTGTGGAGTTTCTGTCCCTTGAGGTCTTTCTATCTCCCCCTGTTTTCTTAAGATTCCTTTCACTCTGCCCAAAGTTTGGCTATGAGTCTCAGCATCTGCTTTGATGCCCTGTTGGGTAGAGTCTTTCGGAGACCTCTGTGGTAGGTTCCTGTCCTGAACCTTGTCTTCTCTTACTTCCAATATCTATCCTGTTTGCCCTTTTGAATGAGGATTAAGCCTCTTCCTTAGGGTCCTCCTTGTTTAGCTTCTTTAGGACTATAGATTGTAGTATGTTTATCCTATATCATATGGCTAATATCCACTTATAAAGGAGTACCTATCTTGTGTGTCTTTCTCCTTCTGGGTTGCCGCAGGATGATCTGTTCTAGTTCCCACATTTGCCTGCAAATTTCATGATTTCATTGTTTTTAATTGCTGAGTAGTATTCCATTGTGTAAATATACCACAATTTCTGTATCCATTCCTCTGTTGAGGGACATGTAGGTTGTTACCAGATTCTGGCTATTACATATAAAGCTGCTGTGAACATATTTGAGCAAATGTTCCTTTTGGGGTACCTTTTGGATATATGCCTAAGAATTGTATAGCTAGATCTTGAGGTAGCGCTATTCCTAATGGCAGAGAAACACTTAAAGAAATACTCAACATTCTTAGTCATCAGGGAAATGCAAATCAAAACGACCTTGAGATTTCAACTTACATCTATCAGAATGGCAAGGATTAAAAAAAAAAAAAACCCAAAAAACAAACAAACAAACAAAAAAACCTTAAGGGATAATGCATGCTGGAGAGGTTGTGGATAAAAGGGAACTCTCTTCCATTGCTGGTAGGAATGTAACCTTGCACAACCACTTTGGAAATTAATCTGGTGCTTTCTCAGAAAATTAGGTATTTGTATAATATTTAATTAGTCTCATGAGTCATTATTCTGGAACATAAGGATGGGAGAAAAACACTGTAATTACCTATTATAACTACTCATGTCCTAACTCTCCTCTCTTAAAAGCTCTCTCATGGTCCATTACTGGTTTCCTGCCTTCTGTGGGTACTCTACTTTAAACACACATTCCCAACAGCTGAGTAGTATTCCATTGTGTAAATGTAACACCTTTTCTTTATCCATTCTTTGGTGGCGGGACATCCAGGTTGATTCCAGTTTCTGGCTGTTATGAATAAATTTGCAAGGAAAATACTTGAGCAAGTGTCCCCTGTGGTAGGATGGAGAGTCCTTAGGGCATATACTCAAAAGCAGGGTTTGAGGTAAATTAATTCCCAGTTTCCAGAGGAGCTGCCACATTGATTTCCATAGTGGCTGGAGCTTGCACCCCCACCAGCAGTGGAGGAGGGTGATTCTTGCCCCATGTCCTTGCCAGAATGAGATGCCACTTGTGTTATTGATCTTAGCCATTCTGAAAGGATAAGATGAAAGTTTTGATTTGCAGTTCTCTGACAGATAAGGATGTTCAATATTTCTTTAAGTGTTTCTCAGCCATTTGAGATTCTTCTAGTGACAATTTTCTGTTTAGATCTGTACCCCATTTTTTTCTTTTTTTATTAATTACATTTTATTCACTTTGTATTCCCCTGTGGTTCCCTCCCTCCTCCCATCCCAATCCCTCCCTCCTCCACCCTCTGCATGCATGCCCCTCCCCAAGTCCACAGATAGGGGAGGTTCTTTTCTTTCCTTCTGATCATAGTGAATTAGGTCTCATCAGGAGTGGCTGCATTGTCTTCCTCTGTGGCCTGGTAATGCTGCTCCCCCTCAGGGGGAGGTAATTAAAGAGCAGGCCAATCAGTTCATGTCAGAGACAGTCCCTGATCCTGTACCCCATTTTTAATTGGGTTCTTTGGGATATTTTGTTTTGTTTTGTTTTGTTTTTGTCTTGGTATCTAGTTTCTTGAGTTTATATATATATTGGATATTAGGCCTGTATCAGATGTGGAGTTGGTGAAAGTCTTTTCTTATTCTGTAGGTTTCCACCTTGTCCAAATGGAGGTGTCTTTTGCCTTGGAGAAGATTCTCAGTTTCATTAGGTTTCTCAGTTTCATTAGGTCCCATTTATTATTTGTTAACCTTACTGCCTATGCTATTGGTGTTATGTTTAGAAAATTGTCTCTTCTGGCATGTGTTCAAGGCTGTTCCCCATTTTCTCTTTCATCACGTTCAGTACATATGGTTTTATATTGAAGACTTTGATTCATTCGGACTTGTTTTTTGTGTGAGGTGGTTAAATATAGATCTATTTGTATTTTTCTATTTATCCAGTGTGTATTTCTGGAATATATATATATATATTCCAGAATATGTATATATATTCAGTTGTCCATAGGTATGTCCATTAGGTGGACTAATGTCCAGAATTTCACTTTACCCCAATACCATGCAGTTTTTGCTATGAGTTCCATAGTTCAACTTGAAATTGTGGATGGTGATACCCCAAGAAGTTCTTTAATTGTTTAGGACTCTATCATTTTTTTAAATTTCCCATATGAAGTTAAAAATTGTCTTTTAAGTTATGTAAACAATTATGTTCGAATTTTTATGAGATTTGTGTTGAATCTGTAGATTGCTTGTGATAAAATGGTCATTTTTACTCTGTTAATCCTACCAATCTGTGAGCATAAGAGGTCTTTCCAAGTTCTGATATCTTCTTTAAAGACTTGATATTTTGTCTTGCAAGTCTTTCATTTGCTTGGTTAAGATTATTCCGAGATATTTTATATTATTTGTAGCTACTGTTAAGGGTGTTGTTTTCCAAATTTCTTTCTTCAGATTTCTTTGAGTTAATCTTGTATCCAGACACTTCACTGAAGGTGTTTTTCAGCTCTAGGAGTTTTCTGGTAGAATGTTTTGGGTCACTTACGTATACTGTCATATCATCTTCAAATAATGACACTCAGACTTCTTCCTTTCCAGTTTATATCCTCTTGATCTCCTTCAGTTCTCTTATTGTTCTAACTAGAACTTCAAATACTATACTGAATAGATACAGAGAGATGAAGAGAGAAGATAGCTTTGTCTTGTTTCTGACTTTAGTAGAGTTGCTTTGAGTTTCTCTCCACATAATTTGATGTTGGCTAGAGGCTTGCTGTAAATTGCTTTTATTATATTTAGGTATGTCCCTTTTACCAATAATCTCTCCAGTAGTTTTTTTCCATGAAGGTGTTGGATTTTGTCAAATGCTTTTTTGACATCTATTGAGATAATCATACTTTTATTTTCAGTTTGTTTATATGGTAGTTTACATTAACTGATTTTTATATGTTTCACCAGCCATGTGTATCTGGAATGAAGCTTACTTAGTCACGGTGGATGATCTTTTTGATCTATTCTTGGATTTAGTTTGAAATTATTTTATTGAGTATTTGTTTCATCTGTGTTCATAGGGAGATTGGTCTCTAATTTGCTCTTTACATATGTGGTTATCAGAGTGCCCTTGGTCTCATAAAATGAAATTGATGATGTCCTTCCTGCTATTCTGTGGAAGTATTAGCATTAACTCTTCTTTGAACGTCTGGTCAAATTTTGTGCTAAAGCTTTATGGTCCTGGGCATCATTTGATTGGGAAAATTTAATGACTATTTCTACATAACCTAGAGGTTATATAACTCTTATAACCTAGAAGTTATAGGTATATTTAAATTGTTTATATCATCTTGATTTAACTTTGCTAAGTATTGACTATCAAGAAAATTATCAATTTCTTTTAGATAGTCCAGTTCTTTGGAGTACAAGGTTTCAAAGCATGACCTTATAATTTATTTATTTATTTATTTATTTATTTATTTATTTATTTATTTATTTATTTACTATTTTACAATTTATTCACTTTATATTCCGATTATAGCCCCTTCTTTCATGTCTTCCTGGTTTCACCTTCCCTCCATCCTTTCCCCCTCCCCTAGTCTCCTCCTCCAGTCCACTGAAAGGGGGACTCCTCCTCCCCTGCTATATTACCCTAGCCTACCAAGTCTCATCAGAACTGCATGAATCTCATGCTCTGTGGGCTGGCAAGATCACCCTGCCAGGGGGAAGTGATCACTGCTCCCCTTACTAGGTGACCCATTGGAGACTGAGCTGCCTACCAGTTACATCTGAGCAGGGGTCTAGGTCCTCTCGATGCATGGTCCTTGATTGATGCATTAGTCTCTGTAGCCCACCTCCCTGGGCCCAGATTTTTTTTGGCTTTATTGGTATCCTTGTGGAGCTTCTACCTCCTCTGGGTCCTTCTATCCCCCTTCTTGTGCTCTGCCCAAAGTTTGGCTGTGAGTCTCTGCATGTGTGTAGATCCCCTGCTGTATGGAGTCTTTTAAAGGACATCTATTTTAGGCTCTCATCTTGTTCCCTTTCTTCCTCTGCTTCCACTATTTATCCTTTTTGTCTTCTGAATGAGAATGAAGCATCCTCTCTAGGGTCCTCCTTGTTTAGCTTCTTTAAGTCTGTATATTTTAGTATGTTTATACTATATTACATGAATAATTATGCTTATAAGTGAGTATATACCCTGTGTGTCTTTCTGCTTCTGGGTTACCTCACTCAGGATGATCTTTTCTAGATCCCACCATTTGCCTGCAATTTTCGTGATTTCCTTGTTTTTAATAGCTAAGTAGTATTCCATTGTGTAAACATACCACACTTTTTGTATCCATTCTTCAGTTGAGGGACATCTGGGTTGTTCCCAGATTCTGGCTATTACAAATAAAGCTGATATGAACATAGTAGAGCAAATGTTCTTGTTGTATTGTGGAACATCTTTCAGTTATATGCCCAGGAGTGGTATAGCTGAATCTTGAGAAAGCACTATTCCCAATTTTCTGAGAAAGCGCCAGATGGATTTCCAAAGTGGTTGTACAAGTTTGCACTCCCACCAACAAAGGAGAAGCACGTGTTGTCATTTGAGTTTTTGATCTTAGCCATTCTAATAAGTGTATGATGGAATCTCAGAGTCATTTTGATTTGCATTTCCCTGATGACTATGGACATTGAGCATTTAAGTGTTTCTCCACCATTCAATACTCTTCTGTTGACAATTTTCTGTTTAGCTTTGTACCTAAGTTTTTAATTGGATTATTTGGTTTGTTGGTGTTTGAAATCTTGAGTTCTTTATATATTCTGATATTAGCCCTCTGTTGGATGAAAGGTTGGTGAAAATCTTTCCTCAGTCTGTAGGCTATTGGTTTTTTTTTTTCTTTCTGTTGACAGTGTCCTTTGCTTTACAGAAGAATAGTACCCATCATTCTTCATACAAGAAACACACCTCCACCACAAAGACAGACGTTACCTTATGGTTATTTTGATTTCTTTGGTGTATTTGTTTCTTGTTAATTTGGATATTATCTCTGTGTCTTTTAGTTAGATTGGATAAAGGTTTGTCTATCTTGTTGGTTTTCACAAAGAACCAACTCTGTTTCTTTGATTCTTTGTATTGTTTTTATTTGTGTGTGTGTGTGTGTGTGTGTGTGTGTGTGTGTGTGTCTATTTTGTTTCTTAGGTCTATTTGCATGCCTTTTTGGCACATTTGCTTGGAATATCTTTTTACAACCTTTACCCATGAGTCAATGTCTACCTTGAGGGGTGTTTCTTCTATGTAGTAGTAGAACAGGTATGGTTTTCACATCTATTCTGTTAGTCTGAGTCATTTTATTAGAAAAATTGAGACCATTAATATTGACAGACATCAAGGACCAATGTTTATTAGTTCCCGTAACGTCAGTGGTGGTGGAGGTGTTGGTGTGGTTGTTGTTGTGTGTGTGTGCACGTGCCTCCCTTCTTTTGGTTTTGCTTGTGTAAAATTACCTATTTCCTTTGCTTTCTTGTGTGTTGTGAACCTCGTTGGGAGGGAGTTTTCCCTCTTGTACCTTTTGTAAGGCTGGATCTGTAGACTGATAATGCTTAAATTTTACTTTGTCAAGGAATATCTTCTTTTCTCTAATTGAAAGTTTTCTTGGGGGAGTCCATGATGGTGATGACCAGCACGCACAGGATCTGAATCTCGGAAACTGGTGAGTGGAGGAGCAGCTGAAGCCAGAACATTGACATAGAAGCTTCCTGGGCAAGAGCGGACAACCTGTTGCTGGGACAGTTTGGATCCAGGTCACCCATGGACATCTCCAGGGACTGAGAGTGGCGAAATTCAACCCCACTGCACTTCCCCTTGCCCCAAGCACGGGCCTCCCTGCTCAGTGGAGGCAGCAATGGTTGCCCCAAGCATGCGCCTCTGTTCTTGATGACTGAGACCACAGAGAATGGCCTTCCAGGTCTGCAGCTGAAGAAAAGTGGCAGCTAGCTCAAGCAGGATCCTTTGTGCTTAGTGACAGACAGCAAAGGCAAGGGTCTCCCTGCCTGGTGGCCAACAAGTGGACACCACTGAGTTGACAGATCTCCTATACTCTCATTTGCCCCTATGGACTCAAATCTGAGAGTAGAGAACAGGGGGAACCCCTGTGCTTTCCAATTAGGCCTGCAAGCAGGTAAGTGTGCCTTCAAAATGGTGCGTGCAGAGCCCCAGATCTAGGGTCCCTCCATGCTAACAGACAGATATCAGATCCCTCCCACCCACACTCCCACTGTGGGCAACATAGGATCCTTGGGACAGCGTTCTCAACATTGAAGAACTTATTCTGTGGGTCTACCAGTGGAGTCCAGGCAAATAATTCCTGGATACCAGACAGATCTGAATACCAGGAAGACAGTACTATAGGCCTGTAGACCACTGAGGTATTCAGGGCACTTGTGCATGCAAATTATACCAGCACTCCTTCCTGTGCTTAAGCTCCACCCTTCCAGGAACATACATGTTCTAGCAGCCTGTCCTTCAAGGCACACTTCCATACACACACACACACACACACACACACACACACACACACACACACACACCTATGCTTGTGCATATGTGCCTGCAACCTTCTTTCCTTAGCTACAACTGAAACACCAACCCACTCTTGAACCGGTGAACCTCTCTCATCTTCCTGAAGAATACTCCAGACAACAGAGACACAGGGACCCATTCTGAAGTAGAGATTTCAGGAACAATAAAGATAAGCAGAGGGCTAGAGGTCGGCATAAGAACACATCCAACAAAAATCAGGACAGCATGGCTTCACCAGAAAATGCAAAAATCAATAGATATGCTAAATCAGCAGAAACACAGGAAGATGATCTCAAATCTATGCTTACTCAGTTATTAGAGGCGCATAAAGAAGAAACGAACAAAGTTCTCAAAGAAATTTAGGCAAATACAGCCAAACAAATATAGGCACAAGTAGTGCTATATGGAGAGGAAATGAACAAAAATAACAGAAGCCATCATGGAAAAACAATAATCCACATTCAAACAGATGAAGGAAATGGTGCAAGACATGAAACCAGAATTAGAATCAATAAAGAAAACACAAATAGAAAAAAAACATGAAGCTGGAGAAATTAGAGAAAATATCAAGAACCACAAAGATAAGCATAACCAACAGAATACAAGAGATGGAAGAGCAAATGTTGTGTCCTTGTTGTGTACTTGAGCATCTTTTGGATATATAGCTAGGAGAGGAATAGCTGAATCTTGAGAAAGCACTATTGCTAATTGTCTGAGGAAGTGCCAGATTGATTTCCAAAGTGGTTATACAAGTTTACATTCCCTCCAGCAATGGAGAAGGGTTCCCTTTTCTCCACAACCTCTTCAGCATGTGTTCTCACTTGAGTTTTTGATCTTAGCCATTCTGATGGGTGTAAGGTGAAATCTCAGGGTCGTTTTGATTCGCATCTCTCTGATGGCTAAGGACATTGAGCATCTCTTTAAGTGTTTCTCTGCCATTAGATATTCCTCTACAGAGAATTCTCTGTTTAACTCTGTACCCCTTTTTAAATTGGATTGTTTGACTTATTGCTTTTTAACTTCTTTAGTTCTTTATATATACTGAATATTAGCCCTCTGTCATATATTGGGTTGGTGAAGATCCTTTCCCAGTCTGTAGGGTATTGTTTTGTTCTGAGGACAGTGTCCTTTGTTTTACAGAAGCTTTTCAGTTTCATGAGGTCCCATTTAACGATTGTTGGTCTTAGAGCCTGTGCTGTTGGTGTTCTGTTCAGGAAGTTGTCTCCTGTGCCAATGAGTTCTAGGCTCTTCCCTATTTTTTCTTCTAACCAACTTAGTGTATCTGGTTTTATGTTGAGTTCTTTGATTCACGTGGACTTTAGTTTTGTGCAGGGTGATAAGTATGGATCTATATTTATTTTTCTGCATATAGACATCCAGTTGGACCAGCACCATTTGTTGAAGATGCTGTCTTTTTTCCATTGAATAGTTTTGGTTTCTTTGTCAAAAATCAAGTATTCATAGGTGTGTGGGTTTATTTCTAGGTCTTCTATACCACTCTCAGGCATATATCCAAAGGATGCTCAAGTACACACAAGGACATTTGCTCAACCAGGTTTGTAGCAGCTTTATTCTTAATAGCCAGTACCTGGAAATAACCCAGAAGTCCATCAATGGAGGAATGGATACAAAAACTGTGGTATTTTTAAACAATGGAATACTACTCAGCAATTAAAAACAAGGAAATCATGAAATTTGCAGGCAAATGGTGGGATCTAGAAAAGATCATCCTGAGTGAGGTATCCCAGAAGCAGAAAGACACACACTGTATATACTCACTTATAAGTGGGTATTAGACCTATAAAATAGGATAAACATACTAAAATCTGTACACCTAAATACGCTAAAGAAGAAGGAGGACCCAGGGTAAGATGATCAATCCTCACTTAGAAAGACAAATGGGATGGACATGGGAAGTAGGAGAACACAACTAACAGGACAGGAGCCTGCCACAGAGGGCCTCTGAAAGACTCTACCTAGCAGTGTATCAAAGCAGATACTAAGACTTGTAACCAAACCTTCGGCAGAATGCAGGGAATTATATGAAAGAAGGGGGAGTTAGTATGACCTGGAGAGGTTAAGAACTCCACAGGACCAAATATATCTGGGCACAGGGGTCTTTTATGAGCCTGTATCTCCAACCAAGGACCATGTATGGATATAACCTAGAATCCCTGCTCAGATGTAGCCCATGGTAGCTCAGTATCCAAGTGGGTACCATAGTAAAGGGAACAGGGACAATTTCTGGCATAAACTCAGTGGATGGCTCTTTGATCTCTCTCATCCCAAGGGAAGAGCAGCATTGCTAGGCCACAGAAGAGGACATTGCAGCCAGTCCTGAAGATACCTGATAAGCTAGGGTCAGATAGAAGGGGAGGAGGACCTTCCCTATCAGTGGACTTGGAAAGGGGCAGGGAGGAGATGAGGGAGGGAGGGAGGGTGGGATTGGGAGTGAATGAGGGAGCAGGCTACAGCGGGGATACAAAGTGAATAAGCTGTAACTAATATTAAAAAATAAAAATTTAATTAAAAAAAGAAAAGAGTTCAGGGACGGAGTCAAGATGGCAACCCGCCCTCACAGTTTCTGAGCTGTGGAAGAGCTGAACGCCTGAGTTGGTAAGTGGAAGGACCTCTGAGGCCAGGAAAACAACGGTGAGGCTTTTTAAATGACAGGGAACATCTCTTGAGGTGAGAACTTTGGTCTCCACCTGGGGACTTGTTTAGGGAAGGAGAGAAATGATCCTTTGAACCCCCGACACTCCCCTTTCTCGGACCTCTCTCCTCCTCGGCACAATGGACTCACCGAGATTCTCAGCTCAGACCTAACTGCCTGGGTCTGCAGCAGCTGAGGCGGAGCTCCTAGCCCCTTAGTGGCAACTGCCAGTGGTACAGGTCTTGGAGTCCCAGACCCATGGCACCACCATCTCAGGGTCCCAGGTCTGCTAGCCCCCATATTGGCTCCACAGGGTCAATCAGCCACTGACTGTATGGCCCACCCAATCCCTCAGTGACAGATAATACGCTATATACTCACCAAAGCCAGGCAGAAATGCCATACAAGCTAGGCACACCAGGTTCTGGGCCTCCCAGGCTTGGAGAGCAAAGTGGAGAGCCCCTAGGACTTCCCAGAAAGCATCTGGACTGGCAACCCAGTCTCCAGCTACAGCGGGATTTCCTAACTTGGTGGTGACAGCAGCACTGAGC
Source organism: Psammomys obesus (assembly GCF_907164565.1). Taxonomy (NCBI): domain Eukaryota; kingdom Metazoa; phylum Chordata; class Mammalia; order Rodentia; family Muridae; genus Psammomys; species Psammomys obesus. The sequence goes on along the minus strand of NW_026596356.1, from coordinate 959,061 downwards.
TGGCAGAGCACATCATACCTCCAGCATAAGGCCAACCAAGGCCAAACTTGACAGCAGAGAGTCCGGATACCCTGATCCCTGCCGATGTGATCTGCTTGAGACTGAGTACACCCTTGAGTGTCTGCAGAGCCCCAGATCCAGGCTCCTTCTAAAATAGAAGCCAGGCATCGGACCCCTCCCACCCACATACCCACTGTGGGTCACTTGGGACATTGAGACCCCTGCACTGTGGGTCCAAACCCACAGCACCATCAGCCCAGGGTCCCAGGTCTGCTAGCTGCCATACTGGCCCCGTAGGGTCTCTCAGCCGCTGACTGCATGGCCTGTCCAAACCCTCAGTGACAGATAATACTCTATATACCCACCAAAGCCAAACAGACCCACCATACAAGCTAAGCACACCAGGCTCTGGGCCTCCCAGGCTTGGAGAGCACAGTGGAGGGCCCCCAAGACTTCCCAGGAGGCATCTAGACTGGTATTCCAGTCTCCAGCTGCAGCAGGACTTCCTAACCTGGTGGCAGCAGCAACACTGAGCTGGCAGAGCATATCAGTTCTCCTGCAGACCAAGCAGGGCCAAACCAGAGAACAGACATCCCGGATACCTCTATCCCTGCCGAAGTGACCTGCTTGAGAGTGAGTGCGCCCTTGAATACCTGCAGAGCCCCAGATCCAGGGTCCTTCTAAAACAGAAGCCAGGCATCCGACCCCTCCCACCCACCTACCCACTGTGGGAAACAGAGGGTCACTTGGGACATTGAAGCTCCTGCTCTGCAGGTCCAATTGAGGGGTTAAAGCAGTTAATGTCAGAGACTGCACCACGACCATCACTAACACCTGCTACATATACAGTGTAGGGCCCCTCCCACACACTCAAGGGTCCAACATTATCTATCATTCTGTCCCTCAAGACACACTTCCACGCACACTTCCACACACACACACTTCCACACACACACACACACACACACACACACACACACACACACGCCTGCATTTGCCCCTTTTGAGCCTACATACTTTCCTCCCACAGGTACAGCTAGTCCACCAACGCACACGCTGAGGCCACAGACCTCTCTCAGCTTCCTGAAGAATCTCCAGACACCAGAGAGACAGTACCAGTCTGAACTACAGAATCGAGAAACAAACAGGGAAGGTTTCAGATAAGCCAATGGCCAGAGGTAGGCAAAAGAACACATCCAACATAAATCAGGACATCATGATTTCACCAGCAACTCCCAAAATTGATGGATACTCCAATTCATCAGAAGCACAGGAAAATGACTTTAAAGCTATGCTCACCCAACTATTTGAGGCTCATAAAGAGGAAACAAATAATACTCTCAGACCAATAGCCATGCAAATTCAGACAGTTAAAGAGGAAATGAACAAATCTATCAAAGATTTGGCCAGTCAATTGGAGGTAAACAAAGAGGACAAAATTCTTAAAGAAACACAGGCAAACATAGCCAAACAAATAGAGACACAAGTAAAGATACAATTAGTGGCATATAGAGAAGAAATGAACAAAAAAATAGAGACCATCGTAGAGAGACAGGAATCCACATTCAAACAGATGAAGTAAATTGTGCAAGGCATGAAAACAGAATTAGAATCAACAAAAAAAACACAAACTGAGAAAACCCTTGAGCTGGAGAACTTGGAGAAAAGATCAGGAACCACAAAGGTAAATATCACCAACAGAATACAAGAGATGGAAGAGAGAATCTCTAGAGCTGAAGATATATTCGCAGAAATTGATACTTCTCTCAAAGAAAAAGTAAAATCAGAAAAGTCCCAAACACAAAATATCCAAGAAATCAAGGATGCCATGAAAAGACAAAATCTAAGAATAATAGGAATTGATGAAAAAGAAGACTCCAGGCTCCAAGGTCCAGAAAATATTTTCAAGAAAATCAGAGAAGAAAATTTTTTCAATTTAAAGAAAGAGATGTCCATAAATATACAAGAGGCCTACAGAACACCAAATAGACTAGACCAGAAAAGAAACACATCATGTCACATCATGGTCAAAACACTAAATCTTCAGAACAAAGAAAAGATATTAAAATCAGCAAGGAAAAAAGGCAAGTAACATATGAAGGTAGACCTATCAGAATCACAACAGACTTCTCATCAGAAACTATGAAAGCCAGAAAGGCCTGGGCAGGTGTCATGCAGACTCTAAGAGACCACAAATGTCAACCCAGACTACTATACCCTGCAAAGCTTTCAATCAACATAGATGAAGAAAACAAAATATTCCATGACAAAAATAAATTTATGCAATATCTATACAGCAAACTAGCCCTACAGAAGATACTAGAAGGAAAACTCCAAACCAATGAAAACAACTTCACCCAAGAAAAAATTGCATACAGATAATATCCCAACAAAAATTAAAAGAAAACAAGCAACGAAACAGAGTTAGACCACCTACTCTAACATAAAAGGAACTAACATTCATTGGTCACTATTATCTATCAACATCAATGGACTCAACTCTCCAATAAAAAGACACAGACTAACAGAATGGGTATGGAAACAGGATCCAAAATTCTGCTGCATCCAAGAAATGCACCTCTGCAACAAAGATAAATACTACCTCAGAGTAAAGGGCTGGAAAAATGTCTTTCAAGCAAATGGACCCAGAAGAAAAGCTGGGGTAGCTAGCCTAATATCTAATAAAATAGACTTTCAACCAAAATTAATCAAAAAAGATGAAGAGGGACACTACATAATCATCAAAGGAAAAATCCACCAAGAGGACATCACAATTCTGAACATCTATGCCCCAAATACAAGAGCGCCTACATTCATAAACAAAACATTACTAAAACTTAAATCACACATCAATCCCAACACCTTGATAGTGGGAGACTTCAACACCCCACTTTTTCCAAGGGACAGATCATCTAGACATAAGCTAAATAGGGAAATAATGACGCTTACAGATGTCCTAAATCAAATGGACCTAATAGATGTCTACAGAACGTTCCACCCAAACTCAAAAGAGTATACCTTTTTTTCAGGACCTCATGGAATCTTCTCCAAAATAGACCATATAGTTGGTCACAAAGCAAGCCTCAACAGATACAAGAAGATTGAAATAATGCCCTGTATTCTACCTGACCACTACGGACTAAAGATGGACCACAACAATAATGGAATTAGAAAAAAACCCCACAAGCACATGGAAACTGAACAACTTGCTGCTCAATGATAGCTTGGTTAAGGAAGAAATAAAGAAAGAAATTAAAGACTTCCTTGAATTCAATGAAAATGAAGGTACAAAATACCCTAATTTATGTGACACAATGAAAGCAGTGTTCAGAGGAAAATGCATAGCACTAAGTGCCTTCAAGAAGAAATTAGTGACATCTCATATAAGCAACTTAATGGCCCAACTGAAAGCCCTAGAGAAAAAGCAAGCAAATACACGCAAGAGGATCAGATGACTAGAAATAATCAAACTCAGGGCTGAAATGAATCAATTAGAAACAAATAAACCTATTCAAAGAATCAATAAAACCAAGAGCTACCTATTTGAGAAAATCAGCAAGATAGACAAACCTTTAGCCAAACTAACTAAAAGGCAGAGAGAAACTATCCAAATCAGCAAAATCAGAAATGAAAGGGGGGATATAACTACAGACACCAAGGAAATATAAACAATAATTAGGTTATACTACAAAAGCCTACATGCCACAACATTTGAAAATCTAAAAGATATAGACAATTTTCTTGATAGATTCCATCTACCAAAATTAAGTCAAGATCAGGTAGAAAGATTGAATAATACTATATCCCTCAAGGAAATAGAAGCAGTCATCAACAGTCTACCTTCCAAAAAAAGCCCTGGGCCATATGGATTCAGTGCAGAATTCTACCAGACCTTCAAAGAAGTGTTAACTCCAATACTCTCCAAACTATTCCACAAAATAGAAACAGAAGGAACATTATCAAACTCATTCTATGAAACCACAGTCACCTTGATACCTAAACCACACAAAGACCCAACAAAAAAAAAAGAGAACTTCAGGCCTATCTCTCTTATTGACATTGATGCAAAAATACTCAATAAAATACTTGCAAACCGAATCCAAGAACATGTCAAAGATATCATCCACCACGACCAAGTAGGCTTCATCCCAGGCATGCAAGGGTGGTTAAATATATGGAAATCCATCAATGTAATCCACCACATAAACAAACTGAAGGAGAAAAACCACATAATCATCTCCTTAGATGCTGAAGAGGCATTTGACAAAATCCAACATTCATTCATGTTTAAAGTCTTGGAGAGATAAGGGATAAAAAAGCACATACCTGAACATAGTAAAGGCAATATACAGCAAGGCTAGAGCCAATATCAAACTCAATGGAGAGAAACTTAAATCAATCCCACTGAAATCAGGGACAAGACAAGGCTGCCCACTCTCTCCATCTCTCTTCAACATAGTACTTGAAGTCCTAGCCAGAGCAATAAGACAACTAAAGGAGATTAACGGGATACAAATAGGAAAGGAAGAGGTCAAAGTATCACTATTCACAGATGATATGATAGTATACATGAGCCACCCCAAAAATTCAACCAGAGAACTCCTTCAGCTGATAAACACCTTCAGCAAAGTGACAGGATACAAAATCAACTCAAAAACATCAGAAGGCAAAAGGGCCGAGAAAGAAATCAGGGAAACAACACCCTTCACAACAACCACTAATAACATAAAGTACCTTGGGATGACACTAACCAAGTAAGTGAAAGATCTGTTTGAGAAAAACTTCATTCTCTGAAGAAAGAAATTGAAGAAGATCTCAGAAGATGGAAAGATCTCCCGTGCTCATGGATTGGTAGGATTAACATTGTGAAAATGGCCATCCTGCCAAAAGGAATCTACAGATTCAATGCAATTCCCATCAAAATACCAATTCAATTTTTTACAGACCTTGAAAAAAAGATTCTCAGCTTCATATGGAGAAACAAAAAACCCAGAATCTCTAAAAAAAATCCTGAACAACAACAGATCATCTGGAGGTATCTCCATCCCTGATCTCAAGCTGTACTACAGAGCAATAGTAATAAAAACTGCATGGTACTGGCATAGAAACAGAAAGGAGGATCAATGGAACCGAATAGAAGACCCAGAAATAAACCCACATACCTATGAATACTTGATTTTTGACAAAGAAGACAAAACCATTTGATGGAAAAAAAAAAGAGCATCTTCAAGAAATGGTGCAGATCCAACTGGATGTCTATATGCAGAAAAATGAAAATAGATCCATATTTATCACCCTGCACAAAACTGAAGTCCAAGTGGATCAAAGACCTCAACAAAAAACCAGATACTCTAAATCTGTTAGAAGAAAAAGTGGGGAAGAGCCTAGAACTCATTGGCACAGGAGACAACTTCCTGAACAGAACACCAACAGCACATGCTCTAAGAGCAACAATCATGAAATGGGACCTCATAAAACTGAAAAGCTTCTGTAAAGCAAAGGACACTGTCATCAAAACAAAACAAATGACTGCAGATTGGAAAAGAATCTTCACCAACCCTTTATCTGACAGAAGGTTAATATCCAGTATATGTAAAGAACTAAAGAAGCTGAAAAGCAAAAAACCAAGTAATCAAATTTAAAAATGGGGAACAGACCTAAACAAAGAATTCTCCATAGAGGAATATCGAATGGCCGAGAAACACTTAAAGAAATGCTCAAACTCATTAGCCATTACGGAAATGCAAATCAAAATGACCCTGAGATTTCACCTTTCACTCATCAGAATAGCCAAGATAAAAAACTCAACTGAGAACACATGCTGGAGAGGTTGTGGAGAAAGGGGAACCCTCCTCCATTGCTAAACTGGTACAACCACTTTGCAAGTCAATCTGGTGCTTTCTCAGACAAATGGGAATAGTGTTTCCTCAAGGCCCAGCTATACCAATGCTAGGTATATACCCAAAATTTTCTCAAGTACACAACAAGGACATTTGCTCAACCATGTTTGTAGCAGCTTTATTTGTAATACCAGAACCTGGAAACAAATCAGATGTCCCTCAAAGGAGGAATGGATACAGAAATTGTGGTATTTTTACACAATAGAATACTACTCAGCAATCAAAAATGAGGAAATCATGAAATTTGCAGGCAAATGGTAGGATCTAGAAAAGATCATTCTGAGTGAAATATCCCAGAAGGAGAAAGACAAACATTGTATATACTCGTTTATATAGACCTACAAGATGTGATAAACATAATGAAATCTATACACCTAAAGAAGATAAACAAGAAAGCAGACACAGGGTAAGATGATAAATCCGCATTTAGAAAGACAAATGGGATGTGCATTGGATGTATGACAGGAGTCTACTGCAGAAGATATCTGAAAGACTCTACCTATCAGTGTTTCAAAGCAGATACTAATATCGAATGGCCTTCAGCAGAGTGCAAGGAATCATATGAAAGAAGGGGAGTTAGTATCATGGGGAAAGGATAGGAGCTCCACAAGGACCAAATATATCTGGGCACAGGGGTCTTTTCTGAGACTGACACTCCACCAAGGACCATGTATAGATATACCCTACAACCTCTGCTCAGATGTAGCCCATGGTAACTCAGTAACCAATTGGTTTCCCATAAGGGGAACAGGGACTATTTCTGACAGGAACTCAATGGCAGGCTCTTTGACCTCTCCACCTTCCAAGGGAGGAGCAGTCCTGCTAGGCCACATAGGAGGACTTTGAAGCCAGTCCTGAAGATACCTGATAAAAATAGGGTCAGATGAAAGGGGAGGAGGTCCTCCCTAATCAATGGAAATGGAAAGGGACAGGGAGATGAGGGAGGGAGGGTGGGTTTGGGGGGGAATAAGGGAGCGGGATACAGCTGGGATACAGAGTTAATACAATGTAACTAATAATAAAAAAAGAAAAGAAAGAGATGGAAGAGAGAATCTCAGGTGCTGAAGACACACCTCTTAAAGAAAAAGTAAATTCAGAGAAGTTCCAAACACAAAACATCCAAGAAATCAAGGATGCCATGAAAAGTAAAAATTTAAGAATAATAAGAACTAATGAAAAAGAAGGTTACAGGCTCCAAGGTCCAGAAAACATTTTCAAGAAAATCATAGAAGGAAATTTTCACAACTTAAAAAAAGAGATGTCCATTAACATACAAGAGCCCTACATAAAACCAAGTAGACTAGAACAGAAAAGAAACTCCTCGCATCACATAATAGTCAAAACACTAAATCTACAGAACAAAGAATAAATATTAAAAGCAGCAAAGGGAAAAGGCCAAGAAACATATAAAAATATTCCTATCAGAATCATACCAAACTTCTCAACAGAAACTATGAAAACTGGAAGGGCCTGGGCAGATGTCATGCAGATTGTAAAAGACCACAGATGCCAACACAGACTACGATATTCAGCAAAGATTTCAATCAACATAGATGTAGAGAACAAAATATGCCATGACAAAACTAAACTTAAACAATATCTACACAGCAATGTAGCCCTACAGAAGCTACTAGAAGGAAAACTCCAATCTAACAAAATCAACTACAGCCAAGAAAACACTGAACATAGATAACCTCACAACAAAAATCAAAAGAAAACAAGCATAGAAACACAGTAACACCATCAACTCCACAATAGAAGGAACTAACATTCATTGGTCATTAACTATTATCTATCAACATCAATGGACCCAGTTCTCCAATAAAAAGCCACAGACTAACAGAATGGTTGCAGAAACACAATGCAATATTCTGCTGCATCCAAGAAACACACCAATTCAACAAAGTTGAACACTACAGCAGAGTAAAGGGCTGGAAAAATGTTTCTCAAGCAAATGGACCCAGTAAAGAAGCTGGGGTAGATATCCTAATATCTAATAAAATAGACTTTTAACCAAAATTAATCAAAAAAGACAAGGAGGGACACTTCATTCTCAACAAAGGAAAAGTCCACCATGAGGACATCACAATCCTGAACATCTATGACCCAAATACAAGAGCACCTGCATTTGTAAATGAAACATTAATAAAGCTTAAATCACACATCGATCCCAACACCTTAATAGTGGGACACTTCAACACTCCACTCTCACCAAGGGACAGATCATCTAGACATAAGCTAAATAGGAAAATAATGACGCTTACAGAGGTCCTAAATCAAATGGACCTAATAGATGCCTACAGACCTTTTCACTGAAACTAAAAAGAGTATACCGTTTTTTCAGCAACTCATAGAACCTTCTCAAAAATTGGCCATATAGTAGGGCACAAAGAAAGACTCAAAAGATACAAGAAGACTGAAATAATCCCTTGTATCATAGCAGAACACCATGGCCTAAAACTAGACCTCAACAACAACAGAAATAACAAAAAGCCTACATACACATGGAAGTTAAATAACTCTCTACTCAATGACAGTTTGGTCAGGGAAGGAATGAAAAAATAAATTAGAGAATTCCAAAAAGTCAAAGAAAGTAAAGGCACAACTTACCCAAACTTATGGGACACAATGAAAGCAGTGCTAAAAGGAAATTTCATAGCACTAAGTGCCTCCAGGAAGAAGTTTCAGACATCTCATACAAGCAAATTAACAGCACACCAAAAGCCCTAGAAATAAAAAAGAAGCAGACACACCAGAGAGGAGTAGATGATTGGAAATACTCAAACTAAGAGCTGAAATCAATGAATTAGAAACAAAGAAAACAATACAAAAACAATGAGACCAAGAGCTGGTTCTTTGAGAAAATCAACCAGATAGACAAACACTTAGCTAAACTAACCAAAAGGCAGAGAAAAACTATCCAAATCAGCAAAATCAGAAATGAAAAGGTGGACATAACAACAGATACTGAGGAAATCCAAACAATCATTAGAACTTGCTACAAAAAACTATATGTCACAAAATTTGAAATTTTAAATTTTCTTGATAGATTCCTTTTACCAAAATTAAATCAAAATCAGGTAAATCAAGTAAACAGTCCTATATCCCTCATAGAAATAGAAAGAGTCATTAAAATTCAGACTTCCAAAAAAATCCCAGGGGCAGATGGTTTCAGCACAGAATTCTACCAGACCATCAAAGAAGAGCTAACTCCAATTCTTTCCAAACTATTCGACAAAATAGAAACAGAAAGAAAACTACCAAACTCATTCTATGAAGCCACAGTCACATTGATACCTAAACCACATAAAAGACTCCAAAAAAAGAGAACTTCAGACCTATCTCTCTTATTAACATTGATGCAAAAATACTCAATAAAATACTTTCAAGATGAATCCAGGAACACATAAAAGATATCCACCATGACCAGGTAGGCTTCAATCCCAGGTATGCAGGCATGGTACAAAATATAGAAATCCATCAATGTGATCCACCATAAAAACAAACTGAAGGAGAAAAAGCACATGATCATCTCCTTAGATGCCAAAAAAGCATTTGAAAAATTCCAATATCCATTCATGTTTAAAGTCTTGGAGAGATCAGGGATACAAGGCACATACCTAAACATAGTAAACAATATACAGCAAGCCTATAGCCAACATCAAACTAAACAGAGAGAAACTTAAATAAATCCCACAGAAATCAGGGACAAGGCAAGGCTGCCCACTCTTTCCACATGTCTTCAACATAGTACTTGAAGTCCTAGCCAGAGCAATAAGACAGTTAAAGGATATCAAGGGGATACAGATGGGAAAGGAAGAAGTCAAATTATCACTATTCACAGATGATATGATAGCATACATGAGTGACCCCAAGAACTCAACCAGAGAACTCCTCCAGCTGATAAACACCTTCAGCAAAGTGGCTGGATACAAAATTAACAAAATTAACTCTAAAAAATCAGAAGCCCTCCTGTATATGAAAGACAAGAGGGCTGATAATGAAATTAGGGAAACTACACCCTTCACAATAGCGACTAATAACATAAAGTACCTTGGTGTAACTCTAAGCAAGCGAGTGAAAGACCTGTTTGATAAAACTTCAAGCCTCTGAGCTCTCAAGATGGCAGCACCGGGATGACTCTTGTTCTGACCAGCAGCACAGCAGGATCGGCACAGTGACCGGCAGTCAGAAATTGAGGCCCTAACACACAAGTGATTGTTTTTCCCAGGTGAGAGGATACCCCATGGTGGGGGATTCAATCAGCTTCAACTTACTCAGCTAAACCGCTTGGTCACCAGCCCAGAGCCACACACCAGCGTGCTCTGATCACTGTCCCAGACTGAGCTGTGGGCCCCACAACATCAGGGATTGGGATTTCCAGTTGAGAGATGACTCCACAGTGCAGGAAATGATTGGGACTGACCTTAGGTCACCCAGACATTCCCTGGAAAAGACCCAGGGTTGATGGGCACCCAGAAGCCAGCCCAGAGCCAGAGCTGGGGACCCAGGCACCAGCACAGAATCCTGCCTGCATGCCTGACTCACTGTCCCAGATAGAACTGTGGACTCCAATGCACCAGAGACTGAGTTTATATGTCAGGTACAAACCCACAGGGAGGGGAACAGCAGGTCTGCTCTTAGAGCACTCAGCCAATACCACCACCCCAAAAAGGTCTCCAGAAAAATTATACAGTTTCAGCAGACACCCAGGCACCCAATCACCAGAAAGGCAGAGACACATGTGTCTGTGCCTGCTGGTTCTACTCACCATCCCAAACAGAACAGCAGTCCCCAAAGCAAAGTCTGGGTATCCTGTCAGGAGGAAACCCCACAGCATGGGAGGGGGGTCATCAGTTCCAATGCTCAAAAAACCCAGCTCCAGAAGACTTTCTGGATTCATGCAGACTCTAAGCTCTAGCCTTCTACTGCAGGCATGAGCACTGTGCTCACCTGCCATTGTTGAGTACAGCTAGGGCACTGGGACACAAAGCTGCATCCTCAAACCTGCAAAAGCCAGAGCACCATTACAGTAGCCCTCAAATACTGTTCCAAAGTTCAACCAGTTATTCGTAGCTAAACTGACAACACTGTGGGAATGCCTGGTTCTTCAAGAGGGCTGCACCCAACAATTACACCTTAAGAGCAACAGCTGCAGTTCCCTAAATTTGGAGCAAGAAACCCAGAAGTAGGGCAGCCATCACCAGGACCTCTCCTGATGAGAGGACACGACAGTTGCGACACAGGTCTATACGCCTGAAGTGAACTGTGACAATTCCTGAGAAGCACGACCATTCAGCTGACCATAACCAAAAAGCTAAGGAGAACTCTTTTAGAACCCCGCCAAGTGGATTCTCCCTACCCTAGGACCCAGCAGGCACCAGAAATTAACAGACAACACCTTAAACAGCGAGATGGATAGAGGCCAGCAAAAAAGCACAAACAACAAAAGGCAAAGCAATATGGCATCCCCAGAACCCAGTTATCCAGAGACAAGTAGCCCTGGACACCCTAACATAAGTGAAATACGAGAAGATGACCTCACATCTATGCTTATGAAGAGGTTAATGGAGGAAGCAAATAAAATGGGTAAAGAATTGGGGGAAGATATAATAAAACAGATTATGGCCATCCATAAAGAAATACAGGAAGATGCAGCCAAACAGTTTGTGGCATTCAGAGAGAAAATGATTAAATCATTGAAAGAAATGAAAGAAACAGGAATGTTCAAAGAAACAGGCAAAGGAATTGAAGGAAAAACAGGAAAATACAGTCAAACAGGTGAAGGAAATCAACAAAACGGTTCAAGATCTGAAGATAGAATTGGAAGAATTAAAGAAAAGACAAATGGAGGAAATCATGGAGAGGGAGAACCTAAGAAAGAAAACAGGGACTACAGAGGTAAGCATAACCAACAGACTACAAGAGATGGAAGAAAGAATATCAGGTGTGGAAGATACAATGGAAGAAATCGATGTATCCATCAAAGAAAATAATAAATCTATAAAATTCCTGACACAGACCGTCCAAGAAATCCGAGACAACATAAAAAGACAAAACCTAAGAATAAAAGGAATAGAGAAAAAAGGAGATTCCCTCCTCCAAAGCCCAGAAAATATTTTCGACAAAATCATTGAAGAAAATTTCCCCAACTTAAAGGGGAGGCCTATAAGAATACAAGAGGCCTACAGAACACCTAATAAATTAGATCAGAAAAGAAAATCCCCCTGGCACGTACTAATCAAAAAGTAAGTATACAGAACAAAGAAAAATTACGAAAAGCTGCAAGGGTAAAAGGCCAAGTAACATATAATGGCAAACCCATCAGAATCATACCTGACTTCTCAACAGAAACTATGAAAGCCAGAAGACGCTAGACTGATATCATGCAGACCCTAAGAGAACACAGATGTCAACCTAGGCTGCTCTACCCAGCAAAACTCGCAGTCCTCATAGATGGAGAAAACAAGATATTCAACAACAACAACAAAAAAATTTCAACAATACCTACACACAAATCCAGCGTTACAGAAGATACTAGAAGGAAAAATAAAACCCAAGAAAACTGACTACTTTCAAGAAAACACAGGAAATAAATAACCTCACTACAGCAAAACAAAAAGTAGCCAAACACACAAACACACTACCATTGCCAACATCAATATCAAAGGATCTAACAGCCACTGGTTATTAATCTCCCTCAACATCAATGGACTCAATTCTCCAATAAAAACACACAGACTAATAGAATGGATGCATAAACAAGACCCAACAATCTGTTGCATACAAGAAACACACCGAAGTCACAAAGATAGACATTCCCTGAGAGTAAAGGGCTGCAAGACGGCTTTCCACGCAAATGGACCCAAGAAGCAAGCAGGAGCAGCCATTCTAATGTCTAATAAAATAGACTTTCAACCAAAATTAATCAAAAGAGATAGAAAAGAACACTTCATACTCATCAAGGGAAAAATCCACCAGGAAGATATCACAATCCTGAACATTTATGCCCCAAATGCAAGGGCACCCACATTTTTAAAAGAAACATTAATAAAACTTAAACCACACATAAACCCCCACACATTAATAGTGGGAGACTTCAACACCCCACTCTCAACAAAGGACCAGTCAACAAAACAGAAATTAAACAAAGAAACAATAACTCTGACAGAGGTCATGAATCAAATGGACCTCACGGACATCTACAGAACCTTTCACCCAAACACAAAAGAATTTACCTTCTTGTCAGCACCTCATGGAACCGTCTCCTAAATAGCCCATATAGTTGGTCACAAAGCAAGACTCAACAGATACAAGAAGATTGAAATAATCCCTTGTATCCTAACTGATCACCATGGACTAAAGCTGGACCTCAATGATAAAAATAGCAAAAGGCCTACACACACATGGAAACTGAACAACTAAATGACAGCTGGGTCAGAGAAGAAATAAAGAATGAAATTAAAGACTTCATAGAAATCAATGAAAATGAAGGCACAACATACCCAAACTTATGGGACACAATGAAAGCAGTGCTAAGAGGAAAATTTAGAGCACTAAGTACCTTCAAGAAGAAATTAGAAACATCTCATTCAAGCAACTTAATGGCTCACTTAAAAGCCCTGGAAAAAAGAAGCAGACATACCCAAGAGGAGTAGAAGACTGGAAATAATCAAACTCTGGGCTAAAATCAATCAATTAGAAACAAATAAAACAATTCAAAGAATCAATGAAACCAAGAGCTGGTTCTTTGAGAAAATCAACAAGATAGACAAACCCTTAGCCAAACTAACTAAAAGGCAGAAAGACAATATCCAAATCAACAAAATCAGAAATGAAAAGGGGGACATAACCACAGACATTGAAGAAATCAAAACAATAATTAGGTTGTACTACAAAAGCCTACATGCCACAACATTTGAAAATCTAAATGAAATGGACAATTTTCTTAATAGATTCCACATGCCAAACTGAATCAAGACCAGGTAAATCAATTAAAGAGTCCTATATCCCCTAAGGAAATAGAAGCTGTCATCAAAAGTCTCCCATGCAAAAACAGCCCAGGGCCAGATGGTTTCAGCACAGAATTCTACGAGCCCTTCAAAGAAGAGCTAAAACCAATACTCTTCAAAGTATTCCACAAAATAGAAACAGAAGGAACACTACCAAACTCATTCTATGAAGCCACAGTCACCTTGGTACCTAAACCTCACAAAGACCCAACAAAGAAAGAGAATTTCAGGCCAATCTCCTTCATGAACATTGATGCAAAAATACTCAACAAAATACTTGTAAACTGAATCCAAGAACACATCAAAGATATCATCCACTACGACCAAGTAGGCTTCATCCCAGGCATGCAGGGGTGGTTCAATATACGGAAATCCATCAATGTGATCCACTGCATAAACAAACTGAAGGAGAAAAACCACATGATCATCTCCTTAGATGCTGAAAAGGCATTTGACAAAATCCAACATCCCTTCATGTTTAAAATCTTGGAGAAAACAGGGATACAAGGCACATACCTGAACATAGTAAAGGCAATATACAGCAAGCCTATAGCCAATATCAAACTCAATGAAGAGAAACTTAAATCAATCCCACTGAAATCAGGGACAAGGCAAGGCTGCTCACTCTCTTCATGTCTCTTCAACATTATTCCTGAAGTCTTTGCTAGAGCAATGAGAAAATTAAAACAGATCAAGGGGATACAAATTGGAAAGGAAGAAGTCAAAGTATCACTATTTGCAGATGATATAATAATGTACCTGAGTGACCCCAAAAATTCTACTAGGGAACTCTTAGAGCTGATTAACACCTTCAGCAAAGTGGCTGGATACAAAATTAACTCAAAAAAAAAATAGTAGCTTTCCTGTATACAAAAGAAAAAAGGTCTGAGAAAGAAATTAAGGGAAACAGCACTCTTCACAATAGCCACAAAGGACATAAAGTACCTTGGTGTGAACCTAACCAAGCAAGTCAAAGACTTGTATGAAAAAAAAATGTCCAGTCTCTGAAGAAAGAATTAGAAGAAGATGTCAGAGGATGGAAAGATCTCCCATGCTCATGGCTTCACAGGATTAATATAGTAAAAATGGCCATTTTACCAAAAGCAATCTACAGATTCAATGCAATTCCCATCAAATTACCAACACAATTCTTTACAGACCTTGAAAGAAAAATTCTCACCACCGTATGGAAAAACAAGAAACCCAGAATTGCTAAAACAATTCTCTACAATTATTTTACGATCTTCAGGAGGTATCTCCATCCCTGATCTCAAGCTGTACTATAGAGCAACAATACTAAAAACTCCATGGTACTGGCATAGAAACAGACTGGTGGATCAATGGAATCGAACAGAAGACCCTGACATATATCCACACCCTTATGGACACTTGATTTTTGGCAAAGATGCCAAAACCATTCAATGGAAAAAAACAAACAAACAAACAAACAAACAAAAAAAAACAACAACAGCATCTTCAACAAAAGATGCTGGTCTAACTGGATGTCTACATGTAGAAAAATGCAAATAGATCCATACTTATCACCCTGCACAAAACTGAAGTCCAAGTGGATCAAAGACCTCAATATAAAACCAGACACACTAAACCACTTAGAAGAAAAAGTGGGGAAAAGCCTTGAACTCATTGGCACAGGAGACAACTCCCTGAACAGAACACCAACAGCACAGGCTCTAAGAGTAACAATCAATAAACGGACCTCATGAAACTGAAAAGCTTCAGTAAAGCAAAGGACACTGTTGTCAGAACAAAACAACAGCCTAAAGAATGGAAAAAGAACTTCACCAACCCTATACCTGACAGAGGGCTAATATCCAGAATATATAAAGAACTGAAGAATATAAACAGCAACAAATCAAGTAATCCAATTTTTAAAAATAGGGTATAGAGCTAAAAAGAGAATTCTCAATAGTGGAATATCAAATGAGAGAGAAACACTTAAAGAAATTCTCAACATCCCTAGTCATCACAGAAATGCAAATCAAAACGACCCTGAGATTTCAGCTTAAACCCATTAGAATGGCTAAGATAGAAAACTCAAGTGATAACACATGCTAGAGAGGATGTGGAGAAAGGAGAACCCTCCTCCATTGCTGGTGGGAATGTAAACTTGTACAACCACTTTGGAAATCAGTCAGGTGCTTTCGCAGACAAATAGGAATAGTGCTTCCTCAAGATCCAGCTAAACCACTCTTGGGCATATATCCAAAATATGCTCAAGTATACAACAAGGACATTTGCCCAACCATGTTCATAGAAGCTGTATTTGTTATAGCCAGAATCCAGAAACAACCCAGATGTCCCTCAGCTGAGGAATGGATACAGAAATTGTGGTACATTTCCACAATGGAATACTACTCAGCAATTAAAAACAAGGAAATCATAAATCTTGCAGGAAAATGGAGGGGTCTAGAAAAGATCATACTGAATGAGGTATCCCAGAAGCAGAAAGACACATATGGTATATACTCATTCTTAAGTGGTTATTAGACATATAATATAGGATAAGCATACTAGAATCTTTAAACCTAAAGAAGCTAATCAAGAAGGAGGAAGCTAGGTAAGATGATCAATTGGACATCAGAAGAAAGAGAAAACAGGGAGCAGGACAGGAGCCTACCACAAGGGGCCTCTGAAAGACAATCAAAGCAGGGTATCAAAGCAGATGCTGAGGATCATAGCTACACTTTGGGCAGAGTGCAGGGAATCTTATGAAATAAGCGCAGAAGACAGAAAGATCTGGAGGGGACAGGAGTTCCACAAGGAGACCAACAGAACCAAGAAATCTGGGCCCAGGGCTCTTTTCTGAGACTGATACTCTAACCAGCTGCCCTGGGCTACATCTGTGCCGCGGTTCTATGTTATCTTCAGACATTGTCGTTGGTTGGCGTATCATTCTCAGAAAAGACCCCTGGGCTCATATTTCTTGGTTCTGTTGCTTTCCTTGTGGGCTCCTGTCCCCTCCAGGTCTTTCTCTCTACCCCTGCTTTCATAAGATTCCCTGCACTCTGCCCAAAATGTAGCTATGAGCCTAAGCATCTGCTTTGATAAACTGCTGGGTAATGTCTTTCAGTAGTCCTCTGTGGTATGCTCCTGCCCTGTTCCCTGTTTTCTCCCTCTTCAGATGTCCATCTCATTTGCCTTTCTGAGGGAGGATTGATCATCTTACCCAGGGTCCTCCTTCTTGATTACCTTTTTTATGTGTAACAGATTTTAGTATGATTACCCTATATGTCTAATATCACTTACATGTGAGTATATACTATATGTGTCTCTCTGCTTCTGGGGTTCCTCACTCAGGATGATCTTTTCTAGTTCCCACCATTGAGATTCTCTCTTCCATCTCTAATATTCTGTTAGTGAAGCTTGCCTCTGTTCTCATTCCTAGATTTTTTCATTTCTAGAATTCCTTTAGTTTGTGTTCTTTACTGCTTCTATTTCCATTATCAGGTCTTAAACAGTTTTATTCATTTCCTTTTTCTGTTCGCTTTTTCTTGATTTTCTTTTTTTTTCCTCTTTAATATAATAACTTTATTTTCTTTGCTTTTGTAACCTAATACTGGGCTAGCTGCATCACATGGTTAGCTCTGGTTTTGGATTTTAAGTATCAATATTGTTTTTTTTCTTTTTTTTTGAATTTTATTTTTTTCTTATCAGTTACATTTTATTAACTCTGTATCCCAGCCGTGTCCCGATCCCTTATTCCCTCCCAGTCCCTCCCTCCCTCCCTCATCTCCACCGTGCCCCTTGCCAAGTCCACTGATGGGGGGGACCTCCTCCCCATTCATCTGATCCTGTTTTATGAGGTATCTTCAGGACTGGCTGCAAAGCTCTCCTCTGTGGCCTAACAGGACTGCTCCTCCCTGGGGGGTTGGGGAGGCCAAAGAGCCAGTCATTGAGTTCCTATTAGAAATAGTCCTTGTTCCCCTCACTATGGGAAACCAATTAGTTACTAAGCTACCACAGGCTACATCTGAGCAGAGGTTCTAGGTTACATTCATACATGGTCCTTGGTTGCATGTCAGTCTCAGAAAAGACCCTGTGCCCAGATATAGTTGGTCCTTGTGGAGCTCCTATCCTTTCCCCATCAGACTAACTCCCCTTCTTTCTTATGATTCCCTGTACTCTGCCAAAGGTTTGGTCATGAGTCTTTGCTTTGAAAACACTGCTAGTTAGAGTCTTTCAAATGTGCTCAGTAGACTCCTGTCATACATTCAATGCACATCCCATCTGTCTTTCTAAATGAGGATTGATAATCTTACCCCATGTCCGCTCTCTTGATTATCTTTTTTAGGTGTACAGATTTCATTATATTTATCACATCTTATAGGTCTATATAAGTGAGTATATACCGTGTTCGTCTTTCTCCTTCTGGTATATTTCATTCAGGATGATCTTTTCTAGATCCCACCATTTGCCTGCAAATTTCATGATTTCCTCCTTTTTGATTGCTAAGTAGTATTCCATTGTGTAAAAATAACACAATTTCTGTACCCATTCCTCTGTTGATGGACATCTGGGTTGTTTCCAGGTTCTGGCTATTACAAATAATGCGGCTATAAACATGGTTGAGCAAATATCCCTTTTGTGTACTTGAGCAAACTTTGGGTATGTACCTAGCAGTGGTATATAGCTGGGTCTTGAGGAAGCACTACTCCTAATTGTCTTAGAAAGCGCCAGACAGATTTCCAGAGTGGTTGTACCAGTTTACATTCCCACCAGCAGTGGAGGAGGGTTCCCCTTTCTCCACAACCTCTCCAGCATGTGTTGTCCCTTGAGTTTTTCATCTTGGCCATTCTGATGGGTGTAAGGTGATATCTCAGGGTCGTTTTGATTTGCATTTCCCTAATGGCTAATGAGGATGAGCATTTCTTTAAGTGTTTCTCTGTCATTCGATATTCCTCTGTTGAGAATTCTCTGTTTAGCTCTGTTCCCCATTTTTTAATTGGATTACTTGGTTTGCTGCTTTTCAGCTTCTTTAGTTCTTTGTATATACTCGATATTAGTCCTCTGTCAGATAAAGGGTTAGTGAAGATTCTTTCCCAATCTGTAGGCAGTTGTTTTGTTTTGATGACAGTGTCCTTTGCTTTACAGAAGCTTTTCAGTTTCATGAGGTCCCATTTATTGATTATTGCTCTTAGAGCCTATGCTGTTGGTGTTCTGTTCAGGAAGTTGTCTCCTGTGCCAATGAGTTCTAGGCTGTTCCCCACTTTTTCTACTAACAGATTTAGAGTATCTGGTTTTATGTTGAGGTCTTTGATCCACTTGGACTTCAGTTTTGTGCAGGGTGATAAATATGGATCTATTTTCATTTTTCTGCATGTAGACATCCAGTTGGACCAGCACCATTTGTTGAAGATGCTGTCTTTTTTCCATTGAATGGTTTTGGCTTCTTTGTCAAAAATCGAGTATTCATAGGTGTGTGGGTTTATTTCTGGGACTTCTATGCGGTTCCATTGATCCTCCTTTCTGTTTTTATGCCAATACCGTGCAGTTTTTATTACTATTGCTCTATAGTACAACTTGAGATCAGGGATGGAGATACCTCCAGATGATCTGTTGTACAGGATTATGTTGGAGACTCTGGTTTTTTTGTTTCTCCATATGAAGCTGAGAATCTTTTTTTCAAGGTCTGTAAAAAATTGAATTGGTATTTTGATGGGAATTGCATTGAATCTGTAGATTCCTTTTGGCAGGATGGCCATTTTCACAATGTTAATCCTACCAATCCATGAGCACGGGAGATCTTTCTATCTTCTGAGATCTTCTTCAATTTCTTTCTTCAGAGAATGAAGTTTTTCTCAAACAGGTCTTTCACTTGATTGGTTAGTGTCACCCCAAGGTACTTTATGTTATTAGTGGATATTGGGAAGGGTGTTGTTTCCCTAATTTCTTTCTCGGCCCTTTTGTCTTTGGTATACAGGAGGGCTTCTGATTTTTTTGAGTTGATTTTGTATCCTGCCACTTTGCTGAAGGTGTTTATCAGCTGGAGGAGTTCTCTGGTTGAATTTTTGGGGTCGCTCATATATACTATCATATCATCTGCGAATAGTGACACTTTGACCTCTTCCTTTCCGATTTGTATCCCCTTGATCTCCTTTAGTTGTTTTATTGCTCTGGATAGGACTTCAAGTACTATGTTGAAGAGGTATGGAGAGAGTGGGTAGCCTTGTCTTGCCCCTGATTTCAGTGGGATTGATTTAAGTTTCTCTCCATTGAGTTTGATGTTGGCTATAGGCTTGCTGTATATTGCCTTTACTATGTTTAGATATGTGCCTTGTATCCCTGATCTCTCCAAGACTTTAAACATGAATGGGTGTTGGACTTTGTCAAATGCTTTTTCAGCATCTAAGGAGATGATCATGTGGTTTTAGTCCTTCAGTTTGTTTATGTGGTGGATTACCTTGATGGATTTCCGTATGTTGAACCACCCTTGCATGCCTGGGATGAAGCCTACTTGGTCGTGGTGGATGATATCTTTGATGTGTTCTTGGATTTGGTTTGCAAGTATTTTATTGAGTATTTTTGCATCAATGTTCATAAGAGAGATAGTTCTGAAGTTCTCTTTCTTTTTGTTGGGTCTTTGTGTGGTTTAGGTATCAGGGTGACTGTTGCTTCATAGAATGAGTTTGGTAATGTACCTTCTGTTTTTATTTTGTGGAATAGTTTGAGGAGAATTGGTTTGAGCACTTCTTTGAAAGTCTGGTAGAATTCCTTGCTGAAACCATCTGGCCCAGGGCTTTTTTTGGAGGGGAGACTGTTAATGACTGCTTCAATTTTCTTGGGGGATATAAGGCTGTTCAGTCTTTCTACCTGATCTTGACTTAATGTTGGAAGATGGAATCTATCAAGAAAATCGTCCATTTCATTTAGATTTTCAAATTTCGTGGCATATAGGCTTTTGTAGTATGACCTAATGATTGTTTGCATTTCCTCAGTGTCTGTAGTTATGTCACCCTTTTCATCTCTGATTTTGTTGATTTGGATAGATTCTCTCTGCTTTTTAGTTAGTTTGGCTAAGGGTTTGTCTATCTTGTTGATTTTCTCAAAGAACCAGCTTTTTGTTTCATTAATTCTTTGAATAGTTTTATTTGTTTCTAATTGATTGATTTCAGCCCTGAGTTTGATTATTTCCAGCCGTCTTCTCCTCTTGGGTGTATCTGCTTCTTTTTTTTCTAGGGTTTTCAGTTGGGCCATTAAGTTGTTTGTATGTGATGTTACAAATTTCTTCTTGCAGGCACTTAGTGCTATAAATTTTCCCCTGAGCACTGCTTTCAATGTGTCCCATAAATTTGGGTTTGTTGTGCCTTCATTTTCATTGAATTCTAGTAAGTCTTTAATTTCTTTCTTTATTTCTTCCTTAACCCAGCTGTCATTGAGTAACAAGTTGTTCAGTTTCCATGTGCGTGTCGGCTTTTTGTTATTTCTGTTGTTGTTGAGGTCCAGCTTTAGTCCATTGTGGTCAGATAGTATACAATGGATTATTTCAATCCTTTTGTATCTGTTGAGGCTTGCTTTATGACCAACTATATGGTCTATTTTGGAGAAGGTTCCATGCGGTGCTGAAAAGAAGGTATACTCTTTTGAGTTTGGACGAAAAGATCTGTAGACGTCTATTAGGTCCATTTGATTTAGGGTCTCTGTAAGTGTTTTTATTTCCCTATTTGTTTTCTGTCTAGTTGATCTGTCCCTTGGTGAGAGTGGAGTGTTGAAGTCTCCCACTATTAAGGTATTAGGATCAATGTGTGATTTAAGCTTTAATATTGTTTCATTTACGAATGTAGGTGCTGTTGAATATCTATGTAGGGGCATAGATATTCAAAATTGTGATGTCCTCTTGGTGGATTTTTCCTTTGATGAGAATATAGTGGCTCTCCTTATCTTTTTTGATTAACTTGGGTTGAAAGTCTATTTTATTAGATATTAGAATGGCTACTCCCGCTTGTTTTCTGGAACCATTTGCTTTGAAGACATTTTTCCAGCCCTTTACTCTGAGGTAGTGTTTACCTTTGTTGCATAGGTGTGTTTCTTGGATGTTTTGTGTTTGGAACTTTTCTGATTTTATTTTTTCTTTGAGAGACGTGTCAATTTCTGCAAGTGTATCTTTGGTTCCTGAGATTCTTTCTTCCATCTCTTGTATTCTGTTGGTGATGCTTACCTTTGTAGTTCCTGATCTTTTCTCTATGTTCTCCAGCTCCTGGTTTTTCTCTATTTGTTTTTTCTTTATTGATTTTAATTCTGTTTTCTTGTCTTGCACCATTTCCTTCATCTGTTTGAATGTGTACTCCTGCTTTTCAATGATAGCTTCTATTTTTTTGTCCGTTTCCTCTCTATGTATCACGAATTGTGCCTCTACTTCTTTGGTTATAATTGCCTGTATTTCTATGAGAGCTTTGTTTATTTCTTCTTTATTTGCCTTCATTTGTGTGGAAATTTCTTTGAGAGCTTTGTGCATTTCTTCTCTGTTTGCCTCAATTTTCGTGGTCATTTCTCTGAGAGCATGATTTGTTTCCTCTTGGTTAGTCTCGATTTCTTTGGCTATTTCTCTGAGGGCTTTGTTCATTTCATCTTTATGGGCCTCTAATAGCTGGAGAAACATGGTTTTGAGGTCGTTTTCTTGTATATCTAGTGAATTGAAGTGTCCATTGTTTTGTGGGGTTGCTGGTGAGGTCATTATGTCCTGATTTTTGTTGGGAGTGTTCTTACATCTGCCTCTAGCCATCTGGTTATTTATAATCCTCACTGTTTGTTCCTCGAGATTGTAGTTCGGGCTATGATTCTCTCTTTCTGTTTTCTGGACTGTTTTTTCAGGAAGATGAGAGAGGTTCACTGGTTTGGGAGTGTGCACTGTGGTTTCAGTTTTGCCTAAGTAAGGAATGTGACACTGGTGCTATTCGCGTGTGCTTTTAGCGGGCGCAGTGTGCATGCGCAGATTCTCTGACTATTGCAGTGGCCTGCAGGCCACTATTAAGCAGTTCTGACTGAGATCCAGGGATTGTTTGCCTGGATTACACTGGTGGATCCGCAAGGCAGAGGCTTCATGTTGGGGTCGCTATCCCAAGGATCCCTATGATGCCCACACTAGGGGTGTGGATGGCAGGGATCTCATCTGGTTGCTTCTGTGGAGAGGCCCTTGGTCTGGGGCAGACTCTCCCTAGAAGGCTCACTCACTCTCTTGCAGGACCAGTTGGAATGCACAGGGGTTCCCCTTGCTCACTACTCTCTGATTTGGTCCTGCTGTGGAGGTGCACGGGTAGGCTAACAGTCAGCTCTGTGACACTGTGGCCACAGGACTCGGTGTCCACCTTTCCTGTGTGCTGCCTGTTTGTCCTTTCCTTCTGCCAGGATGGGTTATGTTGACTGGTCCCTGGGCGGCGCGGGAAAGAGTTAGGTTGAGTGTACTCAATCCAGATCCCGGGCCCAGATCTCTCTGCCAGAAGCAGCCTGGCGGTAAAATCTATGTTTGCTGACCCGAGAAAGTACCAGGTAGGGTTGAGTGTCCTCAGATCTAGAGCTTGGGTTTTTCTGCTAGGGGCCACTGGGTGAGCTGGAGAGAGGGTGCTGTGTCCTTGGCAGGCTGCCTCTCTGTCCTTCCCCTCTGACCTTCCCCTCTGCTAGGGAAAGCTTATGGAGGTGCTCTCAGGGGAGTGCCAGCAGTGGTTGGGGCTTCTCAGTCGGATCCTGAGCCAGCGTTTCTCTGCCAGGGGTTGGGGGGGGGGGCTGCCAGTGATAGAACTTGCTGATAGACCTTATTTCGCTGGACCCAGGAGAATCTCAGGACGTGTAGAATGACCACAGTCCCAGATCCGAGCTATAGTTTGTTTGCTAGAAGCAGCCGGCGGCACTGGAGTTCCGGCACTGTGAAGTTGCTGTGCGCCTCTTTATCCTTCTGCTCCGCTGCGGCAGGGTTATGGTGGCGTTTGGGAGAGTGCCCGATAGGATTGGGTTTTCTCAGCCCCGATCTCGGGTTGGGGTACAGACAATGTGGTCTGTGGCAGATTCTGCTGGTCGCCTTTTGCCTCCTCCGAAGAGGGAGTAGGGATTTTGAGCTGGGCTCGCAGCTGCAATCCGTGCGCGGCGGGAGCTCAGTTGTGATGGCGGCGGGTACCTGTGGTCGGAGAGACCTTCCAGGGAAAGACTGGGTGACCTGTGATCAGACTCGCAACTTTCCTTCCCCATGGGTTTTTTTTTTTTGCGACTGGGACTCTCAGTCTCAGGCACCCTTGTGCCCACCGATCAGCCTGGGAAAGTGATTGGGACACGCAGGTTTGCGGCACCAGCCCGGAGACCCAAAGCCCGCATTAGCCGGGTTCTCTTCCGGGTTCTGGCTGGGCAGCCCGAGAGTGGATCCGACCGATTCCCACGCCATGGGAGCCTCCCCTCACCTGGGAAACACGATAGCTGTTGTTTTAGGGCCCAGAGTTCAGTCTCCTGGTTGCTGCACAGAGTGTGTTTGTTGTCCTGCTTCTCAGACACGGTGTTCTCCCGGCGCCGCCATCTTGGCCCGTCTCTTGATTTTCTTTAATGGATTCATTAATTTCTTCAAATTGTTTGTGTTTTTCTGGATTTCCTTAGGTGATTTATTCAATTCTTTTTAAGGACCTCTATCATCTTTATAGGGCTGTTTTAAGGTCTTTTATACGTGCTTCAGCTATTTTGGAAAACTCAGAATCTGCTTTTACACTATAGAATAGCTGAGCTCTTATGGAGATATATTGCCCTAGTTGTTATTGCATTCTTAGCTGTGTATAGGCATCTGAGTTTAGGGTTATTATAGGTCTAGGTGCTAAATTCTGGGTTTATCTTTGTTGGGTGGGTGTTTTGTTCCTTGGTTTCTGTTTCCTCTCTGGTTTTTCATAGAGTATGTTGCCTGTTTTACTGGTCTCTTTGGACGATATGTTCATGGGGAATGCTTGTTGGTATTAGAGACTGGGGAGAGAGTCAGTGAAGTGGTCTGTGGGATCCACAAGAGGTACAGACAGAGGTAAAGAGACTTACAGTTGTTCTGTTGCAGAGCTAGGGATGTCTCTGAGAATCTGGGTCTGGGTTTGGAAAACTGGAGTACGAGGAAGGTCCTCAAGCAGCCTACAAGGTCTGCTAGCAGGCACAGGCTGCAGCTGAACAGGAAGTGTTTACCCACACCGGGGCTTGGAGAACAGTGAGGAGGAGGAGAATGAAAGCAGGAGGAATGTTGTCTGTGAATTTGCAAGGGGAGGATACAGGGACGTTCCTGGTGTTCTGTTGCAGCACCAGAAATGACCCTGAGAATTAAAAGGTCAGAGTCCAGTCCATGCATATACTTAGGTTGGTGTTTCAGTCTCTGTGAGCCCCCAAAGGCCTAGGTTAGTTGACTCTATTGGTCTACTTGTGGAGTTCTAGTCCCCTTCGGGTCCTTCTATCCTTCCCATGTGGGTCCCTTAGCAACTGGAAAGAAGGCTGTCACTGATATGGATGCAGTTGCCTGCTATTGGATCACTTTCCTCTAGCTGGGCAGCTGTGTCTGGCCTCAGTGGAAGAGGACACGCTTAGTCCTTAGTACTGACATGCAGTGGGAAGGTAGGATAGCATGTGGAGGGGGAGAGGGTTTTCTCTTAGAAGAAAGGGAGGGGGCAATAAGAAAAGAGGGTTGAAGAGTAGGACTTGGAGGAAGAGGAGGGAAGAGGCTGTGATTAGTATGTAAAGTGAATAAATAAATAAGTGAATAAATAAATAAGTTAAGGAGAAAAAAAAAGAATTAAAAGGTCAGGGAAGGTCCTCAGGAAGCCTACCTGATCTGGCTTCAAAATAGTCTTAATCTGCATTTCCTTGATAGCTAAGGATGTTGAACATTGTAGGAAATATTTTCCAGTCTTTTGTAGTTCTTTGTTTAAGAACTTTCTATTTACTTACATGCCTCAGTTGTAATTTTTTGCTTTCTTAGTGTTTTTTCTTTGTTTGTATATGCTAGATACTAACCCTCTGTTAGGGGTATAGATGGTAAAGTTATTTTCTGTTTTGCTTTTTTTGGGGGGGGCTACTACTTCACTCTAATGATGCTGTGTCCTTTGACATTCAGGTTTTTAGTTTTAGTAGCCTGACCACTTACTGTACTCAGAAAAACTATCAATTATAATAGAAGAAGAAGAAAAAAAAACTATTTCATAGTAAGACCAAATTTAAGAAATTTATATTCATCAAGCCATCTCTACAGAGATTAGAAGAAAACTTCAGCCTGAAGAGGTTGTCCACACCCAAGAGGACACAAGGAATAAATAATCCCAGAACACCAAAAGAGGTCTGAAAAAATCATAACACTAAATAATAGGAATTTATAAACACTGTTCAATAACTCAATATTAATAGTCCTAATTCCCCAATAAAAAGACACAGACCTACAGGTTAGATTAGAAAACAGGATCCATCATTCTGTTGTCTCCAAGAAACACAACTCACTATCAAGCTTTGGCCTTTCAGAACTTTTAGTATATCATTCTAGACCCCTTTAGATTTCAAGGTCTCCATTGAAAAGTCAGATTTTATTCTAATGAGTCTTCCTTAGTGTGTGAGTAGGTCTTTTTCCTTGGAATTTTTTAAGATCTTTACTTTGTTCTGTATATTTAGTGTCTTGACTATGTGGTACTGGGCATTTCTTTTGCCTACTGAAATACAGGCTCGACTGTAACAGATAACTTCTAGGTGGCTACAGTCTCAGTTCTGATATCTCTATTGTCATTGTCCTTTACAAAGTTATTTTCTACATCATACAAACCCAATATAAATAAGGTCATGACTATATTCAAGTCAAAAATTATTTTTTAATTTAAGCATTTTACCATGCTCAGTTTACAGTACAAAGTATACTGTCATGTTTCCCAAATATATTCTTGTTTCCTTTTTAATGCATGCTTGACATCTTTGATCTCATCTGAAAACCTTGCCCCATTTTTTCATTTAGAACAGAGCTTTCAGCCAGTCTCATCTCTCTTTTTCTCTTTAAATCTCCCATCCATCTGCATCTGTACTTAAACAGCTTGTCTTGGTTTTCTTCAATATAATTCCCTATCAATTACTAGCTTATATCCAATTTCACTGGACTCCTCTAGATTTTTGTCCGTAAACAATAATCTTTTAAAGAAAACTGTTTTATTCAATTGCCTGAAAGCTAGCCATAAAAATAAAAATAAATTCTGATTGCTCCATGATAGACACTGTTCACCACAACCCCATTCCTTTTAGTTATTGCCATATTTCTTCAGTTTCTCTACATAAAGAAAAAAAACAAAACAAAACCAAAATTTCTATATCAATTTTCTCTTTGGATGGTTGTCTAGTCATAAGAATTGAATCCCAACCAAGTTCTTTTCTCATTCTCTGTGCCTGTTGTTGCCAATTCATCATTATGCATTACCTAGAAGAGCCCTTTCCATCTCTTCCTTTTCCAACCTTTCTGAAGAATAGACAGTTGATCATTCTCTCTTTCCTCGAAAGCCTTTATTCTCACTGCTTCTGAGCACACGGAGACACTGGCTTACCTCTCCCTTTTCTCCACTCTTATATCCTTTCATCCCCTGTCTCTTTCTAGTTATGAAAGTTTCTCAAGATTTCTTCCAGTGGAAGAAAAATCAATGCATTGACTCTTACGTGGTAAGAATACAGAGTGTAAGTCAGTGTGTATGATTAGCCCAAAATGGAACTTGTTTTTCAAACCCACTGTCAATAGCACCAAGACTGAGAGAACACGGCAGAACAATTAGAAATAACATAAGAGCCAGAGAATGGGGAGAGGGACCGTGAAATGCCTTTGGAGGTATATGAATTGAGGGAGAGGATAGTAAGAGTGCTGATAAAATGAAAGGAGAGACCTGGCGTGTGGGGACACAAAGGCTCAAGCAGCTAGTAGAATGAGGATGGTGAAATGAGACAAGTAAAGTCTAAATGTGGTAAAAAAAAAAAAAAAAAGAGTAATCATGTATAAAGAAGGTACACTGTAACCTATAATTTTGCAACTCAAATAAGAAATATAATAAGAGTGGATATTATAACACAGTGATGTCAAAGAACAGTGTGTGGAGGGGGATGCTAGGAGTGAAAGGTTGAAGAAGGTGTGTGGGCAGGGGGAACAAGAAAGATAAGTGAGGCTTAGTAAAAACTAGGATGTGTAAAGAAAGTTTGATAAAACCTTCCTCATTTTTGAACTAATTAAAATATATTTCTTTTAAAGGGAGTTTGAACAGAGGTTCTCCATATGGGTGAACACTGCTAATCACAGAAGACATGGTTTATCCAGTGAAAATCTAATTTCTAGATATGAGTTACCTCGAAGTGTGTTACTGGCGAGGGAGACCCGAAGGCATTCAAACACTGTAAACTCTGATTGCACAGCTCTGCTTTCAACTCATATGGCATCAATTTAATGAATCTGAAAAAAAAAGAAACGTTATTTCATCACTGAAGCAGTTCTAAGACTATTTATTCCAGATCAAAGCCAAAAACCTAAGAAAGGACTAATAAATTTTCCAAACCAGTAATATCCCATTATAGTACAACATACATAAAACAGCTGGAAAAACAGTTTCAAATTTTATTTTTAAATGTAGTTACAAGATGAAAGTTTTCCATATGGGTTTTCCATACAGCCTTTATTTTTATCAAGCCTCCTCTCATCCTCTGTCTTCCCCATCTTCTACACCTTCATTCCACCTTCAATATTCCCATCTCTCCTCTTATATGCCCTATGTTCTGTTACCATCTAACTCTTAAGCTACCCCCATTACAGTCTGCCCTGTAAACTTCTCTTGCTTCTACAGATACATGAGGTTGAACATACAAAACTAAACACTAAAGTTAGGATCTACAGTGCAAGAGGACAGGTGGCACTTGTCCTCCGGTGTCTGAGTTACTTTTCAGCTGTATCAATTTGCTTGCAATTTCATCTTCATTTTTCTCTTTAGCTGAATAAATTTTTATTGTGATCCCATTCCTAACTGTTATGAATGGGACAGAAATAAACATGAATGAGCAGGCATCTCAATAGCATGGCATAAATTCTTTCCAGTATATTCTTAGGAGAATACAAAATTGTCATATGGTTGAGCTGAGCTTTTGAGCAACCTCTAGATGGATTTTTCAAAGGTAAATCACTAGTTGGCACTCCTGCTAACAGTGTGCATGACAACTTCCTCACATCCATGCCACCATCTGCTGTCACTTACATTTTTATAATGGAAATTTTTACTAGGGTTTTAACTCAGAAAAAACATAAAACCTAAGCATATATTTCAGGTACCATTGGCTGTTTTGACATATGTTTAGACTGTGTATTGTTTAAAGTACACACACAGAACATATGAACTAAAAACATGATTAAGACAAAAAAGAACCTCTGTTTTATTTTGCTTATTTTAATATATTATTCACAATTCAGAAGTAAAACTGACCGTTTCAGTTCTAAACTTTCCAAGAAGAAATAGAAAAAAAGGATGAAGAGGAAGATGAGAATGAAGGAGGAAGAAGGAGGAGGACGATGAACGGGAGAAGGGTCAGGGTGTATTATGTCGCACACGCGTGCCCGCATACACATGCATGCACACGTGTGCACACACACCCTTGCTTACATACCATGCTTGTGTGTGCACACACACACACACACTCATCCACATGCACATGCACACGTGATGAATGTAAGCAAAGGCATCTGTCAGGCCACCCTCAAGAGCTGAGGCTTCCAGGGAGAGGGAGAATGAACATGATGTAGACCTCTGTCAACTGGACATTAGACAAAACTATGTGTGTAGATTGACACCTTACCAAGAGTAGTTGGTTTAAAACGTGTGCAAGCCTCAAAAACCTCTTTCGTTGATCTCTGAGAAAACTCCTTAAGATTGAATGTCTCTGTTTTTTAGGTTCAGTATGGACACGGACCTCAGGGTTCTTATCTGATTATCCTTTACACCCTCATAAGCAGTTACACTGAGAAACAGAGACTAATTTTTAAAGACAAATCATAATTTTAAGCAGTGTGAACCTCTTGTAAAAAGACACATTAAGAGAAACAGGATAGACATTAGCAGTAGGAGAAGACAAGGAACAGGACAGGAGCCTCCCACAGAGGACCTGTGAAAGACTCTACCCATTAGGGTATCAAAGGAGACACTGAGACTCATAGCCAAACTTTGGGCAGAGTGTAGGGAATCCTTATGGGAAAAGAGGGAGATAGAAAGATGTGGAGGGGACAGGATCTCCACAAGGAGACCAACAGAGCCAAAATACCAGGGCCCATGGGGGCCTGCAAAGACCAATACTCCAACTAAGGACCATGCATGGAGAAGACCTAGACCCCCTGTTCAAAGGAAGCCCACTGGCTGCTCAGTTTCTAACTGGGTTCCCTAGTAATGGGAACAGGGGCTGTTTCTGGCATGAACTCAGTGGCTTGGTCTTTGATCACCTCCCTCTGGAGGGTGCAGTCTTGCCAGGAGGAAGATGATACAGTCAGCTTTGATGAGACCTGATAAGCTAGGGTCTGACAGAAGCAGAGAAAGTCCTTCCTATCAGTGGACTAGGGAAAGGGTGTAGGGGAGAAGTGGGAGGGTGAGTGGGACTGGGAGGAGACATGTAGTTGGCTGCAGTGGGGAAACAAAGTGAAGAAACTGTAATAAATAAAGAAATTAAAAAAACAAATGAAGCGATAAGAAGAGAGTATAGCCTAAGTGTGCATACTATGTGCCCTAATTAAGAAATAAGGGTAGATGATTAAAATATCCATGAATAATGAAAAACTTTCAAATGCAGATCGATTGAAAAGGTCATGGATTCAAAAACACTAGAAAACCTGAGAAATGTCAGTTTAAATCCTTAGATATTGCTCTGGACTTTTTTTAATTTTTTAAAATTTATTTATATTTTTGTAAATTATAATTTATTTACATTGTATCCCAGCAGTAGCCCCCCACTTCGTTCCCTCCCAACCCTACCCACCCTCCCTATTTTCTTCCACAGTTCACTGATAGGGGAGGTCCTTCTTCCCTTCCACCTGACCCTAGCTCATCAGGTCTCATCAGGACTGGCTGCATTGTCTTCCTCTGTGGCCTTGTAAGGGGAGGGGAAGGTGATCAAAGAGCTAGCCACTGAGTTCATGTCAGAGACAGCTCCTGTTCCCCTTACTAGGAAACCCACTTGGATACCCAGTTGCCAAGGGCTACATCTGTACAGGGGTTCTAGGGTTGTTGTTTTTTTTTTAAGATTTATTTATTTATTTATCATTTAATGTATATGAGCACTCTGCCTGCATGTATGCCTGCACGCCAGAAGAGGGCACTAGATTTCACTATAGGTGGTTGTGAGCCCCCATGTGGGTGCTGGGACTTGAACTCAGGACCTCTGGAAGATGCTTTATTTGTTCTTTTACAGTTTCACACATTCATACAATGTATTTTGATCAAACCTACCCCCAGTCCTTCCATGCTAACAATGCCCAGATCCACACCATCACAGCTCCCTTCTGGTTTCATGAAATAGCCACTGAATTTAATCAGTGTGTCTGGTATGTACGTGGATGTAGGGACATCCACTAGAACATTTTCTTCACATCTGAACAAAATATCATTGTGTATATGGTCCGGAGTTTCATTATCCATCTATCCATTGATGGATATAATCCAGTGTCCTTTCCTAACTCTCATAAAGATATCATCAATGCACATGGAAGAGGAAGGGCCTCTGCAGCATGGAATAGTGTCCTCTCAATATAGGCCCAGGAGTGGCATGACTGTGTCTTATGGTAGTTCTGTTTCTATCAGACTAGTTTTCAAAGTGGCTGCAAAGTTACACTTTCTGTCAACAGTACATAAGCGCCCCCTTTCCCCACACCCATGCCAGTGTTTGTTGTCATTTGTACTGTTTTTTTAATTTTTATTATTTTATCATTTATTACAATTTATTCAATTTGTATCCCAGCTGTGGCTCCCTCCCTCATCTCTGTTGATGATGGTCTTTCTGATTTGAGTCTTAACTGATACAAATTACATAAAATTATTCATATATAGAGAGAGTTTCATAGGATATTTTGAGACGTACATATTGTATAATGTTCATATCAGATACACACACCTACCATATAGACCCTTTGAAATTATTAACATAACTCAAGACGCCCTTGGAATAAATAGAAAAGCACAATTTTGTTCCACCTGTTTTCTCTCATTATTCACAGTGTAGAATCACAAATTTTCACATAAGTTCCCATCACTGCAACAGAAGAAGAAAGGAAAGAAGGGGAAAGAAGAAAATGAGGAAGAGGAGGGAGAACGGAGAGGAGAACAGGAAGAAAAGGAAAAAACAGACACACACACTGACAGCAAAGACATCTGTCAGACACCCATGAAAGCTGATTTTTAGAAAGAGTTAAATATAGTCAACAACTACCAACCGAACATTAGATAAAACTACCAAAATTACTTTTACCAAGATTACTTGCTTAAAAATGTATGCAAAGGTGAAGAATTTTCTCTCACTGGTATCTGAAAAACTTACCGTATTTTCTCTGGTATTGGTACTTAAAATGTCATGGGTCATTTCCAGGTGGTGATGTGTTTAGAACCTCTTAATTAAGTATTTACTTTACGGGAAAGTTTAGCTTTTAAAAACTATGAAAAGCAATTTTAAACACTGTAAACCATATCCTACCTCGTGAAGAGCAAAGTCGAGTATGGTAGAGTATGTATAGTCAAGTTCCAAATCTCTAATCAAAGAATGTTTTTCAGTGTGTTGTTCTATAAAGATAACTTCATTTATAGCAGGGACCATCTAGCGGAGAAACGGAGTTTAGAAGGGAGCTACTAGAACTACCTAGTGTGCAGGCAAAAGGCGTCCTCCCAGGACTCTCCTGAGAGCCCCAGTCACCTCCTTATTCCTCAGGCTGTAGATGAGGGGGTTCAGGGCTGGGGTGATGATTGTATAGAAAACAGAGAAGATATTGTCATGCTTGGGGGTATGGAAGGAGCTAGGCAGGACATACATGAAGGAAGCACCCCCATACCACATCCCAACCACAGTCAGGTGTGAAGAGCAGGTGACCAGGGCTTTCCTTCTGCCCTCGTTTGAGGGCATGTGGAGCACAGTGAACAGAATTAGTGAATAGGAAGCCAGGATGGCAGCAAGAGGGGGAATAAGGAAGGTCACACCCATCACATAAACCATGAGTTCATATCTGGAGGTGTCTGCACAGGCCAGCTTCAGCAGTGGAGGGATCTCACAGAACAGGTGTCTGATCTTCCTAGATTTGCAGAAAGGATATTGCATGGTATAGATGGTGTATCCTAGAGCACTCAGAGATGCCATAGTCCATGATATGGCCACCCCAAGCCAGCAGATCCTAGGCCTCATGAAGATCATATAGTTCAGGGGATGACAAATGGCCACATACCTGTCATAGGCCATAAAGGCCAGAAGGAGGTCCTCTGCCCCTCCCAGTGTCAGTTCCAGGAACATCTGAAGGGCACAGCCCCCAAAGGAGATAGTGTTGTCTTTAATCAGAAAATCTACAACAGCCTTGGGAGTGATAACTGATGTAAGGAGAAGATCCATGAGAGAGAGCTGCCAGAGCAGAAAGTACATGGGCACATGAAGCCGGGCGTCCACTGTGATGACCAGGAGCAGCAATCCATTGCTGGTCATAGCCAGCATGTACAGGGCGGTGAATGTGGCACAGAGCAGTTCCGGAGAGCCACTGCCATCCAGAATCCCCACCAAGATGAAGCCACTTCCCAAGGTGGAGTTCCAGAGCATCATTCTGTGAAGCTTCCTTATCTTCCTAGGAACAGATGGTTCACTGAAGTTTTGCTAATATGAATCCTAGTTTTGTAACATAAGAAACCGGCAATGACTTCAATAATATGATAGTCTTTCCCACAGGTAAATAAGCTTGCTTCTCAATTTCCAAATTTCTAGGTGTCAATTGTACCTTGATAGTAGACATATCTACTGTGAGCATAGGCTAATAATCACTAACAGCTAAACATTAGTAGGTCATTTCATGTAAATATTTCTCATGACACTCACCTCCCAGAAGTATAATTTAAGAAAGATTAACTATTCCTCTGTTAAGAGTAAAACAATACTCTGCTGGGGGGGGGGGCATCTCCCCTTTTCTGAAGTCAAGGGTAGGGAGGATAGGGTGAAGAAGGTAGGAGGGACAGGGTGTAGAGGAGAAAGGGGCTATGATCGCAATGTAAAGTAAATATATAAATTAAAAATAAATTTTAAATAAAAAAAAACAATACTCTGCTATTCATTTCATTTAATGTTTTACTAATGGCTTAGATATCCCAGTAAGTTTTCTGCATAGACATTATTCAAGTATGAATTTCCCATTGGTACAGAGGAATGATTTAAACAAATTACTTTTGGTGTTTTCACTTTGTTCATGTTTCTTTGCTGCTATTGTTTTGTACATATTTGACAAGGTCTTTCTGAGCAGCATGGAAGTTCTTGACTCAACCTCTCAAATGCTGGAATTTTAGAAATATACCAAACTGTCTAGTTCATTTTCTACATTTCATGAGTCCACATTTATTTGAAGCAAATCCTGTGGAAATAGCACATAATTTCGAATTAGTTAGCTCTGTTGCCCATCCCTATACTCACTAGGATCCTGGGGAGGACTATGTCTGATACTAGGCGGTAGTGTATTTGAGAAAGTGTTGCTTTAGAGTTAAAATTTTAGAATTAATGGGAACAAACCTGTTTTAAACAGACTGATACATAATGTGTACCTGGAAAGAAACAGAAACAAAGCCTACAACAATGACTCTGCTTGTGTCTGGAAGAAATGATGAAAAAGAACTGAAGAGCAGGTATTCTGTATTGTAATTAGCCCAGTAATCCTACCTCAGTACAACCACTGGCCCTGATGTTTGCTCTCCCTTCTACAAGTACAGACTATTGCACTGGATAGAAGGGGCACAAGGATGCAGAGGAAGAGCCTTCTTTCTCCTAAGCTGATATTGGTGCATGGTGCCAAATGCTATGGAGAAGCCAATGGGAGAAAAGTCTAAGATTAACAGAAGTCTGTGTTGTGTATCACCAAAATAGAGACTGAAGCCAAGTCAGCATGAAGCTAAAGATGGGAAAGTGAGGCATCCATCCTTGTACAAACTATTGAGCCATGTCATGTATATTAACACTTCATGAGTTTCCACTGCCTTCTCTGGGGTCATCAGTACCCTAACAGTTACAACGTATGAAAATGTGGAACAGGTATCATCAGTCCAATCAGTAGTTTGAGGGCACTCATCATCTGTCTGATAGGTACTATCAGAAGCCAGTGACATCTGCAGAGTCTAAAAGGTGGGCACTGAGATCCCAGCAAGGAAGCAGGTACATAGGCCCAGGCAATGCTCTTAGTTGTCAAAATGTCAAAAACAGAGACTGAAAGGGTCATGGATTCAAAGTACTAAGGAACCTGATTGAAAATAGTCATTTAAATTATTTGTTTGCTCTACACTGATTTTGGCTCGAAATGCATAAAAGGAGGTTACACATTTAATTTAAACAGATACAAAGTCCTTACCTTAGTTGCTTAGAGGCCAAAGTACCTAATGCTCCAGCTTCCTTTGGGGCTTCTTAATGACTGAGGATGTTGCATTAGAAGGGGAGAAGACAGAGGGTTTTTTTTTCCAGAAGTTTAATTGGATTAAACTTTGCTAAACTGGCAAAGCATGTTAAGTGTCCTCCCAATGTCAAGTGTCACTGCTGTTTTATTCCTTCTCATCTACAGATGTACTCTGAAGATGGTGGTGGGAGCAGTCAGGCAGTTAACAAACTTTAGGTAGTATTCTATGGAGCAAGGAAATGGCTTTCCTGTTCTCACACTTGAGAATTAGTAGGAACAACTTGCATTGGACAGTTGCATGGATGGAGCTCCTCACGAAGGAAGTAGAAGTTCAAGATGCTCAAAAGCTCCTAATGTTCTCCATCTAAATGTCCCTAAGGGTGAGAGTAAGCAGGGTCTTGTCTAGGAGAAAGCTGCTTTGTCTTCTGACCCCATGGCCTCTCTTCTCCTTTATCCTATGCATATCTTCAGAGGGACTCATATCCCAACTGAAATGGAAATGTTTGTCTAGAAAATAGTGAGTTAATGAGTACTCTTGGGTGTGTTTCCTAGCGTGCTTCTCCTGAGGTCTTCTGTCAATAATGAGCCCTAAGGTCATACGTCTCTCTCTCCTTTGCATACAACATCCCAATTTCTTATCTTTCTAGATGCTGAGGTTATAGACACACAACACTGGCACCACAGTCCAAGAAGCCTACAATTCTGTTTATCTTTAATGAAATGGAGTAGCTCAGGTTGCTTGTCTGGGCCTGTGGCCTCAACCATAAAATGGGCTTCTCAGGTTTTGGGGATGCTTCTTTTAGCCCTTGTAGGCCAGCCTATTATGTCTTCCCAAAGGCTGTTCCATATACAGTCTATACATGGAAGCTCTTCTCTCTACTGACCTCTGAAAACCCAGGACAGTTTCTGTATGTACTCATGTCTTGATGTCATAGATGATTGTTGAAGAGAGCTTAATTTTCTAAGGATTGGACATGAAGTAAAACAAAACAAAACAAAAAAAAAAAAAATCCCATAGTACTAGAGTTGCAGAGGGTCTACATTAATTAAAATATTTTAACTAACCCAGAGATCAAAGACAGGTTACCAACTATGTGAATACATTTTGCTGACAGTAATCAGACAAGGAAGAAATGTTATTTAAAATGCTGATGGAACAAAACTATACGGCCAGACTACCTGTGCATAGCTGAACTGTCAGCAATGAATAATGACAAGAGAAAATGACAGTGAGAGTCCTTGCTGATAAGCAGGCATTCCAAGAAGGAGATGCAAGCCAAATGTAGAATGAAAAAATCTGTTCCCAAGAACTGAAGAATGAGAAAGAAGCAGTCACTAGAGATGCTGCTAAGCAGAACAGAAACAGAGCCACAATTGTCAGAACGGGGCAACTGAGGCTGGCTTCTGCAGAGAAGAGGGGGTTCTGGTGCTGCAGACATTTCACACTTGGTACTTGAAGGTCTTTCACCTTAAATGGTAAAAATACTAGAGACAGGAGAAATTAAGCCTGTGTTGGAAAGTGTGTGAAGAAAGGACAGCTGAAGCTGAAAATGAGAACGTATCTGAAGCCAGAAATGCAGAGAGTGAAAACTCTGTTCAAACACCGTCACCCAGAGAGTTCTATAGCAAACTGATTCCACCGATGGCCACTGCATGTGACTTATATATAAACCTATCTTGATTGGTTTCTACTGATTGAAAAAAATGATCATGGCAACTTATAAAAGAAAACATTTCATCTTGGGCTTGATTTCAGAGTGCTGCAGTACATGAATGTTATGGTAGTGTCTCAGGGTTTCTATTGCTGTGAAGAAATATAACGAGCATGAAAACTTGTTGAATTATGCTATTGGTATGGGCCTTTTCTAATACCTGCCCTTGCTCCAAAATAATTAAAACAGAGTCCTACCAGATTTATTCAACAAGCTTTAAGCACTGTAACTGGGCAGATATTCACTTACTCTAGTTAAATTATGCTAGTCTGGGTACTTCCCACCCATAAGCCCATTACCTTTTATTTCAGTCTTTAGCTGCTTCTGATATATCTCTCTGTCCGCATGGCACCTTCTCTCCAGTCCCCCCTTTTCCCTCTTCCTCTTTGTCTCCCTCTTTGCCCCTTACCGGGCTCAGAAATCCAGCCTTCTTATCTCCTCTGCCCACCCATTGGCTGTTCAGCTTTTTATTAGCCAGTCAGAGATAATTGGGGAACATTCCTTACACAACATTGATCAGGATATTCTTCAATAATCATGGCAATGCCCATGTTCAGACTGCAGCATTTTCTCAGGGCACTAAATCAGCATCTAAACACACAGTGCACAGGACAACCCCAGCAACAACTCTTGTAAGGAAAGCATTTAACTCGGGCTGGCTTACACTTCTGATTAAGCCCATCATCATCACGGCAGAAAGCATGGTGGCATGCAGGTAGACATGGTGCTGGAAAAACATGAGAATTCTACATGTAGATTATCAGACAGCAGGAAGAAAGAGTGACAGTGGGCCTGACTTGAGCTGAAACCTCAAGGCCCACCCTCAATGACACACTTCCTTCAATAATGCCACACCTAGGCCATACCTCCTAGTTGTACCATTCCCTATGAGCCTTTGAGGGGGGCATTTTCATTTAAATCACCACAGCTTGGAATCATGACAACAGGCAGGATCTGTAGCTGAGAGCTTACATTTAGAGACACAACCATGAAAAGAGAGACAGACAGACAGATAGACAGGGGATGGTGGAAACTCCATGGTTGTTTAAAACTCCAACGCCTACCCCAGTGACACATTTCATCCAACAAGGCCATACCTCTTAGTCCTTCACCAACGGGGGGACCAAGCATTCAAACATGAGTCTATCAGAGCCATTCTCAACCAAACCACCAGAGGCTCCTTCCTCCCATTAGGCCATACCTTGTTTCACTTAGACAAAACAAAACCAGAAGAAGGTTAGTAATAATAAAAACACCAATCAGCATGTGGGAATAAAGGTATGGCATCATCCACCAAGCATAACACAAATCTCTCTTTCTTCTGCTGGATTCATGCCAAGTGTCATCCTATTCTCCAAAATCATTTGGCTGGTGATTTCCCACTGATGAGATATTTTCTTTAAGGGTATATATTAATTTTACATTCTTGATTACTGTTGACCACCAGAATATAGTCAACTAGAATTTTGAAGCTTTTTGGTTTCTACACTTAAAATTTGGGAGGGGGGAGGAACTCCCTTGGAGATTCCTATAGTCAGTGTTGACATCAAAAGACACAATTACTGGCCTTGTAACTCTGGGAGTAGCTTTGCTAAGAGGAGGAGAATTGAAGGACAGGGGAAAGGGTGTTGAACCAATGTGTGAACCAATGTGTAGGTCCCTCTTGGATGACAGGATTGAGTACACGTTTCCCTGTCCACAATGTCACCATATGTCAGTTTGGGAGACACTGTGGAGTAATCGCCACCCTCCCCTGTTTGTTGAGACACTTGGGCTGTGGGTACAAACTTTATAATTTCATATTTTGAGAGGAAATTTACCCTGTCACGTGAGACATGAGGAGTGAGGAGACTTGGGCAAGCCTGCCTATACATCCAACACAGGATGTATAGCCTTTGGCCAGTGCTTCCTCCCCACATGTTCTTAGGTTGTTCTGAGCGCAGGCTTTCAGTACTCTGTTCCAGGAAACATCACGTTACATCAGTCAGGCAGTGTCCTGCCATACAAACGTAACCATTCTTATTGAGCACAAGCACTATAATTTAATGCAATCTACCCACATATTCAGATTTTCCTATGTAGTTTCTATCAGTACAGTAAAAAGTGAATCCTCGAATAGTATTTCCTTTAAGTTATGAGGTGTTACCAGGTTCTTTTTCAATTTAATTTCAAAAGCTCCCTATATGAAAAGTTTTCTCCCTAGGGTAAAACTTAGATCTATATATCTGTCCTGTTAAGTTTCCACAGTATATGATTATACATGCACTAAACTGAACAATTAACAAAAAGGATATCTTAGTTACATTAACCTTCGAGTTTTCCATTATTTTTTCAATAATAAATGGACTAAAAACTGTTCTTTTTTCCACTTATTTTTTATTAATTATTATTATTTATTACAACTTATTCACTTTGTATTCCAGCTATGGCCCCCTCCCTTGTCTCCTCCCAATCCCATCCTCTTCTTCCTCTATGCCCATCCCCTAGTCCACTGATAGAGGAGGTCCTCCTCCCCTTCTGTCTGACCCCAGCCTATCAGATCTCATCAGGACTGGCTGCATTGTCTTCCTCTGTGGCCTGGCAAGGCTTCACCCCCATTCCCCAGGGGGAGGTGATCAGAGAGCCTGCCAAGGAGTTCGTGCCAGAGACAGCCCCTGCTCCCCTTAGCACCATGCATGGAGAGGACCTACAACCCCTGCTCAGATGTAGCCCATAGACTCAGTCTCCAAGACTACTTCTTAATCTTGATTTTAAAGGATCCTTGTGGTGATATTGTTCATTTCCCCAGGTACTTTTTACAGTAGTTTTCTTCATTTGGGTGGGGGATGTCTCACTTCTTCCAGCCTTCTCAACTGTGCTTTGCAGTGGTTGGTTTATGCCAGAAACGAACCTTCCCAGGTCAGATTCAGTATGTCCCCTTCCCAACTTTTTATTAGTATTTTTCCCAGGCTTGAAAAAATGAGCTGGAAATCTTGAGAAACTGGTTCTCAGTTTGCATGGTAGAAACATCTATGAACCCACAAAGATGTAAGAGGCCATATCCCTCTTTAGAGCTACGTCAATCCCAAGCAACGCTGGAGGAAGACAGTTTTGACCTACTCTAAGATAACCTTAATCACATTACCCACTGGGAGGAGAAAGATCTATCTACCTGGAGAGGTGATCCATTATTGTCAGTAAATATTTTAGGGTTTTTTTTTTAACTTTAGTCATTTTTCTGAAGTCCATTGGAATACTTCGAAAGGGTCTCAATTCAGGAAACCCTAACCCTTAGCCCTAATCCGTGTGTGTGTGTGTGTGTGTGTGTGTGTGTGTGTGTTTTATTAGTGCCCCCATTTTTCCCTTTGGCAACTTGCCCCTCCCTTACATGCCTGTTTAGCAATAATGTAGACCCCATACAACTACAACTTCCATACTGTATCACATTTAGCCTGTGTTCCGTAGTCACCCCCTTTTGGTGGGATTACACTGGTTAGTGTCCTGAGCCCTCTCTGATGAAGAGGAAAGACAATTTACCAGAGGAAACTCATTGTTCCCAGGGTCCGTGGCTGACCTTGGAGGGCAAGGCATAACATATGGATGGCCTTTGTATCCCCTTACTCTCGATGGTGTAGGTATTTTCTGTGTATTGTTCTAGAATCTGAGCCCTGTAGCCACAAATCACAAGCAAAGAACCACCTGAGCACATACAGTTGTGGGTAGAGAGGACAAATAGGCCTGAGCCAGAGTAGTGAGGTCAAATAATTCAGTATTGAGCAGCCTTAAAGATAAGCAGAGGAAAACCTGATATTAGCTAATGCACTTAATAGCCTCTGGAATATTAATAAGCCTTATAAGAGGCACAGGAGAGAGATGGATATTAGAGCACTCACGGGGGCCACAGAACATTTTTTGTAACTTGAAAGAAGCTACACAGAGACCTTTGCTATTTGGGTCAGGTCCTGGTACTCTCTAGTTAGGAACTCCTGAGCAAGACAATGTTGGGCAGAAAAACTCAGACCCCACAGCCAATTTTACAGATAACATGTACAAAAGTGCCAGGACAAATGACATGCTTGGAGGATTCATTAAAATCCAGTTTCTGGGAGCAGTATGTACTGGGAGGTCACGTCCTCTGGGAGGATGGCCCCGCCAGACCTCCCTCAGGAGAAAGCTTGGGGTGCTGCTGCCCCAGGGGTGATGAAACTGGGCAGCTGCCAGTCTCCTTTAAGCACTCCTCCGTACCTCTTTTCAATTCCTACAGTGCTTCTCTTATATCACAGACACCTACAGGGTAGAAGAGAATGAGAATCTAAGGATATGGTCTGAAGTAATTCGGATCTGTTGTTTGCTGTTTTGATGATGGCGTTTTGAATTGGGGTGAGATGGAATCTCTTATTTTCGGTTTGCATTTCAAAGCTAGCTAATCATGATGAACGTTGCTCCTCCTGAGTCAATGTGTGTTTTGCAGATCTGAGAAGGAAAGCATGCTGACGGACTCCGCCTCTTGCTTTCCAAGCTCTTGCCTTAGATCTCATCTTCTTCATGGTGAGGACTGGCAACAGCAGTGACTGCAGGACCATTTGACCTCCGATCTATTGCAGCCACACAGACTCTGAAGAGCACCCCACCAGAAAAAAACTCCTCTTTTTTTCTTCAGCATCTTGAACATCTGTGCCTACTGGTGTTGGAGGTAAGGCTTTGTCTCTGACTTAGGCAATACGTGGGAGTTGTAAGCTTTACACAGCAACACCAAAAGCTCCTGACTCCTAATAGTCTCTTATTCCTCAGTCTTCAGGCCCCAGTCTTTCCATCTTTACTCTAAACACCACATACAGGAGCCACTTTGAATGTTTGGGGATACTTGCAATTATTTTTTTTTCCTTCTGGGCCAACCTGCGATGCCAGAATCCATGCTGCTGGGTGGCTGGTAAAACTCAGAACTCTGTTTCCATATGCTTGAATTTTCCTACACTCTTGGCATCTGAATCAGACCCCACATGAACATTACCACAAAGAGGGCTGTCCAATGTCAGCTGAAGTTCCTTTTGCCTACATTTCTGCTCAATATTTAAAATAATTCAGAAAAGCCATTTTTTCACTTTTTAAAATTTTATTTGTATTTTTTTTAATTTTTATTTTATTTTAATTAGTTACAGTTTATTCACTTTGTATCCCAGCTGTAGCCCCTTCCTTCATCCCCTCCCAATCCCACCCGCCTTCCAAAACTCCTCCCATGCCCCAACCACTTGGAGACTGAGCTGTCATGGGCTACATCTGTGCAGGGGTTCTAGGTTATCTTCATGCATGGTCCTTGGTTGGAGCATATCAGTCTCAGAAAAGACCCCTGTGCACAGATTTTTTTGATCTGTTGCTCTCCTTGTGGAGCTCCTGCCCCATCCAAATCTTCCTATCTCCCACTTCTTTCATAGGATTTGGTGCACTCTGCCCAAAGTTTGGCTATGAGTCTCAGAAGGAGGCAGAAAAGCCATTTGAAAACAACTTTTAAATTGAAATACACTGAACAATGACATAGGGAAGAGAGTTATAAAAACATGTTTTCAAAATTTTAGCTCTCTCTCCTTGATTTCTCCTGGCCATTTCCATCAAGTACAGAATTGCACCCTAGTGATTTTGGCCTCTGCTGACAGCTGTTGATGTGAGGTCACCATACTAACAAAGCTGTTTTCCAGAAACAGATTCTTCCTCTCTAGCTCCACGTGCATGTCTTGCTCTTTCTCTTTAGAGGATAGGATGAAGAGACAACGATCAGGATAGGAGGAAAACTGTGAATCTTGATTCAGAGGGAAGCAGTAATACAACCCTGCTCTTCTCCTTTCCTTTGAAATATTGTTCATACCTCAGCACAGAAATCTTAAAGAATGTGCCAGTCATTTTCTTTCTCCCTTTGTTTTTCTATCTATACATCTTCTATGAAATCTACCTCAAAACATTTTCAAGTCTCATATGTGACAGAAACTCACTGCCCCAAAATGTCTGTTGTTTTTGTTGTTTTGATTTGGTTTGTTTTGGTTTTCTGATTTTGTCTTTTTGCTTTAGATAATCAAAGGGCTTCCACGCAGAGTTTCTGGGTAAGAGCTGTCATTTTGATAAAATAGACTTTATGATATCATATATCATATGATCTGACATAGAACAAGGGGAATATTAGGTGCCAAGGAACCTGTGAGACATCGTTTTCAAGAGGGCATAGCTCTGGCCAGCGTCTGTACACAGCTCAAGAGGTAAAGAACACAGGAAGGCGTTCTGTACTGCTTTCCCTGCGCTGGCCTCGTGGTGCTATCTTTCACCTCTTTCACACTACTGAGCTCTCTGATTTAACCAGATCATATTCCTGTGTAACCAACACCTCATGGGATACTTCTTCAGGAAATCCTTTTCTGAAACCTCTCTTTTATGTTCTCCATAATTCAACTATCAATAGTCAAGATTCATAATACAGATTTCTGTGTGATGTGTTTTCATGCTTTTGCAGTTATTTTTCGAATCAAGTGACGTTCCTGATACATTGTAGGTTCTTTGGAAATTTTGACTGCGTGAAGGAAATGAATTGGAGCATATGGCCCTTTCAGTTATGATCCTCTCACCTAAAGTCATGATCTGAAATAACTGGTGCAGAGTCACATAACACAGAAGGAATCGGAACACCTGGTGATGACACATTGGGTAGTAAATTTTCCATTTCTCTTCCAGTATGCATCCCTTTTCTTTCCTCCAACTGTGAAACACACAGATTCCTAAAATGTAGGCTGCGTAGATACCATCACATGCACACACACACGTGCACACACACAGAGATGCCCATGTCCTTCATGTCCTTCTTCAAGTGGAACTAAAAACATGAA
The DNA here is from genome assembly GCF_907164565.1 of Psammomys obesus. NCBI lineage: Eukaryota > Metazoa > Chordata > Mammalia > Rodentia > Muridae > Psammomys > Psammomys obesus. Next base: position 914,988 of record NW_026596356.1, on the reverse strand, counting down.
TTCAGTATTCGCATAAGTCCATCCTTACGCTTGCAGTCTTTCTCTAACTCCTACATAATGGTTTGGCTTTGGGCCTTCCCTGCCTGACTTACTTTTGTAATTCACACCATCCAGCATGTGCTATAAATATAGATATCTGCCATGCCTCTGTGTAGGCCATTTGAATTTTTTGTCCACTCCTAAATATATCTTACTGTTGACTTCAGATAGGCAAATGCCTTCTGTATTTTCTGTATTCTTCTTACCAATGGGCCATTAAGCTCGCCCACCATGTCATCCAGTTTAGAATAACTTTTCACTTCTACAGAGTAGCAAGTAGTCAATAAAGAACAGGAGGACATTTGAAAACTACAAGATATCATGTGGTCCAAAGACTAAGTATTTCTGGCAAGAAAGCTATCAGTGAGATCAGCAAGAATAGGCAGAACTCTAGTCAAAGGAAAAATAAAAATATTTTATATATTAATATTTAAATTTTGAATTGTAATCACAAGCAAACTTCAGTCAGAAACAGAATTTAAAAAAACACTCTGTGTTTAATATGGAGACACACATGACTATATCTATCTATAAAGATATTTTTCTACGCACAATTTAACTAACACCTTAAGAAAAAGATTCTCAATGTTTTGGAGTTCTCAGTGTGCTGCTACCCATTTAATTGAACATATACCAAAATTCGGTGAAAAATTTCAGAAACTAGATATTGTACTTAGCTAAGAAAATTTAAAAAGTTGCTATATGATATTCTTGCTGGCTATCTCCCAGTGCCCTAAGGCAATTCAGATTGGGTTGAACTCCCTTAGAAAGGCTCCTACTAAGGAAGCATCTGTTTCTAGGCAACAGGAAAGACGGCTCAGAATGACACTCTGGAACTCCACCTTGGAAAGCGGCTTCATCTTGGTGGGGATTCTGGATGGCAGTGGCTCTCCTGAACTGCTCTGTGCCACAATCGCTGCCCTGTACACACTGGCACTGACTAGCAATGGACTGCTGCTCCTGGTCATCACAGTGGATGCCCGGCTCCACGTGCCCATGTACCTCCTACTTCGACAGCTGTCTCTCATCGACCTCCTCTTCACATCGGTTGTCACTCCCAAGGCCGTCGTGGATTTTCTTTTGAGAGACAACACCATCTCCTTTGGGGGCTGTGCCCTTCAATTGTTTTTGGCAATGACAATGGGTGGTTCAGAGGACCTCCTTCTGGCCTTCATGGCCTATGACAGGTATGTGGCCATTTGCCATCCTCTGAACTACATGATCTTCATGAGTCCTAGGGTCTGCTGGCTCATGGTGGTCACATCATGGATCCTGGCATCCCTCAGTGCACTAGGTCATACTGCGCACACGATGCACTTCCCTTTCTGCATGTCCCGGGAAGTCAGACACCTGCTCTGTGAGGTTCCTCCACTGTTGAAGTTGGCTTGTGCAGATGCCTCCCAGTATGAGCTCATGGTTTATGTGACAGGAGTGATATTCCTACTGCTCCCCCTTTCTGCCATTGTTACCTCCTACTCAGTAATCCTGTTCACTGTGGTCCACATGCCCTCAAATGAGGGCAGGAAGAAAGCCCTTGTCACCTGTTCCTCCCACCTGACCGTGGTTGGCATGTTCTATGGGGCCGCCACTTTCATGTATGTCCTGCCCAGTTCCTTCCACAGCCCAAAGCAAGACAATGTCATCTCTGTGTTCTACACAATTGTCACCCCAGCTCTGAACCCCCTCATCTACAGCCTGAGGAATAAGGAGGTCACTGGTGCCTTAAGGAGAGTCCTGGGGAGACACATTCTGCCAGCACACGCCATCCTTTAGGAGGTTCATAGCTTGCCCCTCGCTATTCCTTCTTCAAACAAATTACTATATTCAACCATTATTTAATGTTATTCTCTGACTCAGATGATGTATGCACTGCTACATTTTCACATTGTGTTTTCTTATGTAGTTGGTGTGAATAGAGAGCTTAGGCTGAATCATCTGACATGTTACTCTGGTCGTGGAAGCCCCACATTTAAAAATTTACAACAGACTAGAAGAGAAAGTTCTGATGAGATGTTTTAGGCGTGTTGTATGGTTGGGCATCATTCCAGTGCAGCACCAGGCAAACATAGTCAGGGATTTGTTTTCTGTTTCAACATCATATAGTAGCAGGAACACTGTTGGTTTTTTGCAATATGAAATAATTGCAAAATGCTCAGTAACACAGAGCACATTCCACTGTTCCTTCAAGTGCCAGAACTAGAATTAGAAATTAGTGGTGAAGACTAACTGACATATATTCCAGACTTGAGAAACATTAACATTAACATTAACATTAACATTAACATTAACATTAACATTAACATTAACATTAACATGAGTCTGTAAATAAAGACATTATCATATTGATAGTGCAAGAGAATTTGAAAATGGAACCTGGCATTTCTATTTGGGAACTTTCACAGCCTACTTAATAGGGTAGTTTACCGTGCCTAAAATGAAAGTATGATCAATAAAATATAATTGAAAGCATCTGAATATAAATATAATGGAAGATATCCAATTAAGTGCTAAAAGGAGTGCATATTTTTAAATTATTTATGTACAAATACATAAACATGTTTCAAAACAGTATAAGAAATATGAATTCTAAAGTATGCATATGTCTGTATCCCACAGGAAGGAAAGTATAAATTATGCTTAAATATGTTCTGTTTTATTGTATATCTTACTGGCATGGTAATTTTATAGTAAAAGGTAAAAATCTTGCTCCTTATTTGAAGGGATATTTTAGACTATAAGTGGAGAGGGAGAGGCATACTCTAAGTTTAAATCCTTGAAATCTTTTAAGTCTGTGTATCTTTGGACATAAAAGAAAAATCACACTTTTCCACTCCAGTTTGTTCATCTCCCAGTAATACTTGGAGAATACTGATCTCACGTGATTTTGTGTGGATTAAATGAGGTAATAAAAGAATAAAAACTACCAGTAAAACCCTCAATGTTTGTACTGTATTGTTTTCCATGTTTTGAATTTTTGATCAGGCACTTACATCTTCCTACATTTATCTCGAGATATCATGTTACATATTACTTTAACTGTTTTATCTTCAATTTTATACTTACTATATAAATGGGTTATGTTCCGTGTTGACATGCAAATATTTGGAATTATTTTGTAATGCTTTCTATGCCAATGAGTTTTCTAACCTCCATTGTTCTTTTTACCTATCAAAGTCTCTTTTCAGGCCAAAGAACTCATGTGGCAGTATAAATTCTTTTAGATTTCTTTGTCTGGTCATGTCTTTGTAGCTCACTGATTTCTAAAGAATAGCTTTGTTGGTCATAGTAACTGTGATTAGAAGATTTTTCTTCAGCTCAGAATTTATCTCGCTTCCCTCCTCATTTATGACGTTTCTGCGGAGAATTCTATGTCAGGCAAGCTGTAATACTTTGTATATGTTTTCTCTTTCTGTTTGGAAAATATTGGTTTTGTCCTTAACATATTTTTGAGAATATGATTGTCTTTGGATAGACTTAGTTTATTTGATTATTCCCTAACTTTCAACTACCAAGAATTTTTGAGTCCTTTAGGTTTGGGGTTTTTATTATTATTGTTGTTGTTGTTGTTATCTCTTTAAACAAGCTTTCTTCAAACTTGGCATTCCCAAATCTCCTTCGAAAGCCTTAGCAAGAATATGTGCTTTTTTGATGGTATTTTCTTGTAATTTTTTTAATCATTTATTACAATTTATTCAATTTGTATCCCAGCTGTGGCCTCCTCCCTTGTCTCCTCTCAACCCCACCCTTTCTCCCTCTTCTCCTCCTATGCTCCTCCCCTAGACTACTGATAGGAGAGATCCTCCTCCCTTTCTATCTGACCTTAGCCTATCAGTTCTAATCTGGACTGGCTGCATTGTCTTCCTCTGTGGTCTGCCAAGGCTGCTCCTCCCAGAGGGAGGCGATCAGAGAGCCTGACACTACGTTCATGGAGGAGACAGCCCCTGTTTTCCCCTTATTAGGAAACCCACTTAGAGACTGAGTCTATGGGCTGCATCTGAATAGGTCCTCTCCATGCATGGTCCTCGGTTGGGGTATCAGTCTCTGCAGGGCCCCCAGGGCTCAGTTTTATTGGCTCTGTTGATTTGCTTTAGGAGCTCCTGTCCCCTCCAGGTCTTTCTATCCCCCACCTTCTTTCATAAGATTCCCTGCAGTCTGCCCAGAGTTTGGCTTTGAGTCTCAGCCTCTGCTTCAAAGCATTGATCAGTAGAGTCTTTCAGAGGCAGACGGTAGTAGACTCCTGTCCTGTTCCCTGTCTTCTCCTGCTTCCAATGTCTGTCACATTTGTCCTTCTGAATGAGGATTGAGCATCTTCCCTAAGGCCTTCCTTGTTGTTTAGCTTCTTTAGCAGTATAGATTTCAGTATGCTTATCCTATATTATATGGCTAATAACCCATTATAAGTGAGTATAAGTGTGTGTCTCTCTGCTTCTGGGATGCCTCACTCAGGATGATCTTTTCTAGATCCCACCATTTACCTGCAAATTTCATGATTTCCTTGTTTTTAATTGCTGAGTAGTATTGCCTTGTGTAAATGTACCACAATTTCTGTATCCTTAAATTTTTTTGATGCTGGTTTTGTAAATTTTCCTCATTATTTTCAAATAACCTCTTTTTTGTTTCACTCTTTCTTCTGTTTGGTGCATTCTGCTTTTGGCATGTTCTGTAATGTCTTAATGCCTCTTAGTTACACATTTTAGCTCCAGGTTTTCTGATTGTTTTCCTTTTTAAAATTACTTAAATCATTCTGTTAAGTTTCCTGGCTAGACAACTAAATTGTGGTTTTGTTTTTTGTTTTTTTGGTTTTTTTGTTTGTTTGTTTGTTTTGGGTTTTTTGTTTTTGTTTTTTTTTTTGTTTTTTGTTTTTTGTTTTGGTTGAAGTTCATGGAGTTTTCTTTAAAAACATTTGAAAGGCTCTACCCTGCAGGGTATTAAAGCAGATGCTGAGACTTATAGCCAACCTTTTGGTAGAGTGCATGGAATTTTATGAAAGAAGTAGAAAATAGTAATACCTGGAGAGGACAGGAGCTCCACATGGAGAGCAACAGAACCAAAAATCTGGGCACCGGGGTCTTTTCTGTGACTGATACTCCAACTAGGGACCATTCATGGAGATAACCTAGAACCCCTGCACAGATGTAGCCCATGGCAGTTCAGGGTCCAAGTGGGTTCCATAATAATGGGAACAGGGACTGTCTATGACATTAACTAATTGGCCTGCTCTTTGATCACCTCCCCCTGAAGAGGGAGCAGCCTTACCAGGCCACAGAGGAAGACACTCCTGATGAGACCTAATAGACTAGGATCAGAAGGAAGGAAAAGAAGACTTCTCCTATCAGTGGACCCGGGGAGGGGCATGTGTGGAAAGTGGGAAAGGAAGAGCGGGATTGGGAGGGAAGGAGAAAGGGAGCTACAGAGGGGATACAAAGTGAATAAAGTGTAATTAATAAAAAATTTAAAAAAAACATTTTTATTCATTATGTACAATGTTCTATCTGTGTGTACATCTGCACACCAGAAGAGAGCACTAGATATCGTTATATGATGGTTGTGAGCTACCATGTTGTTTCTGGGAATTGAACCCAAGACCTTTGGAAGAACAGCCAGTGCTCTTAACCTCTGAGCCACCTCTCCATCCCTCATTGAGTTTTCTTAAAACAGCTGTTTTGAATTATTTGTCCAGAATTTCACTCATGTTAGTTGCTATAAGTTCTATTTCTAACATCTTAGTTTTCCTGTTTTACAAGGATTGAAAATCCTAGTACTTGTTAATGTACAACATTGTCTTCATTGTCATCATCGTCTTCATTGATGATTGGGTGTTTGTTGCAGTCTTCACAACAGCTTTATTTATCTCCATTTCTAGAAAGGCTGCTCAGTTTCTCAGGGTATGGGTGACAAAGTAGTTTTAGCAATAAGTGGTACCTTACATACAGTTGTGCTGAGTCAGTAATTGATGTTTTGCCATTTTTTTTCATACTAGACAGTGCCTTAAGCCTAAATTTGTACCAAATCTGCACTTGGCATATTGTTCAGAATGAGTTAGGAGAGTATCTAAATGGGTCACCCTCTCCTGTAAGCCCCTAGAAGTCATGTCAAGGTCAAAACCTTCATCCACAGTGCTGGTCCTTGGAAATGTTGTTGAATTCTATCTGGTGCTGGGTTCTATTGTAGATAAGCTAATTCCAAGCTTATAACTTTTTGCATACCTGTTTTTCACCAGCAAGTGGATAATTATTTTCTCTGTCATGTTGCCTGTGGTTAGAGAAGGCATGGAGTGGACACTCACATGGTTGACAACACAATACCATTAAGTAACATTTGGAGCACATAGACCTGCAAATCTAGTTCCACCAAGGCCTACACTATCTCCTTCTATGGTGTACTCATGGCTCTGGACCACTACACAGCTCCCATTGATACCAGACAGAGCAGATGCTAGAACCGGAGAAGATGAGGTATTGCTTTGTACCATTCTGCACAAGACTGAGGAAGAGGTGGTGGCAACTTTCTCAACTACTGGATAACACTTCCATAAACCCTCCCATACATAGGAGGTGTGGGATCTGCCACACACTGGTTCTACTACTAGATTTCATTCTAAGACCCGTGATTAAGGCCTTCTCTCTCCCCAAACAGTGCTTTCCCATGTTGTTTGGAATTTCCAAGCTTTATTTATCCCACATGTGCAGTCTGCATTTGTCTGAGATGTAATCAGACAAATCCTGTTCTATGTAATCAGATTTCTTTCATTAATAAGATTCTCCATGATGCTGTTGTCATCAGACTCTCACAGAAACCATCCAGCAAAATTAATCAGTATTTAATTTGTTCTGTCACTGTTCCTAATAATTATTTTTTGCCTTAGTCTTTGTTTAATTGTTTGTTTAATTGTAATTATAATTGTTGGTACCTAATTCATTCCAGATGGCTACTCTGTGATCTCTGTTTAAGCTTTTTGTAAAACAAGATATAAATATTCAAATTTATAAAGTGTAATAATTATAATACTTTTATAGACTTATTATACTAATTAGAGTATAATACTAATTATACTTATTAATATAATATATATACTAATACTAATTATAGACTTATCAGATATTATAATAGAATATTCTCAGTAAGTATGCATTAACTGAGAACTTACAGATATAAGTAGTTGAGACCTGTATACAGTAATCAAGAAGAGTCCATTCAAATTCAAAACTAATGGATAAGATGAACATTAAGCTTAGATACTATCGCAGTGGTGGCTCATGCCTGTAATCCTAGCACTCAGGGGGCAGAGGCAGGTGGATCTCTATGAGTTCAAGACCAGCCTGGTCTACAGAGTGAGTTCCAGGACAGCCAGGGCTACACACAGAAACCCTGTCTCAAAAAACAAAACAAAACAAAACAAAACAAAACAAAACAAAAACAAGATACTATCATGGATCTGACAGATCTAACAGGTTGTCTAGAATGTAAATTATGAAAAATTATAGTGCTGTGATTATACAAATTGTCAAAATTAATGTTCCTAAAATGAAACCCCTAAGGAAATGTTATAGCCAGATCATTTCTGTAGATTAAGTCTGCCTACAGAGAAAACTGGTCAATATGATACACAGACCATCTGCAGAATATGGCACAACTAGTTAATCTGGTGAGCACTCTGACCACAATTCTCTTAAGCTTTGTTTCTTGCCATGTAATCCTTTCCTTTCAGTGTGTTCTTGCTGAACATGCTGTGACTTTGCTCATATCTTCAGCTTCTTTAGGTTTGTTTTCTAACCCATTGATGAGGCTGAAATTGTATATCCTTATAACTGAATCTATTCTCAGGAAAGTAAATTTCATAAAACGCTCTTGGTCTTCAGTAAACCATGGCCTGTACTTTTAATCCTCAGAGTATTTTTTCTTCTGCCATAGATTATCATATTATTTTTTTCTATTGAATTTCTAAAATTGTTATTCCTGTATTTGTGATAGCATGTTAGTGGCTTCACAAGTCATTCAAGGGAGACAAAAAATGTGATTTACACATTTTGTGAAGTATGAGAAAAGAAGCAAGCAAAGAATGAATGAGGATGCTAGAACTACCTTGTCAGTTGAAAGTTCCCAAATACCTTTTAAATTTCTGTATGACCACCTTTGACTGTGCACAGTCTTCCAACGAGCTTTCTGAGAGACCCTTTCACATCCTTGTTCCTAAGGCTGTAAATGATTGGATTCAACATGGAAGTCATAACTGAATAGAACACAGAGATGACCTTATCTTTTCCACTCATTGTCTTGGAGTTGGGTCTCATGTAGGCAAATATTCCAGAGCCATAATAGAGGACCACAACAGTGAGGTGAGAACCACAGGTGGAGAAGACCTTGAGCCTTCCTTCCCTAGACTGCATCCGGATCACAGTAGAGATGATGTTCCCGTAGGAGACAAGGATGAGTGAGACAGGAGCTAATAGGATAATCACTCCAACTGAAAACAGAGCCATTTCAGCATGGTAGGTATCAGCTGAAGCCAGCTTTAGGAGGGCAGGTGGCTCACAGAAGTAGTGATTGATTACATTCTGTCCTTGATAAGGGATACACAGTGTAAACACACTGTCCACTGAACACGCAAATGCCCCACTTACCCAGGAAACTACAGCCAACTGGACACAAACCGTCTGGGTCATGATGGTGGAGTAGTGCAAGGGTTTGCAGACAGCCACGTACCGGTCATAGGACATGACTGCCAGCAGAGCACACTCTGTGCACCCTGCTAGGAGAAAGACCACTATCTGCATTGAGCATCCAATAAAGGAAATGGTTTTCCTTTTTGAAAGGAAGTGGGCCAACATCTGGGGGACAATGCTTGTAGAGAAGCAGAGGTCAGCAAAGGATAGGTTTTTGAGGAAAAAGTACATGGGAGTATAAAGTCGAGAGTCAGTTTGGATGAGGATTATGATCAGCAGGTTTCCAAATACAGAAAGGAGGTAGACGATCAGGAAAACACAGAATAACAAGATCTGAATTTTAGGATTCTCTGAAAGTCCCAGCAGAATAAATTCAGCTATGTAAGTTTGGTTTCCTCCTCCCATTGATGTTTATTCCTGTTTGCCTGTCATTAGAAGGAAAAACAATGTTTCAGTCCTTTATAAATGGTTGTTGGTTAGCAAGTGCCCCCTCCTGATTCTTAGCTTCCATCTGTTTCCCATTAAGTGCTAGTTCCTGAGAAATTGCACAGTAGTGTATCTGTATCCAAAGAAGTACATTCTGTTTTGTTTGTTTCATTCTTCTTAAGAGAGAAACTCACTGTGTAACTCGGGATGGCTATGAACTCAAGACTCTCCTGCTTTGGCCTCCTAAGTGCTGGAATTAGAGATGTTCTTCACCACATCTAGTTTCCACAGAAATTTTAAGCACATTTTTCCTTGGTTTTCTATTTGATTCATGAACATCATGTGCTATATAGATTTTTGTGCTTAATCCTAGTATCTAAATAAGGTTAGATGAGCAAATTACCATGTATCTATATTTAAAAATGTATCTTTAGTTCAATTACACTTATAAATTATATTTCCAGTTTTAAAACTATCTTTTGGTTCAACTCCATTTTCCTGTATTTACTGTCTGAAAATAAAGTAAACTTACTTTATTAATAAAAAAGTATTTTGTGCTTTTAGATTTCAAAACACATAGCAGCTCATAAAAAAAAAAAACATATGTCAGTAAGATGTTTGTTTGTATTTATCAGGTTCAAATAAGGATTTGTGGCCCAAACAAAAAAAAAACTGTACATATTACTTCTTATTTTTCATCTATAGATATTTTAAAGTATAAAACAACTATTGAAATGGTGATTGAAGGTAAAAGAAAAGAAAATTTTATAACCATGCACTGTGTAACTCTAGTCTGTGAACAATTATTTTATGTGAAAAGAGAAAAAAAAGAAAGATTATGTTACCTATATAAAACCTGTATAATGAGATTCACATGTCCTGGACATAACTTGGTAAGTGAACAAAGCCAAGACTGAGCAAAGGACTTGATCCTCTGAATGGACTCTCAGAGCTTCGGGATAGAAAATCACAGATTATCTCTGACTTTTGTCAGGATCCTGAGTTCCTCATTAGATTGGGTTCCATGAAGATTCTGGGTCTAGAACTGAATATATAGTGAGACCTTATCTGGAGAAGCAAACAAAGAAAAGTACAAAGAGTTGCCCTCTAAAGGGTATAATAATATGGGAACAATGAGAGATAGAATTCTGGAATGATAACTTTTTTTTTAAATAGTGGCTAAGTTTGTAACAGCTTTGTTTGTCATAGCCAGAAGCTGGAAACAACCCAGATGACCCTCAATTGAGGAACAGATACATAAATTGTGGTACATCTACACAATGGAATATTACTCAGCAATAAAAAACAAGGAAATCATGCAATTTGCAGGTAAACTGTGGGAACTGGAAAAGATGATCCTGAGTGAGGTATCCCAGAAGAAGAAAGACACACAGGTTATATACTCTTAAGTGGATATTAGATATATAATATAGGATAAACATACTAAAGTCTGTACAGCTAAAGAAACTAATCAAGAAGGAGGACTCTGCCAAGATACTCAATCTGCATTCAGAAAGGCAAAGAGGATGGACACCAGAAGAAGGAGAAAACAGGGAACAGAACAGGAGCCTGCCACAGAGAGCCTCTGAAAGACTCTACCCTGTAGGGTATCAAAGCAGATGCTGAGACTCATAGCCAACCTTTGGGCAGAGTGCAGGGAATCTTATGAAAGAAAGAAGGGGGAGATAGAAAGACCCGGATAGGAGAGGAGCTACTCATGGAGAGCAACAGAACCAAAAACTCTGAGTACAGGGGTCTTTTCTGAGACTGATAATCCAACCAAGGACCATTAATGAAGATAACCTAGAACACCTGCACAAATGTAGTCCATGGCAGTTCAGTGTCCAAGTGGATTCCATAGTAATGGGAAGAGGGACTGTCTCTGAAATGAACTGATTGGCCTGCTCTTTAATCACCTACCCCTGAGGGGGCAGCAGCCTTACCAGGACACAGAGGAAGACAATGCAGCCACTTGTGATGAGACCTGATAGACTAGGATCAAAAGGAAGGGGAGGATGACCTCACCTATCAGTGGATTGGGGGTGGGGCATGGGTAGAGAAGGGGGAGAGAGGGGAGGGTTGGGAGGGGAAGAGGGAGGTGGCTACAGGGGGGATACAAAGTGAATAAATTGTAATTAATAAAAATTAAAATTTAAAAAAATCAAAAAAATAGTAGTTAAGTATATGATTATACTCATGATTTAAAATTTCATTCCACTTTGCACTTAAAATTTGTGTACTTCTCTGAAATTGTGCTATACTTTAATGAAGCTTATTTATTAAAGGTTTATTTAGTCTTTCAATATGTGTGCATATCTAAATGTATGAGAGAGTGTGTGCACACACATGTTCACATGTGTGTATCTGTGCATTGTGTGCATGCATACATGCAGATCCCCACGGATGCCAGAAGAGGTCATTGGATCCCCATGAAGCTAGATTCACAGATGGTGGTGAGCCACCTCAGTTGAGTGTCAGGAACCATTCCTGTGCTCTACAAGAGCAGCAAGTGCTGTTGACTACGAAGCCATCTCTTCAGCCTTGAGAAGCATATTCAAGAACGTGCCACTTGGCAACTAAGATTATACTGTTTCAGAATAGAGTGAGTACTTCTTAAACACCTGTAATAGATTGTCTAAACAAGTTAACTGGTTTATCTGACATATTATATTATATTTTTTCTAAAACTTTCTGGATGGAAAAAATGGTTTTGAAAGATAAAAAAGAGAAGACAACAATGAAAATAGCATAGGAAAACAGAGTGTGGGTAAACAGGAAGATAATGTAACACTGTGACATGAAAGCATAAGGGACCTATTTGGGGGAGAGGAAGAGGACCTACCTAAGAGGCAATCCAGGAGGATGAGAGCGAACGGTGCTGAGGGGATGAATAAGAACAAAATATAACCACATAATCACAAACATAATAAAGCTCCTCAGGTTTTATGTTCACTTAGAAAATTAATAGTAAAATATAAAATTAAAATGGTAGTTTAGAGATGTACATTACCTAAAGGCCACAGCAGGCAGAACTTCAGCAAGTGTCGATCTAAATACTCAACATGCTTCTGTACATCCTGCCACATAGTCTTCAACTGTCAGCCTCACCAAGAACTACATGCCTCCTTGCTGTGTCCAACAATAAAAATAAAGTGATTTGCAATAGCATTTAATAGCATTAAGATAAAATCTAATGTATGGGATGAGAATCCCTGAAGAGCTTATTTGTATTTACAAATGAAACCAAAAAGAATTGTGAGCAAAAGAAAGTGGCTATTAGAATGATAATTGACAAATACTTTAATTTTATTATTGCATTCATGTGTGTTTATTTATTTTATTTTTAATTAAGTAATTATTGTTTTTTTAAGTTTAGTTTACAATATATTTGAATATAAAAACACATACTGTGACAAAATGTTGTTTTAAAATTTTTTTTATTAATTACACTTTATTTACTTTGTATCCTCCCTCTAGTTCCCTCTCTCCTCCCCTCCCATTCCCTTCCTCCCCCTTCTCCACAAATGCCCCTCTCCAAGTCCACTGGTAGGGGAGGGTTTCTTTTCCTTCCTTCTGATCCTAGTCTATCAGATCTCATCAGGAGTGGCTGCATTGTCTTCCTCTGTGGCCTGGTAAGGCTGCTGCCCCATCATGGGTAGGTGATCAAAGAGCAGGCCAATCAGTTCATGTCAGAGACAGTCCCTGTTCCCATTACTATGGAACCCACTTGGACCCTGAATTGCCCTGAATCTGTGTTCTAGGTTATCTTCATTCATGCTACTTGTTGGAGTCTCAGTCTCAGGATAGACCCCTGTGCTCAGAGTTTTTGGTTTTGTTGCTCTTCTTGTGGAGCTCCTGTCCTCTCCAGATCTACTATTTCCCACTTCTTTCCTAAGATTCCCGGAACTCTGCCCAAAGGTTGGCCATAAGTCTCAGCATCTGCTTTGATAGTCTGCAGGGCAGAGCCTTTCAGAGGTCCTCTGTGTCAGACACCTGACTTGTTCCCTCTTTTCTCCTTCTTCTGATGTCCATCCTCTTCGCCTTTCTGGATAGGAATTGAGCATTTTAGCAAGAGTCCTCCCTCTTGATTAGTCTGTTTATGTGCACAGATTTTAGTAGGTTTATCCTATATTATATGTCTATATGAGTGAGTATATACCGTGTTTGTCTTTCTGCACTCAGGATCATCCTTTCCAGTTCCCACCATTTACCTGCAAATTGCATGATTTCCTTGTTTTTTTATTGCTGAGTAGTATTCCATTGTGTAGATGTATCACAATTTCTGCATCCATTCCTCAGTTGAGGGGCATCTGGGTTATTTCCAGCTTCTGGCTATTACAAATAAGGCTGCTACAAACATGGTTGAACAAATGTCCTTATTGTGTACTTGAGCCTCTTTTGGGTATACACCTAGGAGTGGTATGGCTGGATCTTGAGGAAGCACTATACCTTGTTGTCTGAGAAAGCGCCAGATTGATTTCCAGAGTGCTTGCACAAGTTTACATTCCCACCAGTAGTGGAGGAAGGTTCTCCTTTCTCTACAACCTCTCCAGCATGTGCTGTCACTTTTTAGTTTTAGCCATTCTGATGGGTGTGAGGTGAAATCTCAGGGTTGTTTTGATTTTCATTTCCCTGATGACTAAGGATATTGAACATTTCTTTTTTTTCTTTTAAAGGGTATCAGTTAGTAGGGTATCAGGTGCTACTTTAATCCATTATATTTTTCTACACTATCATTCTTTTTTTTTTTTTATTTTAGCATGCATGGAGATAACCCAGAACCCCTGCACAAATGTAGCCCATGACAGTTCAGTCTCCTAGTGGGTTCCATAGTAATGGGGACAGGGACTGTCTCTGACAGGAACTGATTGGCTTGATCTTTTATCACCTCCCTCTGAGGGGGGAGCAGCCTTACCAGGCCACAGAGGAAGACAATGCAGCCAGTCCTGATGAGACCTAATTGACTAGTATCAGAAGGAAAGAAAAGAAGTCCTCCCCTACCAGTGGACTTGGGGAGGGGCATGCATGGAGAAGGGAGGGATTGGGAGGAAAAGAAGGAGGGAACTACAGGGGGATACAAAGTAAATAAAGTGTAATTAACAAAATGTTGTTTTTAATTAAAAATACAAAGTAAGAAATATAATAGCAGGTGATCCATAGGCAAACATTAAACAAAAAAAATTCTTGACCACTAAGTGAGGTTTTTATCAAATAATATAGCTCCAGTTACACATTAAAGGATGAGCCATATGATGACACTGTTACAAAAATACAAACCCACAGAACACAGCCCAGTTCTAACGATTTTGCAGGTAACTGTGGCCAACCCACTCCTCTAGTGCAAACAATTCCGAGACTAGAACGGCCCTAAGGACAAAATCTTGGAAATGGAAGCATCACAGCGTGGTGAACCCAGTGGTACTATTTTTTCCCCATAAGGTATTTATGGACTGTGGGCATCCAGGAAGTAAAATGTTAAGGAAGCCTTCAACAGTCTTAAAATAGTGGGAGGCACAAGATAAGAACTGTCCTCTGCTATCAGTGGACTGGGGAAGGGGCATGGGAGGAGATGAGGGAGGGAGAGTGGGGTTGGGAGAGGATGAGGAAGGGGGCTACAGCTAGGATACAAAGTGAATAAATTGTAATAAAAATTGTATTAAAAAAGAGAAAAAGGTAACTAACTAAATATTAAAATTATTTTTTAAAAAGAACTACAGCATGAGTCTTCCTAAATTTAAGTGACACTAATCTAATATTTAAAGTCTTATTTGTGATGATCTTGGAGTAAGAAATGAGTTGAAAATATACAAACTGCCCAGTGAAAAGAAACACACTGTGCTTTACATGAAACAGTCTACCCTTTACTTAACTCCCTGACAGAATCTAAACACATTCTCTGCACAGGTGGGTAACACTGAGAAACCTAAGCCAGCTTTGCAATATCCATGCACAATGTCTTGTACTCAACAAACCATAATTACAAAGCATAACATACAATCAGAACAAAAACTGAGAGACGAAAAGAAAAAAAAATAACATGGAATAATATAGGAAACATGATAATGCAATTATTAGACATCATATTTAAATATTATAAACCATCTATATCCATGATAACAAAAAACAGAATAGAACATTTAGTCAGAAAACCAAAAATCACTAAAAGAAGAAGCAATGATTTTTCATATCTTAAAAACTGAATTATTAAAGTAGATGTAGAAGATCTTCAACAGAGCTTATACACAGGGAAGAGAATATTAGTTAACAAGAAGATATGAAAAGAGTGGGTTGTAAAGACAAAATAAGGAGTGAGAAATATAAATATATCAAAAATTTAACAAGTCCCAGAGGAAAAGAAAAGAGTAGACACAGTACAAGGAACAATTGAATAGATAATGGTTAAGAATTTACAAATTTGATGAAAAGATCTATTCATATATACACACAAGTGTGACAAATTTAAGGATGACTATATAAATCTGAGTCTCAGCATACTTCTTACTCAGAGGAAAACATGGAAAAAAGTGTCAGCCTGTTATAAATAAAATATAGAATATGTCGAATATTGTTACCTCAATTATAGAGAAAACACATTCCAGGAAACTGTTCTTCTGTGTGTGATATGAATCTTCTCTGTCCTTCCAAACCTTGAAGGAAAAAAGCGGGGAAGCCAGCATAAGGCTTCAGATCACCAGAAACAGAACCCTGCTCCATGGCATGAAATCACTAAAAGGGACCTGTGGGATCAGAGCGGTGTAAGCAGGGAAGAAATTAGGTTTATAATTTGTGGAAACAGTTCTGGTGGAACATGACTCCTTACACTAGGGTGTTTTAAAAGACTAATAACTAGGGTGGGTGAATAGGGATCCCTGTAAGACAAAGGGCACTAAAACTCGAACCGTGTGTAAGGGTTCTGTATCACTCCTCCTTAAGAAACACATCACCTGCTACTTCTATGCTTATCATTTCTCCTAATAAAGAAATAACAGAGAAGAGGAAAAGCAAACAAGCATTAAGCTTATCTTTCACACTAAGATTTCTAAGGAATATGTTGCCCGTGTCTCCAACAAGCTCCAGGTGATATTTCGATGGCTGCATATACCTCTTTTTGCATTTGTTTTCCTCGTTTTATGTCAGTCACTTTTAAAGTGTGGCACTGTATTCAACTTCACTTAGACATTTTTTCATTTTATTTTTTATTTATATTAATCACAGGTTATTTACTTTGTATCCCAGCCGTAGCCCCCTCCCTCATTCCCTCCCAGTCCCACCCTCCCTCCCTCATCTCCTCCCTGCCCCTTTCCAAGTCCACTGATTGGGGAGGAGCTCCTCCCCTTCCATCTGATCCTGGTTTATCAAGTATCTTCAGGACTGGCTATCATGTCCTCTTCTGTGGCCTAGACATTTTTTTTTCTCCTGATGACACTGCCTTTTCTTTATCTCCCTTTTTATCCTCCTTTTCTTTTTGCTCCTTTTCCTCCTTTTGTCACTTTCTGAGCCTACACATCTCGGTGTATAATCTCTTCTACCCCCTCTGACTTCAGTTGTCATTTAATGATTGGCAATTCTTTTTTTATTTAATTTAATTAACTTATTTATTTATTTATTTGTTTATTTATTTATTTATTTATTTATTTATGTGTTTATTTGGCAATTCTTAATTTGCTGCAAGCAACTGGAAAAATTTTTCGCCATCAGAATTCTGGTTCACAAATGCAACTTTGTATTATGCATCTTTGAAAATTAGTTAAAATATTGAAAAATGTCCATACCTGGTAGAAAAGTACATATATACCTAATGGGAAAAGAAGACGATGTCAATGACCTAAATTTTGGAGACATACAACTTGGTTTGATTCTGAGTTCTCTGAATTAATATACCATCTTTTAGCCTAGATATTTTAGACTAGTTCCAATATTAAAAATGAAGATATTAGTATAATTTTTCTGCTTGCTAAGGAAAACACATTATTTTATATAAACATCAAATGGGAATATGACCCATGATAACTTTTAGTTTTCTAGAATACGAGTAAGTATAAATTCCTTATTATACATGAACAAATGCATATTTTACATTCATTTTATCAATCAGCTTCAGATAAAGACAACCAAAGAGAAGCTATTATACTCAATAATTTTTTTCTGTAACACATACACAATGAATAAAATAGTCTCCTACACTGAAAATGACAGTTTTGCTTTCTTCCTATATTGACTTGATGCTTCTCATGCAATTTAAAGAGTTGTGACATATTACTTGCATTTCTCTATGTATTCCTAGTGCATCCTTCTCTGAGTTTCCAATTCTCTAGATTCTGTTTATTTTACGTCTATCATGTTTCTGCCTCCTGTGTTGCCAAATACAATGCATTAACATATATTAGAACAATCTTTTAAAATCCCAATCTTACCATTTGAAATTCTCCTATTTAAACCAATTCCTTAAGTTCTTCTGTGTGGGCCTTATTCGAACATATACTTTCACCACACAGCATCTCTGACTGGCTGCAGAGGTCCACAAGCTTGCTTCTCCCATCTCTTGCCTCTCATTCAGTGTCCGTGTCAGGCTCAAGCATGGACCTGAGCTTGTCTCTAAGGTTTCCCCATCTAAATTTGACTTCTTGCTTTATGAACTAGATACATCCTTAGTCATCTAGCAATACTTTCCTCTGCTGACACCCTCCTTAGCCAAGTTTTTACTAACACCACTAAGCTGAGTTATTTTCTTTTGTATTTTTCAGTTTCTGATAGTTTAATACTTGCACTATTATATTTCTACTACATACGTTTAATTTTTTCCATTTTATTTATGAGTGAAGTATAAAAAACATAAAACCGATTAGACAATGGGATGTACCCGGGAATGGCAGGCAGGAAAAATGAGACATACTTGTTTGGGTGTGCTCATCTATTTTGAGGGAAAAACAAAGAAATATCGCTTTATAAGAACAGTGTACAATGTGTGCATCGTGACAAAAATGGCAGAGCATAACACCAGATTTAACAGGAACAAAAGCTCTCAAGTAGCTGCTGTCCCTGAGACCTTTACGGTAAGCAATTTTCTAGACACGTGGATTTTCAAAACCGAGAATCTACGTTTGCCTGTTGCCTCCTGTTTGCCAGAGATTGGAAAAGACAGAAATACACTAGCAAAGGTCTGGGGAATGTCTGATAGGGTGTAGCTGTAATAATATAAAGTAAGTATGAGAGGCTGTTAACCAAAAAATATATGGCAACGTTTTTTGTAGGATATGGTTCCTGCAGATGTCTATAGGAGGACTCTGTGCTGTTATGTGCAAAAAGCAAAGGACTAAGGGAGAAAAATGAAGATAGGAAAGGACGGAAGGGAGGGAGGAGAGGAGAGGAGAGGAGAGGGAGAAAAGGAAGGAAGGACAGAAAATGATGCTGGAGCAGAAAAGCTAATTCCTTGAAGACTAGCAGAACCTTAATGAGGTGAACACACCTTGACAAAGTCCAGGTCTCACCTGTGGACTATCCTTAAGAGTGCTCAGAGTAGCTGGGTCACTAGCAAGAGACCAGTGGACTCAGTGTGAAAGCCAGAATACATCCAAACATTTCTCACTGTATTTTTATTCCTAGGCACTTAGGAGTTTTTCCCCATCCTGAACCTTGTCCAACCACCTATCTCGAAGATACACACCTAAATTCTCCCAGGGACTGAACAGAGGAATTTCCTAAGAGGAATTTATTTAAAATGAGATCCTAGGAGCTGATGTAAACAAAAGGTTCCCTTGAGCTTGCACTTTATGACAAGAGCTTTTGAATTAGGCTTATAAACAGGTACTATAAATCTCTCTTGATTGCAAACTTTATTAAAAAGATAAAAGTTTAAGTAGATACATAGACTCTAAGCAAACTATAGTTCACCATGAATGCCAATTTTTCGTATAATGAGACATTGCTCTAACACTGCCATTGTTTAATCCAATAATCAAAGAAAGATAAATCATTTCTATTAGCTAAGGAACTAGCACATTGATTCTATCTTAGGCTGATAAATATGCAAGACTTAACAGAAAACATTAAAAACGTATTTTTATTTTTAGTGTTTCAATTGAAATAGAATTATGCCATTTTCCCCTTCCTTTCCTCTCTCCAGACCGTCCCTCTAGCCCCTCTCACACTATTTCATCCTCAAGTTGATAGCGTCTTTTTCGTCATTTATATTTATTGCATGCATGTGTGTATATGCACAAATATATATAAATGCAGCCTGTTAAGTCCATTTTTGTGTACATACAGTTTCAAGGCTGACGGTCTGCATTGGTGACCAATAGGTCACCGTTAAAGCTTAAATTAATTCCAATGTTTAGTTCAAACTACTTGATACGTTAGGTGTGGTGGCATATGCTTATAACCATGGCAGTTGGGAAAGTGAGTTAGGAGACTTCAAAGTCTGAGGCCAACCTGGCTACACAGCAGGGGTCTATCTTAATAGAAAATAAACCAACCACTAGAGCTCTGTAGGTGTGGCTCCTGTGTCACATGTGCGTCGGCAGGGGGCAGAGAGGAGAGTGCTCTGACCTCTGAACATCTGAATGATGAGTAGCCTAACATTCTCTGAAAAAAGCAAGCCTGAGATGACCACCAGTTTGGCAGCAGAGGGCCCAGCTAGCCTGAGATGGCCAATCACTGGTCCAACACCAGGCCCAGATTCAGGGATTTCAACTGGCCCACCCCAACATCTACCCCATCTATGCTCTGCTGGAGCATAGGAAAGGGCTGGTCCTACAGATCCAAAACTCCAGGATCTCCATGACACAGGGCAACACCAGGATATCTGAGAAGCATCCCAGTGAGGCTCCAGTATTGATAGAGTAGCAGAAGCCAGAGGCCTCATACCAGACCAAAGCGTCATTGCAATGAGCACTTGAAAGCAAAGGAACGTGGACAGAAGGGTGTACTGTGGGATACACTGTGACACGCTACAACTTCCACATGGGATTTTTTTTCTCTCTTGAGGGATAGTTGCAAGGGTGGAGGAGCAGGTGTGACAGGGGAAGGAGATAAGTGGGGATTGAAGTGCATGGTGTGAAATTCACAAAGAACCAATAAAAAGTTTAAAAAAATTAAAAAGAAATTAAAACATATGGTAGATTATATGTAACAAACTTTAAGTGGATTATAAGTCAGTTTGTAAGATTTATTTCTTAAGTGGATAGTCTTGCCATCCCTCCTCCTTCTAACACTAAGAATAACTTTTCTTCATCTACTGTCAGTTGCTACACATTCAGATTACTTGCTTTCTTCCAGTGTTTACTTCAGGTTCCATCTTAAATGTGTCAGTTTTAACATACATTCATATTGAATCATGAAGATTTCACAGCAGACCACACGGGAGGATCTACACAGGAGGAGAGCTTGATAAACTTGACCAAACTCTGCCCAATGGCAGCGTCACTGCAGCGCGCCAAGTGAAACACTCCTCAGTAATGCTGGCTCTCAGCCTTGGAAAGATCCCAAACAGACAAGACAAGTGCTTCTTGAGAAAATTTCCAACAGATAAGTAGCATTGACTTTAACAACCTGCCAAATTTGGGTGTTCCTTGTCTTGGATCACTGGAGATTGGACAGCACTTCCCAGCTACGGGCGCTTTGGAACATCTTTGAATTTTGACACTACTAAAGTTCTTCAAGTATATGTGACCTGCTTTTGAAAGTAGACCCATCAGTCTAGGAGACTTTTGGACTCCGATGGTCACTTCCCTGCATGTCCAGCATTCTGGACAAAGATTATTTATCTCAGCTTGCCTCCCCTGTCTCAGAGACTTTTCTGCATGGCTTTGAACCTGCTGATTCTTGGTGAACAATACATTCTCTGTGGTATAATAGTTTTGTTTTTCTTTGTAATTGAAGTGGCTTCCCATATAAGATACTCTTATTTGATACACTTCTAACATACTGCAATCAGGGCAATAGTTGTGGTGAAAGAGTCCTGAATTTTTACAAGCACTGGTGTTTCTGAGGCACAGTAGAGATTTTTTTCCTCTGATGTAAATGAAGCATCATATCATTTAACAAGAACTCCCAGACTAAATGAGCCAGCTTCATTTTGTTGTCCAGGGACTGTTGGTATCACTTGTCTGAATGCAAGGCACATCATTCTCAATTCCATGACTGCATCTGAGACAACACATCGTTTTCTGTGGATGTGACTTTTAAGATAAGCGCATCTCTATGTTAATTTGACACTGAGGACTAGTGAGAAGACACCTGACTGACGGCTGTGAGGCAGAAGTCATGGTTCTGGGTATGAGTACAGGGATCCTGTTGAAAGTAGGGCGGGATGAGCAGATCTTCAGCTGCCTTTCTCGTTTACACACAGACATAAGATGTACAGTGGAAGCACTGCTCTGACTGATGTTAAATGTTGTAGTTGTCAGGATACCAGCAGTTTAGTCCAAAGGCCAACACCATGCAGCAACACGGAGTCAGCAAAAGCCGCAAGACTCAGTTGGAGCGCTTCTCTCTGTGAGGTCATGTGTAAGTCATGTGTTGAAGCATGAAGATCAGCTCAGCGATGTCAATCCAAAGAACGATGTCTCACTGTGTGTGGGCCTCTGTATAAGTCCTCTCCTCATAGCCCACCCACGGATATTCCCAGCGGCCAAAGTCAGGCCCCTCACATGTGAGAGCTCACAGCAAAACAACATCACGTGACCAAACTTTGTTCAGAAACTTCTTCTTCACCATGGCCTCTGTGTTTATATTATGTCTTCCAGTTGAGTGTTTTTATGTGATTTCAGAGTGTGCAAACAAGTGGAATTCTGATTCTACTGCTTTCTCTTAGGCTCTTTTCCTTTTGTTTTCTCCTACTTTTATGTGATAGGTTTTTGTTGTTGTTTCATCTTATTAAATATCATCTTGTTATATATTTTGAATGAAAGAATGAGTGAATGAGTGCAAACTTAGCCACGAGGGTAAAGGATAAGAAAAGAACTATCATTTATACCTGTTTTCTCCAATGGAGTGACACTGGGTGTACCAACCACTCCGAGGCAGGCCTCATGTTCAAGACTAGGCTTTTTGTGTGCTTTTATTTGGTGAGTTTTGTGGCTTCTTGTTGTTGTTTGTGTGTGTGTTTTTTTTCTGTTTTGAGGCGCTGTGGCATTTTGCTTTCTGGGTTTTGTTGTTATATTGGGAATTTGTTTTGTTTTGAGAAAAAAAAAACTTTAAGGTTGGGTAGACAGGAAGGAGGAGAGAAGAATTTGTGGAAGGGAAAAGTATAATCAAAATATATCTAAATTTAATAAGTGAAATGAAACACATCAATAAGTCAATTTCCTCTAAATAGAGACATTAGAGAAGTGTACTGCCATGCATTTGTAAACAGTAGACTTTACATCAATAAAGAAGATGTATTTAAAACAAAAAGACGAAGAAGAAATTCCTTCTGATGACCATCCTCTTTGGCTTTCCGGATGCAGATTGAGCATTTTAGCAGGAGTCCTCCGTCTTGATTAGCTTCTTTAGGTGTACAGATTTTAGTAGGTTTATCCTATATTATATGTCTATATGAGTGAGTATATGCCATGTGTGTCATTTTGCTTCTGGGATACCTCACTCAGGATGATCCTTTCCAGTTCCCACCATTTACCTGCAAATTTCATGATTTCCTTGTTTTTCATTGCTGAGTAATATTCCATTGTGTAGATGTACCACAATTCCTGCATCCATTCTTCAGTTGAGGGGCATCTAGGTTTTGTCCAGCTTCTGGCTATGACAAATAAAGCTGCTACAAACATGGTTGAGCAAATGTCCTTATTGTGTACTTGAGCCTTTTTTGGATATGTGCCTAGGAGTGGGATAGCTGGATCTTGAGGAAGCGCTATTCCTAGTTGTCTGAGAAAGTGCCAGACTGATTTCCAAAATGGCTAAAATTCTCAATTCCTGTCCAGAAAGGCAAAGAGGATGGTCTTCAGAAGAATGAGAAAACAGGGAACAAGTCAGGAGCCTGACACAGAGGACCTCTGAAAGGCTCTGCCCTGCAGACTATCAAAGCAGGTGCTGAGACTTATGGCCAACCTTTAGGCAGAGTGCAGGGAATCTTTGGAAAGAAGCAGGAAATAGTAAGACCTGGAGAGAATAGGAGCTCTACAAGGAAAGCAACAGAACCAAAAGATCTGAGCACAGGGGTCTTTCCTGAGAGTGAGACTCCAACCAAGCACCATGCATGGAGGCGTCCAGCAGAATCTGCTACAGACCACACTGTCTGTACCCCAGCCCCAGGGAGAGCTGCAGCTCCCACTAAAAAAAAAAAAAAAGAGATCAGGGCTGAGAAAACCCAAACCTTTCAGGCACTCCCCCAGGGAACCAGGATGCGGCGAAGCAGAAGGATAAAGAGGCGCATAGCGGCTTCACAGTGCCCAGACCCAAGTGCTGCTGGCTGCTCACAGCAAAAAAACTTCAGCTAAGGATCTGGGACTGTGGTCATTCAACACGTCCTGAGACTCTCCCGTGTCCAGCGCAATAAGGTCTAGCACCAAGTCCTAACACCGGCGCGCCCCCCCCTCAACCCCTGGCAGAGAAACCCCTGCTCAGGATCAGGACTGAAAGTCTCAACCCCTTCTGGCACTCCCCTGAGAGCACCACTATAAGCTTGCCCTAGCGGAGGGGAAGGTCAGATGGGAAGGACAGAGAGGCAGCCTGCCACAGGACACAGCACCCCCCCTCCAGCTCACCCAGCGGCCCCTGGCAGAGAAACCCGAGTTCTGGATCTGAGGACACTCAACCCTACCTGGTACTCTCTCGGGATCAGCAAACATAGGTTCTACCGCCAGGCTGCTTCTGGCAGAGAGATCTGGGCCCGGGATCTGGAATTGAGAACACTCAACCTAACTCTTTCCCGCGCTATCCCGGGACCAGTCAACATAACCCCTCCTGGCAGAGGGAAAGGACATATCAGAATCACACCAGATTTCTCAACAGAAACTATGAAAGCCAGAAGGGCCTGGACAGAAATCATACAGTCCTTAAGGGACCACAGATTCCAACACAGACTACTATACCCAGCAAAACTTTCAATTAACATAGACAGAGAATTCAAAATATTCCATGACAAAACCAAATTTAAACAATATCTACATAGTAACCCGCTTTACAGAAGTTACTAGAAGGGAAACTCCAATCCAATAAAAACAACTACATCTAAGGAAACAGAGGAAAAAGATAACTACACAACAAAAAAACAAAAAGAATACAAGCAATGAACCTCAGTGACACCACCAACCCCACATCAAAAGTAAGTAACAATTGTTGGTCATTAGTATCTATCAACATCAACAGACTCAACTCCCCAATAAAAAGACACAGACTAACAGAATGGTTGCAGAAACAGGATCCAACATTCTGTTGCATCCGAAAAACACACCTTTGCAACAAAGATAAACGCTACCTCAGAGTAAAGGGCTGGAAAAATGTTTTTCAAGCAAATGGTTCCAGAAAACAAGTGGGAGTAGCTATCCTAATATCTAATAAAATAGACTTTCAACCCAAGTTAATCTAAAAAGATAAGGAGGGCCACTATGTTCTCATCAAAGGAAAAATTCACCAAGAGGACATCACAATTTTGAATATCTATGCCCCAAATACAACAGCACCTACATTCGTAAATGAAACAATATTAAAGCTTAAATCACACATTGATCCTAATACCTTAATAGTGGGAGACTTCAACACTCCACTCTCACCAAGGGACAGATCAACTAGACAGAAAACAAATAGGGAAATAAAAACACTTACAGAGTCCCTAAAACATATGGACCTAATAGACGTCTACAGATCTTTTCATCCAAACTCAAAAGAGTATACATTATTTTCAGCACCGCATGGAACCATCTCCAAAATAGACAATATAGTTGGTCATAAAGCAAGCCTCAACAGATACAAAAAGATTGAAATAATGCCCTATATTCTATCTGACCACCATGGACTAAAGCTGGACATCAACAACAACAGAAATAACAAAAAGCCGACACGCACATGGAAACTGAACAACTTATTACTCAATGACAGCTGGGTTAAGGAAGAAATAAAGAAAGAAATTAAACACTTCCTAGAATTCAATGAAAATGAAGGCACAAAAAACCCAAATTTATGGGACACATTAAAAGTAGTGCTCAGAGGAGAATTTATAGCACTAAGTGCCTACAAGAAGAAATTAATAACATCACATACAAGCACCTTAATGGGCCAACTGAAAACCCTAGGAAAAAAAGAAGCAGATACACCAAAGACAGCTGGAAATAATCAAACTCAGGGCTGAAATCAATCAATGAGAAACAAATAAAACTATTCAAAGAATTAATGAAACAAAAAGCTGGTTCTTTGAGAAAATCAACAAGATAGACAAACCCTTAGCCAAACTAACTAAAAAGCACAGAGAATCTATCCAAATCAGCAAAATCGGAAATGAAAAGGATTACATAACTACAGACACTGAGGAAATGCAAACAATCATTAGGTCATACTACAAAAGTCTATATGCCACAAAATTTGAAAATCTAAATGAAATGGACAATTTTCTTGGTAGATTCCATCTTCCAACATTAAGTCAAGATCAGGTAGAAAGACTGAATAGCCCTATATCCCCCAAGGAAATTGAAGCAGTCATTAACAGTCTCCCCTCCAAAAAAAGCCCTGGGCCAGATGGTTTCAGCAAGGAATTTTACCAGACCTTCAAAAAGGTGCTCACACCAATTCTCCTCAAACTATTCCACAAAATAGAAACAGAAGGTACATTACCAAACTCATTCTATGAAGCAACAGTCACCCTGATACCTAAACCACACAAACACCCAACAAAAAGAAAGAGAACTTCAGAACTATCTCTCTTATGAACATTGATGCAAAAATACTCAATAAAATACTTGCAAACCGAATACAAGAACACATCAAAGATATCATCCACCACGACCAAGTAGGCTTCATCCCAGGCATGCAAGAGTGGTTCAACATATGGAAATCCATCAATGTAACCCACCACATAAACAAACTGAAGGAGAAAAACCACATGGTCATCTCCTTACATGCTGAAAAAGCATTTGACAAAGTCCAACACCCATTCATGTTTAAAGTCTTGGAGAGATCAGGGATACAAGGCACATATCTAAACATAGTAAAGGCAATATACAGCAAGCCTATAGCCAACATCAAACTCAATGGAGAGAAACTTAAATCAATCCCACTGAAATCAGGGACAAGACAAGGCTGTCCACTCTCTCCATATCTCTTCAACATAGTACTTGAAGTCCTATCCAGAGCAATAAGACAACTAAAGGAGATTAAGCGGATACAAATCGGAAAGGAAGAGGTCAAAGTGTCACTATTCGCAGATGATATGATAGTATATGTGAGCGACCCCAAAAATTTAACCAGAGAACACCTCCAGCTGATAAACACCTTCAGCAAAGTGGCAGGATACAAAATCAACTCAAAAAAATCAGAAGCCCCCCTGTATACCAAAGACAAAAGGGCTGAGAAAGAAATTAGGGAAACAACACCATTCACAATAGCCACTAATAACATAAAGTACCTCGGGTGACACTAACCAAGCAAGTGAAAGACCTGTTTGAGAAAAACTTCAAGTCTCTGAAGAAGGAAATTGAAGAAGATCTCAGAAGATGGAAAGATCTCCCCTGCTCATGGATTGGTAGGATTAACATTGTGAAAATGGCCATCCTACCAAAAGCAATCTACAGTTTCAACGCAATACCCATCAAAATACCAACTCAATTCTTTACAGACCTTGAAAAAAAAAGATTCTCAGCTTCATATGGAGAAACAAAAAACCCATAATCTCCAAAATGATCCCGTACAACAACAAATCTTCTGGAGGTATCTCCATCCCTGATCTCAAGCTGTACTACAGAGCAATAGTAATAAAAACTGCATGGTACTGGCATAGAAAAAGAAAGGAGGATCAATGGAACTGAATAGAAGACCCAGAAATAAACCCACATATCTATAAATACTCGATTTTTGACAAAGAAGCCAGAACCATTCAATGGAAAAAAGACAGCATCTTCAACAAATGGTGCTGGTCCAACTGGATGTCTACATGCAGAAAAATGAAAATAGATCCATATTTATCACCCTGCACAAAACTGAAGTCCAAGTGGATCAAAGACCTCAACATAAAACCAGATACTCTAAATCTGTTAGTAGAAAAAGTGGGGAACAGCCTAGAACTCATTGGCACAGGAGACAACTTCCTGAACAGAACACCAACAGCACAGGCTCTAAGAGCAACAATCAATAAATGGGACCTCATGAAACTGAAAAGCTTCTGTAAAGCAAAGGACACTGTCATCAAAACAAAACAATTGCCTACAGATTGGGAAAGAATCTTCACTAACCCTTTGTCTGACAGAGGACTAATATCGAGTATATACAAAGAACTAAAGAAGCTGAAAAGCAGCAAACCAAGTAATCCAATTGAAAAATGGGGAACAGAGCTAAAGAGAGAATTCTTGACAGTGGAATATCGAATGGCAGAAAAACACTTAAAGAAATGCTCATCCTAATTAGCCATCAGGGAAATGCAAATCAAAACGACCCTGAGATATCACCTTACACCCATCAGAATGGCCAAAATGAAAAACTCAAGTGATAACACATGCTGGAGAGGTTGTGGAGAAAGGGGAACCCTCCTACACTGCTGGTGGGAATGTAAACTGGTACAACCACTTTGGAAATCTATCTGGCGCTTTCTCAGACAATTAGGAATAGTGCTACCTCAAGAACCAGCTATACCACTGCTAGGTATATACCCAAACTTTGCTCAAGTACACAAAAGGGATACTTGCTCAACCATGTTTATAGCAGCTTTATTTGTAATAGCCAGAACCTGGAAACAACCCAGATATCCATCAATGGAGGAATGGATACAGAAATTGTGGTATTTTTACACAATGGAATACTACTCAGCAATCAAAAAGGAGAAAATCATGAAATTTGCAGGCAAATGGTGGGATCTAGAAAAGATCATTCTGAGTGAAATATCCCAGAAGGAGAAAGACAAACACTGTATATACTCGCTTATATAGACCTATAAGATATGAAAAACATAATGAAATCTATACACCTAAAAAAGATAATCAAGAGAGCGGACATGGGGTAAGATGATCAATCCTCATTTAGAAAGACAGATGGGATGTGCATTGAATGTATGACAGGAGTCTACTGAAGGCATCTGAAAGACTCTAACTAGCAGTGTTTTTAAAGTAGATACAAAGACTCATAACCAAACCTTTGGCAGAGTACAGGGAATCATATGAAAGAAGGGGAGTTAGTATGATGGGGAAAGGATAGGAGCTCCACAAGGACCAAATATATCTGGGCACAGGGTCTTTTCTGAGACTGACATTCAACCAAGGACCTTGTATGGATATAACCTACAACCTCTGATCGGATGTAGCCCGTGGTAGCTCCGTAACCAATTGGTTTCCCATAGTAAGGGAAACAAGGACTATTTCTTACAGGAACTCAATGGCTGGCTCTTTGACCTCCCCACCCCCCAAAGGAGGAGCAGTCCTGTTAGGCCACAGAGGAGGACTTTGCAGCCAGTCCTGAAGATACCTGATAAAACAGGATCAGATGAATGGGGAGGAGGTCGCCCCCTATCAGTGGACTTGGAAAGTGGAGTTGAGGGAGGGAGGGTGGGATTGGGAGTTAATAAAGGAGCGGGATACAGCTGGGATACAGAGTTAATAATATGTAACTGATAAGAAAAAAATAAAATTAAAAAAAAAAGGTTCTTTGCATCTGGGTTCACAAAGCAACCAAAAGGTAGAATCAAAGTCTGGCATGTCTGTCTTCACTTAGTGTCTGCCATTGAAAGACCCCCGCCTCACCCTAAGTTAAACATAGCTAACGCCATTTTGTGGGGCACCACTGTTTTGAAAAACTCTGTAGGCTAGATGGGGAACTGGAAAATTACTGAGAAACCCAGCTGTGTCATATCTGCGGTCAGGCTGCCCCAGTCGAGCTAAAAACAGCTTGTGTTAATCACCCTCATGGGATATCTGTGAGACTGTTCCAGTTGAGATAGGAGTCCTAAGAAAAAAAACATGTGGCGGGCCAAGTTAAGGGGTCATCATGACCGTTTCGACCACCCAGTTCCTGGAATCCTGGTGTCCCTGCCAAACTCTGACTCAAATTGTGGTCTCATTTAAATGTACCAATCAACCCCCTGTAACCATGCTTCTCGCTTCTGTACCCGCGCTTCTGCTCTAAAACCCTATAAAAACCCCAGCTTTCCACCTAGAGGGCACGCAAGTCCTCCGAGAGACTTTGTCGCCCAGGGTACCCGTGTATCGAAATAAACCTCTTGCGGCTTGCATCCGAAGGCTGGTTTCGCTGTTCCTTGGGAAGCGGGGTCTCCCCGTCTGGAGAGGCTCTACCGGGAGTCTTTCACCATCTTCCTATAAAGCTAACTAGATATTTTTCTAAAGTAAGTTAAATATTAATTTCTCAAGGAAATCTGAACAGAATTATTCCCCAGAAGAAGGCAGTTATCCATTCGAGAAATCATCTGTACCTCAGAGAAGAAACTATCATCTCTGAAATCAGTCCATCTTTCAAAAAATAGACACTCCTTACACCGTCTTGTAGATCCAGACTTGAGACAAGAATCAAGGACATGACATTCCAACCAGAGTTGTTTACTTATATATTCTTAAATTTTTTCTGTTTAAATTTAAAGCTCATATTAATGCCTACAAAAGAAAGATCTTGAGTTATTTGAACTCTCCGTTTGCTCTCCCGGGATGATCCCATTGATTAAATATGTTCACTCTCTTCCATTCCATTTCTGTCTCCTTCACTATCAGACAAACTGTAAATGCCTGGAGCTTTTAGAACTGGTTTATTGTAATAAATATCAATTTAACTAAAAGAAGCTAGGAAGCTTATTAAGGAAGTGGGGAATATTAAGATCTGGAGAGGATAGGAACTCCACAAGGAGAGCAACAGAATCAGAAAAATTGAACACAGGGGTCTTTCCAGAGACTCATTCTCCAACAAAGTACCATGCATGGAGATAACCTAGAACCCCTACACAGATGTAGCCCATGGCAGTTCAGTGTTCAAGTGGGCTCCATAGTGATGGGAACAGGGATAATGCAGCCACTCCTCCTGATGAGATCTGATAGACTAGGATCAGAAGGAAGGAGAAGGGGACCTCCCCTATAGTGGACTTAGGGAGGGGCATGCGTGAAGAAGGGGAAGGGAAGGTGGGATTAGGAGGGGATTTATGGGGGGATACAAAGTGAATAAAATGTAATTAATAAAAGTTAAAAATTAAATAAAAAAAGAAGTTAGGAAAATTTGTGTTTACAAATGGGAAATTTTAATATAGCATGTGATATTTCCTCCCCCTGGATTTCATTTTGAAAGAGACCATAATAATATTTTTCTTTGACATAGATTTGTTTCTATTAGAAGATCAATAAGAGTCAAACCTAAAAAAAAACAGATGAAACTGAAGCTTAAAGATTTCTCAAAATTTTTCTTTTGTTCTGATATCACCTCTAAAATTTTAATTATTTTTTAATTTTAACACCTTTAACTTAAAATTTATAGAGCTCTTGTTAGTTTCTGTAAATGACATATTTTTATTGTTTCTCTTCTTTAGTCGGTTTAAAATTTTAATTAAAGCAGGATGTCCAGTTATGAAATTTTCTATTGCCTAAGACTTCAAATTGTACCCACAAAATAAAATAATATGGAGATATTAAATGTTCCATGTTTAGAAAAGCATAAATCATAGTTACATTTAGTAATGTCTCCATTTAAATAAAAAATGTTTGACACTGGAACTCACAAACTTAGGAAAACATAAAGCCAGCCTTAGAAGTAAATACCTGCCTTTTCTATGCATTCCCTGTTTCTTGAATTAGATATTGTAACAGTATCCAGAGAAAAGATTGAGTGCTAGCAAATTAAGCCTGAATGGTCAGAAACTAAAATGGCTTTCAAAGCTAACAGAAATGGATACCTTAAACAAAATGGCTTTGAAACAAACCAATAGACATATTCAACAAACGTAATCCTAAAACCAAGTAAGAATAAACAAACTGACCATCAACTAATTAAGGAAGGTCTGAGCCACAGAAAGAACTCACCAACATTCATCTTCAGAGGCAACACTGCATAGCTGTGCACAAGAGGCTGGCTCACCCAGTAATAACTGAAATGTTTGGGGGAGGGGTCCCATGTTCAGGTGGCATTAGGTTATGTTGTAAACACACACACACACACACACACACACACACACACAACTGTCACCTCAAAGGGCATAAGAGATTGTTCTGGGGCCAACTAGGAATGCCTATAGCTTGAAACATAGGATTTGGGTTATCTTATATTCTGTATTCCAATATGGTAATAATTTCATGAATTGTTTTATAGTAATAGAATAAAGGAAACCCTAATTCAGCATACTTTTCAAATACATTAGTGGGTACTGAAGTAGGCAGTTTACAGCAGAGCAGGGAAATCTATTTTAAGCCTCAAGTGCTATCTGCTAACATTGTTAGCTCTGGGGTTGCTGGTAGCTAGTGGCCCAATAGGTGAATATGTTTTAAGGTTTCACCAGATAGACATAGAGGTGTTAGGTCAGACACAACATGGGCAATGTGGCTAGTAAGGGAGCTGCAGATAGTGCAAGACAAATCTTAACCATGCTCTGAACCTGCAGTAGTTCATCCTCTCCACAGTCGTCGAAGTTCTAATCAGTGAGTCAGCCTTTCCAGAAGTTCAGTGCGGTGTACGGATTCTTTTCAGGGAGGTTTTGCTCACACCAGTGAAGCAGCTAATGATATTAACAGGATTAAGACATAGCCTCCGCCAACAGGAAAGGCAGGAGTGTCCATCCCCAAGAATAAAATTCAGTCTTACCTTCATGTAAAGAGCCCTGCCTGAGCTGCAGCTGGTGGTCAGCATCCTGGCAGCCTTGAGGAATGAGTGTCTCCTCAACCATCTGGCTACAAGAGCTTCTCCGCAGGAGAGGAGTGAGTAAGAAGGTGGGGGCTGAGGGAAGCAGCTAAATACAATAGAAATGGAAGGAACAGATTGAATGAATAAGTGGAGACACGGGGATCACACAAACTAAAGCCACAGGTATGAATTAGGTTTAGACATGTTACTACGATGCACGGTTCATACTGCTAGCTTCTTTACCAGAAAATCAGGAGAAAAAAAAATAGAAGGAAAGAGATTCCTTCCAGGTATGCCTTGAGGAAAATAAAAAAGAAGTTTCTATTCCAAAGCCCTGGGATCTGGAGAAGAAATACAT
This sequence comes from Psammomys obesus, assembly GCF_907164565.1. Classification (NCBI taxonomy): domain Eukaryota; kingdom Metazoa; phylum Chordata; class Mammalia; order Rodentia; family Muridae; genus Psammomys; species Psammomys obesus. Next base: position 882,540 of record NW_026596356.1, on the reverse strand, counting down.
CTTTCAAGTTACTTGTTTCTAGATGACCTAGATCCCCCAGTTAGGCCTTGTCCCCTAAAAGTTACATCACCTCCAGGAATCACCACCAAGGTAGCACAAGCCTCTTAGCAGGCAGCCATTTTAATACAGTTTAGATGTAAACTGTAATGTGCATGCATATATATGCTCTATTTCACCTGGGGCTGCATCTGATGTGTTAACGCTCTAACAAACCCATCATGGTTTTCTCATGTAGAGTTTGATGCCTTATAACTAACACATTTAATTAAAAATTTTTACTCTGACACATATTTTATTGATGGCAATGAGTTTTATTAAAGTGTATCAGGTACCATAGTCACTATATTCACTGTCGATATCAGCCTTTTTTTCCTACTCCACCTACACCTCACATCTTTCATTCTCTAGTTTTGCTTCTTTTGTGTCAAATATACATACATAATGCATGTATTGTATGTGTCTATGTATATGTGTGTGTGTTCAATAATCTATAAAATCTGGAATGTACAAATGAGAGAAAGTGTGATATTTAAGTAGAGTTTATTTAATTTGATATTATGACCCTTAATTCCATTAGATATATGTATATATCAGCTTCTTTCCATTATTTTTCATTTATTGATGGACAGTTAGGCTGTTTTCATAATTTTGCTATAATTAACAGTATTGAGATGAACATGACATGTAGGTTTCTCTTTAGTATGCAGCCTTAGATTCTTTTGCATATTCCTTTTAATATATAACTGTTGTCTGACGCCACTACTTAGAGGTTTTTTATAAGCTGCTTACTAATTAACATAGAAACACAAAAGAGGTGATAACAAAAGGGACCTTTCCTACTCTTACACCAGCCTCTAAGATTAGAACATCACTACCCAAAAAGAATAAGCAGGGGTCTTCCCAGAGACTCATATTCCAACCAAATACCAGGCATGGAGATAACCTAGAACCCCTGCACAGATGTAGCCCATGGCAGTTTAGTGTCCAAGTGGGTTACATAGTAATGGGAAGAGGGACTGCCTCTGACATAATCTGATTGGCCTGCTCTTTTATCACCTCCCCCTGAGGGGAGAGCAGCCTTACCAGGCCACAGAAGAAGACAAAGCAGCCACTCCTGATGAGATCTGATAGACTAAGATCAGAAGGAAGGAGAGGAGGTCCTCCCTTATCAGTGGACTTGGGGAGGGCCATGCGTGAAGAAGGGGGAGGGAGAGGGAGGCCAGGAGGGGAGGTGGGAGGGGCTTATGGGGGGTACAAAGTGAATAAAGTGTAATTAATAAAAAAAAGAATGAGCAGAGCTAACTTCCATCTGGTGGTCAGATTTCTATGTAAAATACCCAGCCTTCATTTGAATAAGACATTCCACTCTATTTCCTAAAAATGTTACAAATATTGGACTATGAGCTTAGACACTATTTTTTTTAATTTTTTATTAATTACACTTTATTCATTTTGTATCCCCCCATAAGCCCCTTCCTCCTCCCCTCCCGATCCCACCCTCCCTCCCCTTTCTGCATGCATGCCACTCCCCAAGTCCATTGATAGGGGAGGTTCTCCTCTTCTTTCTGATCTTAGTCTATCAGTTCTCATCAAAAGTGGCTGCATTGTCCTCTACCATGGCCGGGTAAGGCTGCTCCCCACTCAGGGGGAGGTGATCAACAAGCAGGCCAATCAGATTATGTCAGAGGCAGTCCCTCTTCCCATTACTATGGAACCCACTTGGACACTGAACTGCCATGGGCTACACCTGTGCAGGGGTTCCAGGTCATCTCCACGAATAGTCCTTGGTTGGAGTATGATTTTCTGGGAAGTTCCCTGTGTTCAAATTATCTTGTTCTGTTGCTCTCCTTGTGGAGTTCCTGTCCCCTCCAGCTCTTACTATTTCCCACTTCTTACATAAAATTCCATTCACTCTGCCCATCAGTTGGCCATCAGGCTCAGCATCTGCTTTGACAGTCTATACTGCAGAAGCTTTCAGAGGCCCTCTGTGGCAAGTTTCAAGGTTGTTTCCTGTTTTCTTCTGGCTTTCAGAGGCCCTCTGTAGCAGGTTCCCAGGTTGTTTCCTACTTTCTTTTTCTTCTGATGTCCATCCTCTTTGCCTTTCCAACATCCATTCATGTTTAAAGTACTGGAGAGATCAGGGATACAAGGCACATATCTGAACATAGTAAAGGCGATATACAGCAAGCCTATAGCCAACATCAAACTAAATGGAGAAAAAATTAAAGCAATCCCACTGAAATCAAGGACAAGACAAGGCTGCCCACTCTCCCCATATCTCTTCAACATAGTGCTGGAAGTCCTTGCTAGAGCAATAAGACAGTCGAAGGAGATCAAGGGGATACAGATGGGAAAGGAAGAAATCAAAGTATCACTATTTGCAGATGATATGATAGTATACATGAGTGACCCCAAAAACTCTACCAGGGAACTCCTACAGCTGATAAACACCTTCAGCAAAGTGGCCAGATACAAAATTAACTCAAAAAAATAAGTAGCACTCCTGTATACAAAAGACAGAAGGGCTGAGAAAGAAATTAGAGAAACAACACCCTTCACAATAGCCACAAATGACATAAAGTACCTTGGTGTAACCCTAACCAAGCAAGTCAAAGACTTGTATGAAAAAAATTTCAAGTCTCTGAAGAAAGAATTAGAGGAAGATATGAGAAGATGGAAAGATCTCCCATGCTCATGGCTTGGCAGGATTAACATAGTAAAAATGGCCATATTATCTAAAGATTATTTTTCTAGAAATTTTTAAAATGGCATATTTTCTAAAATGTTTCAGCTTTTACTAAGTTTTTTAGTAAATTGTAAAATGTCGTTTTTCCCTTCCATATCAAAGTTTAGGTTTGGAAAGTTTCTTTTCTTCATAAAAATATAAAACATGACACCCACATAAACAATGATATACAGGATCCATAATGACAGGCTTTTAATTGTTTTAGTATAATATACAATAGGAAATATGTTGTTAAACCTGTATACTTCACTTTATCACAGCAGGGCATGAATTTTTTAAATAAGCCTTAAATTTGGAAAGTAAGAAAAAAGAAAGAATGAAAAAAGCAGAAATGTCCAGAAAAAAATAGCTTATAATAATAATGATTAATCACCAAATATACTCCTGAATCATAACTGAGACAAAAAAAAAAGAAGAAGAAGAATTACTTGTGATTTCTGTGGGGAAAGAAGAGGAGAAAAAAAGAAAAGCACTTCCGAGAATTGTTGTTTGACTCAGAAATGAAAACTGAATGTCTCATTTCAGTACTGTGGTATGTCATGAGTCATGGAGGGACCTGTTAACTGAAGTTCAAAGAAGAAAAGCTAAATATTTTAAACCATGTCTAACGTAAAACATTAAAGCATCTACAAGGCTGATTGATAAGAGTTTCAACAACTGTAGATACTTGGAATGATAATCCAAGGCCAAATCATCTTGGGGTATCACAGCCCCTAAAGACCCAAATGCTGCTCACCTCTGTGCATGTGACTGTGAGGTAACCTTCATGGAGTGTCTGGACAGGCCAAGAGATCCCGCCAAAGTAAGACTGAGAGTTATCAGATGGCATCTGAGGCCCAGACCAGAAATTTTCCTGCTTTGCTGGAACACATCCAGCTTCTCCACCATGTTTGAATATGCCGTGATTTGTGGTTTTTCTTTACATCGTTGCAGGGATTTCATGAAATGTGGCAACACAGTTTACAGAACAATGCTGCTCCATGTTACTGGGCCATGGTCACTTAGATTTGTCTCTACAGTAAATTACCTCATTCCCTTTGATGTGAGACCTGTAGGAGTTTTGTGATTGCTGTTTCTCTGTTTTTGCACTAAAGGAGCTTTACTTTGGGAGAAAATCTTTAGCCATGTCATTAGAATGCATTTTCTGAGATCACTCTGTGTATTGATACTTTGGTCTCACTGAGATGAAATCTCAAGAATAGCAAAAAAAAAAGTCCTGCCATTTCTAGTCTCAAAGTGTAGCAAGAAAGAGCACATGAAGACTAACTCAAGACATCACTGAGTAAAATAATAAAACCTTCATCCAGAGACTAGATAAGGATAAAGGTAGGTTTTTCAAGTTTCTCAAAGTTCCCTGGAATTAACTGCCAAGAGTACATGGGAGAAAACGAGGAAGACATACTAGCATTCAAAAATAAACAAATAAAACATGGAAGGAAACACAGAAGTACAATTGCCACTTGGTTTAATACGATGAGGGAGAAACTGAGGAATGAAGATATTTAGAGTTCCCAAATTATTTTTAGGTGAACAAATGGTATGAAGAATTGTCTCTTTGCAATTTGAGTTTAAGAAAAACGGAAGTGGGTTCCTTAGTAAGAGGATCAGGGACTGTCTCTGACATGAACTCAGTGGCCAGGTCTTCGTTCATCTCCCTGTGGAGGGAAGTAGCCTTACCAGGCCACAGAGGAAGATGATGTAGCCAGCCCTGATGAGACCTGACAGGCTAGGGTAAGATAGAAGGGGAGGAGGCAGCCCAGGCTAGCCTCAAACTCGTGATCCTCCTGCCTCTGCCACCTTCAGCAAATCCTACCGGTGTGCGCCGCCACAATGCAGCCAGTCCTGATGAGATCTGATAGATTAGGATTAGAAGGAAGGAGAGGAGGACCTCCCCTATCAGTGGACTTGGGGAGGGGAATGCATGGAGAAGGGGGAGGGAGGGTGGTATTAGGAGGGGAGGGGGAAGGGGTTTATGAGGAGATACAAAGTGAATAAAGTGTAATTAATAAAAGTTAAAATAAAAAAAGAAGAGGGCCTTTCCTATCAGGGGACTAGGGAAAGGGGGAAAGTAGAAAAAGGGGGAGGGTGGGTAGGACTAGGAGGAGATGAAGGAGAGGGCTACAATGAAGATACCAAGTAAATAAATAAATATAGATAGATAGATAGATAGATAGATAGATAGATAGATAGATAGATAGATAGATAGATAATTTTAAAAAAGACAGAACCTAGTAAGGAAAGTTATCTTCCTCAGTCTTTTCATTTTATTTTATTACAATTTATTCACTTTATATCCCAATTATAGCCCCTCCCTCCCTCTTTCCTCCCCTATCTCTGTCCCTTAGCCCACTAAAAGAAGGTGTCCTCCTCCCCTACTATCTGACTCTACCCTAGACAACAGAAATACATGGTGCAGATAGAAGACAATTTTGTTCCCCTTGGTAGTGAGTGTGGTGCTAAGATATGAGGGAATCCTACAGAGATCTTCCTTCATATAAAAATTCTCAGCATGCCAAAGAAGTATATTTGGGAATTATCTGAAGCCCTAAATCCAAAATCAAAAGCTGTCATAAGAAAACCTTCAGAGGTTCTAAGTCAGTCTTGGAATAGCACAGTGGTTTCTCCTGGTTTCTCCTATTGCTTGACAGGTTTGACCTCCACATTGTACTGGGGAGAGCAAATGTTTTTGAACATTTGTACAAGCCAAACACTGAGATGTGCTCGCATCAACTCCTTTTATCCTAATGACTGGTTCAGATAGATTCTCCTACCACAAACACAGTCATCTGCTACTGGCCTGTGTCCTGGCTAAGCGTGGGAGACTGGAATTCTGCTGAAGACTTGGCGCAGGCTCTGGAATGATGAGACGAGGCGACACACTGCAAATAATGCTCATCGTCTGACACAGCGTGTCCCAAAAAGCCGCCAAGCACATGAGTGTATTTCTAGGTAGGCGTCAGCCCCATCTCTACTGCTTTTATAAAGGTCTCTCTAGGCAGGAAAGAAGCTATCATGTCAAAAGCAACTACTTATACGTACTGTTTACATGTGTTTGTCCGTCTGACTGTCTGTCTCTTATTTTTCTGTATGTGTGAATAAAAGGATGGATGGCTTTTCAAAGTCTTTCCAATGGCTAAAATATATGCATTTTGTTTCTCTTAATAACTAAGTAATCAAAAGTATTTCCAAGAAATATGTTTGAAATAATAAATTTTATGATTCTTGCTAGTAATTTAACCTGTGGTTCAAACTTACTCATAACTAACATTAAAATTTTTGCTTACTAGCACATATCTACAGTCCCATAAGTGTTATTGGTATGACACTATGTCAGAACACTTAAATCATCTGTGTTCTTTGCAGGTTAAGATGTCACAGGTGTATGGGGGGGAGGTGTCTGTGTGTGTGTGTGTGGGGGGGGGATTTGGAACACATCTGTTTGGGATTTTGTCTTTTTATTTCGTGAACACTAAGGCTTCTGATGCCTTTCCTGAAGAAGAATTTGCTGCAACTGAAACCATGGTTAAAGCACCATTTAAACCCTGTATAGCTCTCCCTGTTCCCCTTTTCTCAATGGTGACCTTGGGTACTTCACCTATGATTCCTCTTTTTTGAAAGAAAAAAAAAAAAAAAAAAACCTTCATTTTTCCAGATTGTTACCTCATTCTGTCCTAAGTAAAATGCAGATTCAAGAGAAAACCTTTCTTGGTACTAAAGAAAAAATATGAAGAAAACAAAAAGCCATTTTAAACTTCTGATAGCAAAGACATCTGTTTAAAAGTTACTGAAACAAGTTAGAGGTTGGATTGGTAAACAGACGATCTTCATTTATTTTTCTATGTCATAAGTAAATGTGGCCTGGGTTGTCCTGATCTAGCTTTGTACGCCAGGCTGGCCGTGAACTCCTAGATGTCCACTGCCTCTGCCGAATCATGCGCACATGCGCCATCGCACCCCGCTGTACTCAAATTCTTAAAGTCCATTTATAATTATGTTTCAATTATTGTTCATAAGACACTTTGTGTATCATTAATGTATACCTAATCTCAGAATATTTTAAACAAGTATTTTGAAGACACTGATGCCAGAAGAAATAGGTATAAAGCTGCAGATTTTTGAGATAACAAACAACTAAGTTGGTGGAACACCCCTGCACAAAACTAAAGTCCAAGTGGATCAAAGACCTCAACATAAAACCAGATACTCTAAATCGGTTAGAAGAAAAAGTGGGGAACAGCCTAGAAGTCATTGGCACAGGAGACAGATTCCTGAAGAGAAGACCACCAGCACAGGCTCTAAGAGCAACAATCAATAAATGGGACCTCATGAAACTGAAAAAGTGTTCTGTAAAGCAAAAGACACTGGCGTTAGAACAAAACGACAGCCTACAGATTGGGAAAGGATTTTCACCAACCCTATACCTGACAGAAGACTAATATCCAGAATATATAAAGAACTCAAGAAGTTAAAAAGCAATAAATCAAGTAATCCAATTAAAAATGGGGTACAGAGCTAAACAGAGAAGTCTCTCTAGTGGAATATAGGGTGGCAGAGAAACACTTAAAGAGATGCTTAGCCATCGGGGAGATGCAAATCAAAATGACCCTGAGATTTTACGTTACACCAATCAGAATGGCTAAGATGAATAACTTAAGTAACAACACATGCTGGAGAGGTTGTGGAGAAAGGGGAACCCTCCTCCACTGCTGGTGGAAATATAAACTGATACAACCACTTTGGATGTTAATCTGGCGCTTTCTCAGACAATTAGGAATAGTGCTTCCTCAAGATCCAGCCATACCACTCCTAGGCATATACCCAAAATTTGCTCAAGTACACACAAGGACATTTGCTCCACCATGTTTATAGCAGCTTTATTTGTAATAACCAGAACCTGGAAACAACCCAGATGTCCCTCAATGGAGGAATGGATACAGAAATCGTGGTATTTTTACACAATGGAATACTACTCACCAATTAAAAACAAGGAAATCATGAAATTTGCAAGCAAATGGTGGGATCTAGAAAAGATTATTCTGAATGAGGTATCCCAGAAGGAAAAAGACACACATGGTATATACTCACTCATATAGTCCTATAAGATACGATAAAGATAATGAAATCTATACACCTAAAGAAGATAAACAAGAAAGAGGACCTAGGGTAAGATGATCAATCCTCAGGAGAAAACAAGTAACAGGACAGGAGCCTACCGCAGAGGGCCCCTGAAAGGCTCTACCTAGCAGTGTACCAAAGCAGATACTAAGATTCATAACCAAACCTTCGGCAGAGTGCAGGGAATTATATGAAAGAAGGGGGAGTTTGTATGACGTGGAAAGGATAGGAGCTCCACAAGGACCAAATATATCTGGGCACAGGTCTTTTCTGAGACTGACACTCCACCAAGGACCATGGATGGATATAAACTAGAACCTCTGCTCAGATGAAGCTTGTGGTAGCTCAGTAACCAATTGGTTTCCCATAGTAAGGGGAACAGGGACTATTTCTGACAGGAACTCAATGGCAGGCTCTTTGACCTCCCCACCCCTCAAGGGAGGAGCAGTCCTGCTAGGCCACAGAGGACTTTGCAGCCAGTCCTGAAGATACCTGATAAAACAGGGTGAGATGAAAGGGGAGGAGGTCCTCCCCAATCAGTGGACTTGGAAAGGGGCAGGGAGGAGATGAGGGAGGGTGGGATGGGGAGGGAATGAAGGAGCGGAATACAGCTGGGATACAGCGTTAATAAAATGTAACTAATAATAAAAATAAAAAATAATTTTTTTAAATGTACTGATAAAAATAACTCATAAGGACATGCTGCTACACTCATAGATCACTACCTTGCTCATCCATCGTCAGAGAGGCTTCCTCCTGGGAACAATGGATGGGAACAAATATAAAGACCTACAGGCAGACAGGATACAGACAGTAAGAGACCTTTGAACATTCAGCCTTAATCAGAATGGCTCCATCAAATCTTCCCCCTCAGAGTTCTAGGGACACCATGGAACAGGAGGCAGAAAGAGCCAGGGGAGATGGAGGACACCAAGAAAACAAGGCCCTCTAAGCCAACATGATTAAAGCTCATATGAACTCACAGAAACTGAGGCAATAAGTACAAGGCCTGCATGGGTCAGCATGAGGTCTTCTGAGTAGATCCTATGGCTTCCAGTTTAGTGATTTTATGGGACTTCTGAGTGTGTGAATGAGTGGGTCTCTGATTCTTGTGCCATCTCTTGGGCTCTTTTTATTCTGTTTGTCCTATCTAAATCCAATGTGATGTCTTTTTTCCTATTATATTTTATTTGCCAAAATTTATTATTATCCTTAGAAGTACATTCTTTTCTGAGACAGGAAGGAATGAACCTAGATGGGAGGGGAGATGGGGAAGAGCTAGGAGAGTTGGCGGGGGTGGGGTGGGGAGAGTACCATAATCAAGAAATATTGTGAGAGAAAATATTAAATTTTCTTTAATGTATTTCTTATTTATTATAATGTATTCACTTTGTATCCCAGCTGTAGTCCCCTCCCTCATCTCCTCCCAGTCCCACCCTCCCTCCCTCTTCTCTCCCTGTGCCCCTTCCCTAGTCCACTGAAGAGGGAGGTCCTCCTTCTAACTTTAAACTATTTTATTGAACTATAAATATCCCTGGGTTTCTTTTTTAGAATACATTTTTAAAAAATCTTTTCTGTTTTATTTAAGTTAGAATGATATTCTCAAGTTCATCTTTGATGTAGCATGTGTTAGGATCTCCTTTCTTCTTTCCTTCCTTCTTCCCTCCTTCCCTCCTTTCCTCCCACTCTCCCTCTCTTCCTTTTCTCCTCCTTCTTTCCTTTCTTCTTCCTTCTTTATATTTTTCAACATAATATTTTTTGCATTTTTATTAATTATTATTATTTGTTGTAATATATTCAGTTATGGCTCCCTCCCTCAGCTCCTCCCAATGCCACCCACCCTCCCTCTGTCCACTAAGAGAGGAGGACCTTCTCTCCTTTTATCTGACCCTAGCCTATCAGGTCTCATCAGGACTGGTTGTATTGTCTTCCTCTGTGGCCTCCCAATGCTGCACCTCCCAGGGGGAGGTGATCAAAGAGCCAGTCACTGAATTCATGCCAGAGACAGCCTCTGTTCCCCTTGCTAGGGACCCCACTTGGAGACTGAGTCTATGGGCTACATCTGACTAGGGGGTTTAGGTCCACTCAACACATGGTCCTACGTTGAGGTATTAGTCTCTGCAGGGCCCCAAGGGCCCAGGTTTTTTGGCTCTGTTGGTCTCCTTTTATAGCTCCTGTCCCCTCCAGTTCTTTCTATCTCCCCCTTCTTTCATAAAATTCCATGAATTCTGCCCAAACTTTGGCTATGAGTCTCAGCCTCTGCTTCGAAACCTCGATCAGTAGAGTCTTTCAGAGGCTGTCTGTGGTAGGCTTCTGTCCTGTTCCCTGGCTTCTCCCACTCCTGATATCTATCCCGTTATTCCTTCTGAATGAGGATTGAGCATCTTCCCTAAGCTCCTCCTTCTTTTTTAGCTTCTTTAGGAGTATAGATTTTAGTATGTTTATCCTATATTATAAGTTTAATATCTACTTATAAGTGAGTATATACCATCTGTATCTTTCTGTTTCTGGTTACCTCACTTAAGATAATCTTTTCTAGTTCTATCCATTTGCCTGCAAATTTCATGAGTTCCTTGTGTTTAATTGCTGATTAGTATTCCATTGTGTAAATGTACCACAATTTCTGTATCCATTCCTCCATCGAGGGACATCTAGGTTGTCAAATGACAACACATACTGGAAAATATTCTATTTTCAATAAAAAGAAAATGTAAATAAATAAAAATTAATTTTGAAGCTTAGAATTTTCTTTGGCACTTAAATCAATACATAGAAACTTAAACATATGGTTCAAAAACTGAGTTTTACAATTTATGAACAAGTAGAATGTCTGTTCATTTAAATGCTTTTACATTTTTCTTTGAAGTGTTTTATAGTAGAAGGAAGTCCAAAAGAAACCTCATTCATATTGTTAACTTAGGACAAACTGTCAAAAATTGCACAACACAAGACACTGTTTTCAATAAATGGTGCCTGAAATCCTAGTTAGCTCTGTGTCCAATAAGAGGGTCCTCATTCATCATTTCATATCAAAGGAAAAGTTTAAAGCAAAGTGGACCATAGACTAAATTTAAGAAGAATTATATTGTTATAAAACCATAACAAAACATCTGAAGGACAGTGATTAGACAAGAGATGTTTAATAAAATTTCACTAATTAGTTAAGTAAAATTCAACAATGAAATAATTATTAAATAGATTTCATTAAAATATAAAAATAAATATGGTAATAAAAACAGCTAAGAAGAAAAATGTCAATCCACAGATAAAGAAAATGTTCTCATGAAGGTGTCTAGCCAGATTTAAAAAAAATAAAGAAACCTGAAAAATCAAAAGTAGAAAAACAACCAAAAATAAGCATAATATTTTTTCTTTTTTTATTTTTATTAATTACAGTTTATTCACTTTGTATCCCCCCGTACCTCCCCTCCCAACCCTACCCTCCCTCTTCCCCACCCATATCCCTCTCCCAGTCCACTGAAAAGCGAGGTCCTCCTCCCCTTCCCTCTGATCCTAGTCTACCAGGTCTCATCAGGAGTGGCTGCATTGTCTTCCTCTGTAGCCTGGTAAGGCTGCTCCCCCCTCAGGGGGAGGTGATCAAAGAGCAGGCCAATCAGTTCATGTCAGAGACAGTCCCTGTCCCCATTACTATGGAGCGCACTTGGATACTGAACTGCCATAGGCTACCTCTGTGCAGGTTCCAGGCATCCATGAGTGGTCCTTGGCTGGAATATCAGTTTCAGGAAAGACCCTTGTGCCCAGACTTTTAGGATCTGTCCCTGTCCTTGTGGAGCTCCTGTCTTCTCCAGGTCTTACTATCTCCCACTACTTTCATAAGATTTCCTGAACTCTGCCCAAAGTTTGGCTGTGAGTCTCAACATCTGCCTCGGTACCCTGCAGTGTAGAGCCTTTCAGAGGCCCTCTGTGGTAGGCTCCTGTCCTGTTCCCTGTTTTCTCCCTCCTCTGATGTCCATCCTCTTTGTCTTTCTTAATGGGGATTGAGCATCTTAGCCAGAGTCCTCCTTCCTCATTAGCTTCCTTAGATGTACAAAAAATTTTAGTATGTTTATCCTATATTATATGTCTAGTATCCACTTATGAGTGAGTATATACCCTGTGTGTCTTTCTGCTTCTGGGATACCTCACTCAGGATGATCTTTTCCAGTTCCCACCATTTACCTGAAATATTCATGATTTCCTTGGTTTTTATTGCTTAGTAATATTTCACTGTGTAGATGTACTACAATTTCTGTATCCATTCCTCAACTGAGGGGCATCTGGGATGTTTCCAACTTCTGGCTATTACCAATAAAGCTGCTACAAACATGGTTGAGCAGATGTCCTTGTTGTATACTTGAGCGTCTTTTTGGATAAGCATAATATTTTAAAATAAAGTTTATAGTAGAAAATACTTTAAGATTTAATAAAAACATGAAACTGTATTCAGCACAGTCCCACAAAGACCCTAATTCAAAGTGCAAGGTAAGATCATATCGTGTCCATTTAAATGACTAGCAGTATCAGTGAGGACCACGGTGGTATAAGGCCAATTTACATGCACTGCCTGTGAGGATAGCAAACGGTTCAGTCATTTCTGTAAAAACACCATATGGGTATTTGAAGGTAAACACCCATTTACCGGGTCATCTTGCCACTATGCTTTTAGGGGCTTACTGATGAGGGATGAAAACAGATGTCTACTGTACATGTTTCATATGTACAGAAATATGTGTAGTAACATTATAGATAGGAAACTCAGACTGCAACAATTTCCCCAGTGTTGTGCTGAGGAACAGTATTACAGAAGCACAGACACATCACATTAATGTGTAAGATTCAGCTTAGTAAAGCTGAGAGAACTCCTGTCCCCAACTGCACCTTAAAAAAATCTCGCTAAAGACAAAGCAGATATGTTGATAGTCTCTGAGAAACTTTTGAGTTGGTCTGGCTCCCCACCGGTCAGTAAAGATCTCTTGAGATCCTTTCAAAGAAAATTACTCTAGCTTTTCTTACATAGAGGTCTAAGTAGGCTTTGAAAATACAACACATAGTAAGTGTAACAACAAAAATAGTTTGCTGGAACAAGGATGAGCAGAATGTTTCCATTATTTCTGCACCGTAGACCTCATAAAGTCAGGGCTATAATTTTCCTTTCTCATTCCTGTCCAGATGACTCACATGTGAAACTATGAGACAGATATAGAAGGATGATAATAAAAAGAGGACACAAGAAATTTTGATTTAGTTACTGAACTGTGAGAGTCGGATGTTCTCATATCTGAACTTACTCCAAATTCTCACATAATTCCATAATTTTCACACACACACACACATACAAAAAAAAAAAAAACCCAAGGGTGTGTCTGCTACTGGGAATTGTTGTCAGGCTCTCCAAGAATATATCTTAACTAAACATGGATTGACTCTGAGGGGGAAATGCCAAGCCCCCATTCCCAGCCCCTGTAAGTTAGGTGAGGCTGCACAGCCTACGGTGCCCCTGGCAGGGTATTTATGTCTGAGTGTCTGAATGTCCAAACTCTCCTGAAACCCTACAGCACTGTTGTGTGCCTGTCTATCTGCTCTAACAAATCTCTTTCTTAAATAACGATCTGCCTCAGTGTCCCTCTCAGCTCAAGCCTGCGAGGACCCTGGTGGAAGGAGGTTGATCGTTAGAGTTCTCCCTACCTGCTTTCTCTCTCACTGCTTCCTTCATGCCAAGCACTGGCTTCATATTCTGCTGGTGAGGGGTTTTAGTTCTCCAGCAGCTCTGGCGTCTACACTGGGATTCTTCAGTGAGGCGCAAGACATTCTGGAGATACGAACAAGACCCAAGAGTGTGGGGTAGAACAGAAGAAGTCAACAGATGGTTGAGAAACCCAAGGCTGAGGGAGACTGAATGACATCTTCCCAAAAGAAAACCGTCAGAACAGGGGTTTGGAGGATGAATTTGGAAACAATCTAGAAAATTTTTTCTAAGGTAGATAGAATGAGAAATGAGCTGAGTGATTAGAAGTAGAAATGAACTATGAGTTTATATGTAAATTAAATGTTCTCCATTTGTGAATATGGCTGGATTAGAAGAAAACTGTAAGAAATTATAATGTATAGAAGCTTGAAATACTCCACGAAACATTAAGTGAATTATTTGGAGAATAAAATTCTTGTGAGATACGTGGCTGAGGACATCTGATTTGAATGTGAGAACAGTTACTTTATGAGATGAATTCAGATATTTGTCTATAGGGCAAATGACCACCTTTCTAGGGAAGGTGTGTAGACTGCAGGGAGGGAGCACTGTGCTTGGCTGTCCCCAGAGGAGACTCCTCTACATAAGCTGGCAGCCTCTACAAACAGTACTGTTGAGGACTAGCTAAGTTTTCACAATGCTCTGAACAGAACAGAAAATAAAGGACTGTGCTACAGAGTAGCATTCCTCTATATAAGCTGCCAGCCTCTAAAAACAGTACTGTCCCCAGAGGAGACTCCTCTACATAAGCTGCCAGCCTCTACAAACAGTACTGCTGAGCACTAGCTAAGTTTTCACAACGCTCTGAACAGAACAGAAGAAAAGGACTGTGCTAGCAAGTGTTTTTACTTCAAAGTTTCAAGTGGTATATAAAGTTAGGGAATGAGAGCAAAAGAAAATTTAAAGAAAGGAGAAACTGTAGAAAGATAGCTTTCAAAAAACATCGGTTCATGAGCGACATTCAGCTGACTGACAACATCCTTTTTACTTGTGGTTAAAGTAAGAATTTCTGAGAAATGAAACTGAATGTCTTTATTTAAAGGCAGAAAAAAGATGGTCTAAGCAGTAAGAGGAAACTATTAACTGGTTTATGGGAAACAGGGGCAGGGAAAGGCTGAACCTACATTAATCTTTCTATAAGGCTGACTGATTAGAACTCCAACTATTTTGGAGAGTTGGAATGCTGAATGTCACTCTAGTTACCTTGGGCTATCTTAGCCCCTGAAAAGTCATTTGTATCCACTTCTGTGTTTGACTGAAAAACCTTGTAACTAATCAGTAAGTTTTTTAAAATTTTTTATTTAACTTTTATTAATTACACTTTATTCATTTTGTATCCCCCCATAAGCCCCTCCCTCCTCCTCCCAGACCCACCCTCCGCCCCTTTTCTGCATGCATGCCCCTCCCCAAGTCCACTGATAGGGGAGGTCCTCCTCTCCTTCCTTTTGATCTTAGTCTATCAGTTCTCATCAGAAGTGGCTGCATTGTCAGGGTTCTAGGTTATCTCCATGAATAGTCCTTGGTTGGAGTATGAGTCTCTGGGAAGTTCCCTGTGTTCAAATTTTCTTGTTCTGTTGCTCTCCTTATGAAGTTCCTGTCCTCTCCAGCTCGTACTATTTCACACTTCTTACATAAAATTCCATTCACTCTGCCCATCAGTTGGCCATCAGGCTCAGCATCTGCTTTGATAGTCTGCAGGGCAGAGGCTTTCAGAGGCCCTCTGTGGCAGGTTCCTTGTTTGTTTCCTGTTTTCTTCTTCTGGCTTTCAGAGGCCCTCTGTAGCAGGTTCCTAGGTTGTTTCCTGTTTTCTTCTTCTTCTGATGTCCATCCTCTTTGCCTTTCAGGATGGGGATTGAACATTTTATTTAGGGTCCTCTCTTTTGCTTAGTTTGTTTAGATGTACAGATTTTAGTGGGTTTATCCTAAGTTATATGTTTATATAAGTGAGTATATACTGTGTGTGTCTTTTTGCTTCTGAGACAACTCATTCAGGATGATCCTTTCCAGGTCCCACCATTTACCTGCAAATTTCATGATTTCCTTATTTTTCATTGCTGAGTAATACTCCATTGTATAGATGTACCACAATTTCTGCCTCCATTCTTCAGTTGAGGGGCATATGGGCTGTTTCCAGCTTCTGGCTATTACAAATAAAGCTGCTACAAACATGGTTGAGCAAATGTCCTTATTATGTACTTGAGCCTCTTTTGGATATATACCTAGGAGTGGTATGGCTGGATCTTGAGGAAGCACGATTCTTAGTTGTCTGAGAAAGCGCCAGATTGATTTCCAGAGTGGTTGTACAAGTTTACATTTCCACCAGCAGTGGAGAAGGGTTCCCCTTTCTCCACAACCTCTCCAGCATGTGTTGTCACTTGAATTTTTGATCTTGGCCATTCGCATCGGTGTAAGGTGAAATCTCAGGGTTGTTTTGATTTGCATTTCCCTAATGGCTAATGAGGTTGAGCATTTCTTTAAGTGTTTCTCTGCCATTTGATATTCCTCTACAGAGAGTTCTCTGTTTAGCTCTGTTCCCCATTTTTTAAGTGGATTACTTGGTTTGCTCCTTTGCAGCTTCTTTAGTTCTTTGTTCATACTGGATATGAGTCCTCTGTCAGATAAAGGGTTGGTGATGATTCTTTCCCAATCTGTAGGTAATCAGTAAGTATTAAATTTAAGCAAACCCCTTGCCAATTAAGTTGGAGTACCCTATTGGGTTTTGTGTGTGTGTGTGTAATTAATAAAATAATTTAAGAATGGATCAAAAAAGAAGTTCAAGGGAAGTTTTATTTGTATTTAAAAAAAAAAACCCTCAGGGAGGGCAAGCTGTAAATCTTGAAGCAGAGAAATAAAGTCATGCCTTAGCATTAAGCTAGTATAAAGGTCAGCCACAAGGTAGACAAGCATCCACGTGGCAGTAAGGGTAACTTTAGAAAAAGGGGGGGCCAAAAAGTGTCAGGAAACACATGCTAACATGTTTCTGAGTAATTCAGTAAAGGGATCAACTTATACAACTGTATAGCGTTGGCTCTGTAGGCCACTGTACTAGGGGAATGAACTCTGGAATGGAAAAAGGACATTATCTCACTACAGGTATAATTATTCTTTCTCTCTCGTTAGCATGGCTTAAGCTGGGGGAGGATCCCTTGGCCAAGTGATTAACTAACCCCGTTTGATTATCTCTTACGGTAGCAAACAGTGACATGTTTCCAGCCATAGGTAGGTGCCATCCTTTACTGTAAGATGGGCACATGTGTGTATTAAAATGTCTTCTCAGAAACCAGACCAAGAACTTGCCAAACAAAGGAAAGTAGTAGAAACCTGGCAGTGTGCTGGCAATGGGCTCCAGACCAGCCTACTATCCTTCAACTGCTGTGTGCGCGTCAGGGTCAACAAGCGGAGAATTTCTGAATGTTCACGGGGATTGAGCCTGGCTTGGCCACTGCTGTTGATGCAGCCTAAACACACCATCTCCTGCTCCTCTTCCCTTGTAGCTGGACTTCTGCCCTGAAGCCTGGCTCTGGACCCTGACTTTCCCACGGTTAGTTTTGGGTTCCTTATCCTATCAATACACACTGTACTTGCATTTCTCTCAGCCCATTTTCAAACCTCTTTAACTCTGCTGTAGCCTCTTAGATATAGCTTCATTATGTAAACTGCACATATGAAAACGTATTTATTATGTGCTGTGTAGTGTGTCATATGAGAGTTAATATTTCGCCATTAAAATTGAGATAAAGAATCTGCATTTGCCACTATCAGAGTAGCAAAATAGATGAGGTGATCTGGCAAATTGCAGCTTTTAAAATTGGGGAACCTTGTGAATGTCTGTTATTCAATAAATACTGACACTGTGTTTGTGTGTTTCTGACATGGTGTGCCCATGACAAGGAACTTACAGCCAGAAGCAGAGGTTGCCTTCTAGAGGCAGAAATATAAGTAGTCAAGGGTTATATTAATTCAGTAGAGAAGCAGAAGCAATAGAATGAGTAGATATTAAATAATACAGTATATAGTAAATACCAAATTATTGGCTATTCTAATAAGTACTGTCTCAAACCAGAGAGGCTGAGAATCTGGTAAGCTGGTGAGTCCATATCAATAGACCCAAGATGGTGCTAGAGGCCTGGAGGTCTGCTGCTATTCAGTTTATGTTAGAAGCCTGAAGAAGATGGTTCTTTTTTTCTGTTTTTAATTTTTATTTTTATAGTAATTATAGTTTATTCACTTTGTATCCCAGCTATAGCCCCTTCTCTCCTCCCCTCCCAATCACACCCTCCCTCCCTCATCTCCTCCTATGCCCCTCTCCAAGTCCATGGATAGGGGAGGTCCTCCTCTCCTTTCATCTGATCCTAGCTTATCAGGTCTCACCAGAACTGGCTGCATTGTCCTCCTATGTGGCCTACCAAGGCTGCTCTCCCTTTCAGGGGAGGCAGTCAAAGAGCTAGCTACTGAGTTCATGTCAGAGACAGTCCCTGTTCCGCTAGAACTGGTATCCAAGAGTACTCACTTGGATACTGAGCTGTCATGGGCTATGTCCGAGCAGGGGTTCTAGGTTTTATCCATGAATGGTCCTTGGTTGGAGTATCAGTCTCAGCAAAGACCACTGTGCACCGTGCTGGTTCTAATAGCTACTATCCACAAAGTAATGCTTTGGCGACAGCAACAGAATAGACAAACCTCCAGCAAGAATGAAGGCAGGAGGCAGAAAGCAAAGCCTTCCTTCTCCCATATTCTATTACCTGGGCTGCCATCAGAAATTTGTTGCCCATGTGTAGGGTAGGTCTCTCCAGTCAAATTATCTGAATAAGAAAGTCCCTCAGGAAAGTACCCAGTGCTTGCCTTTCATGTGACTTACCGAAGAGACTGGGGCTGAGACAATGATAGGCACCGGACCTCACCTTGGCTAGCCTAATTCATTATGCATCTCTTCCTCCTACTGAAAAATGTTCTTCCTTTCAGGACCACAAGGATAAACACAGAAGAGGGTTGGGTGTCTCTGAACCTCTTATGCTTCTTTCCAATGTGTTACCCACATTGAATGTATTATCTACATTGAAAAAATCATTTTTCTACCTTTTGCTATTACTTTGGCTCTTTTAGTTGCCTACCAAGGACAGGGGCAGAAGGTGGCTTGTTGGGACACAAGCTGTGACTACAAGCTTGTTAAGGACATTTCTGGGGCTGCCTGCATTTTTTTTTAAACTCTGATGCTGAAAATATGATTTCCTCCCTCTTATCCCCTCCCACATTGCCCACCCTGCCCTCAGGAGCTAAGGTTGGCAGCTAGGCTGCCTTGTTTTTTAGTTTGTTTGTTTGTTTGTTTGTTTGTTTTTTCTCTAAAAGTCCAATAAATCTCTCCTTGAGATTCTTCCTCAGATCACTTTTAGCTACAAGAACTTGCACAAAAGAGCCCAAGAACGAAAGGAAACCTCTGTCAGCAGGAAGGAAAAGGAAGGTTCCTGTTTCTGAGGGTGGAGTTCAGCCCCTGACCTCAAAGAGCCCTAAATGTACCTGAGCAGATAGATGATCAGCAGCCTAGCAGCCTTGAGGAAGGTACATGATTTCCTAGCACTACTCTCTGGAGTAACAATCTGAAGACAGGAACTGGACTGCAAGGAGACAAGTAGGTGAAAGGGGAGAATATTGGGTAGACACAGAAACTAGAGTGGAAGAAAAATAATGAAAATTAGGGACACACATAGATTTTGTCATGCTAAAGCTACAGATAGAAATTTAATATTGCTATCCTACTAAAACCTAGGGCTCATAGCAAAACCAGACTTTAGTCCATGGCACCTCCAAGAATTAACAAACCATGAATTGATTCTTTAAACTGTGCTGTATGTACAGAGCTGGGTACTAAAATCTGCTTCTCCTCGGCCTTCTTTTGTTGGCTCTTTTCATTTCTGTTTAAAAGTTGTATCATTTGTTGGGATGAGCCAGGGGCTTGTTGACATGGAAGCCTTGAAAACATTCCCTTCTGTGACAGTGCTCATCCTGTGGATGCTAGTCCAAACTTTGAGATCGCTCCCCATGGCCTCTCAGATCAGGAAGACAGCTGATTCACTGCTCTTAGAGGCCTCCTATTTTTCTCTGATTTCTTGGTAATCTGTTGACTTGGGAGAAATGCCAAAATATTAATTATCCTTTAGCCTCTATATCCTCACTGATTTAGATCTCTAAATATGTTTGTTAAATACCCAGAGGGTCGGTTATAGCATTATTGAACAATGAATAAATTTGGCTGTATAATATTAAGATAAAGCTTGACAAGATTTTTTTTAATTTAAATCTGTTTCCTTATTTATTCACTTTACACCCCAATTGTAGCCCCCTCCTTCCTCTCCTTCTAGTCCCACCCTTCCTCTTTCTTTCTCCCTAGTCCTCTCCCCTAGTCCTCAGAAAGGGGGAGCCCTTCTCCCCTACAACTGACCCTAAACTATCAAGTCACATCAGGACTGCCTGCATCCTCTTTCTCTGTGGCCTGGCAAGATCCCTAACTACCCCGCCAACCCTTAGGGGATATAGAACTATTTAATTTGTTTACCTGATCTTGATTCAACTTTGGTATGTGGAATCTATCAAGAAAATTGTCCATTTCATTTAGATTTTCCAATTTTGTGTAGTATGGGGTTTTGAAGGAAGACCTAATGATTCTTTGGATTTCTTCAGTGTCTGTTGTTATGTCTTCATTTTCATTTCTGATTTTGTTTATTGGGATGGAATCTCTCTCCTTAGTTTGGCTAATGCTTTATCTTGTTGATTTTCTCAAAGAACCAGCTCTTGGTTTCCAAGGACCATGTGTGGATATAACCTAGAACCTCTGCTCGGAGGTAGCCCATCGTAGCTCAGTATCCAAGTGGGTACCCTAGTAAAGGGAACAGGGATAGTTTCTGACATGAACTCAATGGCAGGCTCTTTGACCTCCCCCACCCCCCGAGGGAGGAGAAGCCCTGCTAGGCCACAGAGGAGGACTTTGCAGCCAGTCCTGAAGATACCTGATAAACCAGGTCGGATGAAAGGGGAGGAGGTCCTCCCCTATCAGTGGACTTGGAAAGGGGCAGGGATGAGATGAGGGATACAGCAGGGATACAAAGTTAACAAACTGTAACTAATATTAAAAAAAAATCTACAAAAAAAAAAAAGAACCAGTTCTTGGTTTCATTAATTCTTTGAATTGTTCTCTTTGTTTCTAATTTATTGATTTCAGCCCTGAGTTTGATTATTTCCAGACGTCTTCTTGAGTGTATCTGCTTCTTTTTTTTTTTTCCTACTGCTTTCAGGTGTGCTGTGAAGTTGCTTGTATGTAACGTCTCTAATTTCTTAGTGAAGGCACTTAGTGCTATGAATTTTCCTCTTAGTACCGCTTTCATTGTGTCCTATAAGTTTGGGTATGCTGTGCCTTCATTTCCATTGAATTTTAGGAAGTTTTTAATTTCTTTCTTTATTTCTTCTCTTACCATATTGTCCTTGAGTAGCAAGTTGTTCAGTTTCTATGTGTGTGTAGGCTTTTTGTTATTTTTGTTATTTGTTGAAGTCCAGCTGTAGTCCATGGTGGTCTGATAGGATACAAGATTATTTCAATCTTCACATATCTGTTGAGACTTGCTTTACGACCAACTAGATGGTCAGTTTTGGAGAAGGTTCCATGAGGTGATGAGAAGAAGGTATATTTTTTAGTGTTTGGGTATAAAGTTCTGTAAATGTCTGTTAGGTCTATTTGATTTATGACATCTGTTAGTGTCATTACTTCTCGGTTTGGTTTCTGTTTCGTTGACCTGTCCTTTGGTGAGAGAGGGGTATTGAAGTCTCCCAGTATTACTGTGTGGGAAGCGATGTGTGGTTTAAGCTTTGTTAGTGTTTCTTTTACAAATGTGGGTGTCCTTGTATTTGGGGGGTAGATGTTCAGAATATCATCTCGGTGGGAATTTTCCTTTAATGAGTATGAAGCATCCTTCATCAATCTTTTGATTTTGATTGAAAGTCTATTTTAGTAGATATTAGAAAGGCTACTCCAGCTTGCTTCTTGGGTTCATTTGCTTGGAAAACCTTTTTCCAGGCCTTTACTCCCAGGTAATCTTTGTGGCTGAGGTGTGTTTCTTATATGCAGCACAATAATGGGTCTTGTTTACACATCTATTCTGTTAGTCTGTGTCTTTTCATTGGAGAGCTGATTCTTTGATGTAGAGAGAGATTAATGACTATTGACTGTTATTTTCTTTTGTTTTGATATTGCTTGTGGTACTGTGTTCGTGTGCTTGTCTACTTTTGGTTTTGCTGTAGTGAAGTTATTTATATCCTGTGTTAGCTAACCTCTTCACGTGGGAGTTTTTCTTCTAGTATCTTCTGTAAGACTGTGTTTGTACATAGATATTGTTTAAATTTGGTTTTGTCATAGAGTATCTTTTTTCTCCATCTATGGTGATTGAATGTGTTGCTTGATATAGTACTCTGGACTGGCATCTGTGGTCCCTTAGGGTTTACAAGACATCTGCCCAGGCCCTCTGGCTGTTATGGTCTCTGCTTAAGTCAGGTGTGATTCTGATAGGTTTGCCATTATATGTTACTTGGACTTTTTTTTTCCTTGCAGCTTTTAATATTTTTCTTTGTTCTGTACATTTAGTGTTTCGATTATTATGTGGTGGGAGGAATTTCTTTTCTGGTCTAATCTATTTGGTGTTCTGTAGGTCTCATGTATGCTTATAGGAATCTCTTTCTTTAGATTGGGGAAATTTTCTTCTATGATTTTGTTGAAAATATTTTCTGGGCCTTGGATCTGGGAATCTTTTCTCTATTTCTATTATTCTTGGTTTGGTCTTTTCCTAGGGTACTTGATTTCTTGAAGGTTTGTGTCAGGAATATTTTAGATTTAACATTTTCTTCGATGGATGCATATCTTTCTTCCATTGTATCTCCTACACCTGAGATTCTTTCCCGTATCTTGTATTCTGTTGGGGATGCTTACCTTTGTAGTTCCTGTTTTCTTCTCAAAGTTCTCTCTCTCCAGGATTTTCTGTTTGTGCTTCCTTTATTGTTTCTATTTCCATCTTCAGTTCTTGAACCGTTTTATTAATCTTCTTCACCTGCTTATGTTTTTCTGCATTTCTTTAAATGATTGGTCAATTCCTTCACCTGTTTGTTTGCATCTTCCTGTATTTCTTTTAGTGATTTATTCATTTTCTCTCTAAAGGCCACAATTTGTTTGACTGTATCTTCCTGTATTTCTCTAAGGGATTTTTATTCAATTCCTCCATTATCATTATCACAGGATAGATTTAAGGCCATTTTCTTGTGTTTCAGTTATGTTAGGGTATACAGGTCTGCTTGCCATGGGATAACCGGGTTCTGGAGATGCCATATTGCTCTGGCTTTTGTTGATTGTGTTTTTACACTGGCCTCTAGCCATCTGGATGTCTCTGGAGTTGGCCGATAGTTCTGGTGCCTGCTGGCATTGCCCAGGAAAAGCCCTGGGCCAGAAGCTGTATGTGTATGTTCCTGAAGGAGCCCTCTTCAGATGGTGAGTATGGTCTCAGACTATGGTGAAGTTCTCAGGGACTTGTCCATGGCTCATCTCAGATGTGTGATCCTGAGGACCAACTGGACTCCTCGGGAGCCTGGAGGCCCTCCTCTCCCAGGGGAAGTCCCTGAGTCAGCTGCACTGCTATTGCTTTCTTGCCCCGAGGTTAATGAGCTCGAGCTGCCCAGACACTATGCTCAGACACTGTATTTGCTGGGCCCAGCCATTTTTGGAGAACCTGTGAGCTCAGAGAACTGGGCGGTCTTCTTAGGGAGACAGGTTGAGCTTTGGAGCAGCAGCTGAGACTGTTTCTGTGGATCCTTAGTGTCAGGGGTCCAAGGTTGGAGTCAAGTGCCCCTGGTACCTGGAAGATATCCATGGGGCAGTGAGAGTGTTTGGGTGACCAGAAGCTGGGACTGACTATGGACTGGCAGGACCCTGAGAACTTTTCCTGGGACAAGCTGGATAACCTGAGGTTGGACCCACTTGGTTCCCTCACCTGAGAAGCACAGGTGCTGGCATTTGGGGGTCCACAGCATGGTCTGTTTGTCACTCTGTAATTGCTTCCGCCCTGCTGTTCAGATACTATGTGTGATCAGCACCAGCATCTTAGATTCCCCACAAATATTTTTAAACAAACCTTTATTTGTTTAAGACAGAGTTTCCTACTTAGAAACCATTTGTGGTTATTGTGACAAAACATAAAATCCTTGCTCATTAAATAAGTTTTTATAAATCTATAATACTCTCATATTTATTTAAGTGTGTGTGTGTGTGTGTGTGTGTGTGTGTGTGTGTGTGTGTGTGTGTTATTGATGTGGGTGCTGCAGGTGACATGTGAAGTCAGAGAATAACTTGGGGAAGCCAGTTTCTCCTAGCCTGTGAGCTCTGAGGATCAAACTTAGGTCATCTCTGCCCAAGATTTGGTTATGAGTCTCAGCATCTGCTTTGATACACTACTAGGTAGAGTCTTTCAGAAGCCCTCTGTGGTAGGCTCCTGTCCTGTTACTTGTTTTCTCCTACTTCCAATGTCCATCCAATTTATCTTTCTAAGTGAGGATTGATCATCTTACCCTGGGTCATCCTTCTTGTTTATTTTCTTTAGGTGTACAGATTTTAGTATGCTTATCCTATCTTATAGGTCCAGCATCCACTTTTAAGTGAGTATATACAGTGTGTGTCTTTCTGCTTCTGGGATACCTCACTCAGGATGATCTTTTCGAGTTCCCACCATTTGCCTGCAAATTTCATGATTTCCTTGTTTTTAATTGCTGAGTAGTATTCCATTGTGTAAATGTACCACAATTTCTGTATCCATTCCTCGACTGAGAGACCTCTGGTTGTTTCCAGGTTCTGGCTTTTGCAAATAAAGCAGCTATGAACATTGTTGAACAAATATCCTTGTTGTGTATTTGAGCATATTTTGGATATATGCCTAGGAATGGTATAGCTGGATGTTAGATAAATTTTTCTTCAAGATGTAAGAAATCATTTTGGCAACACTAAGTGAATAACCTTTTTAAGAAGTGTATGAAGGAAGACTCTCAATATTATGAATGTTATTGTTTCTGGGATAGTATCTTCTGTAATTCCCATTATGAAAAGAAAAAGTAACATGAAGGTATTCAGCAAATGTGTATGTAGGTGTGTTTATCACTTTGTATGTATCAGAGCTTAATGAAAATCTTCCAGTTATCATTTGTGAGGATATATTTATCATGTGTAAAGATTAGTTTTTTTAAAACAAATCTATTGTAATTAATCTAATCAAAGGATTTATGTATATATCAAAATATTTGACTAACAAAACATTTCATGATTTTTTAGATTTTATTATTCTTAACTCTTTTAACAGATAAATTTTAATTTATTAATTTTATGAACATGTATAGGAATAGTAAGATTTATGTAGTCAATGCTTAAATACATAGCTTAATGAAAATTATTTTATGAAGTAAAGAATGTTGTTCTAAATGACATAAGCCATAAGTAAAGTATTTTATGTTAATTATGTGTTTAAGATGTTTGCTTTGGGGCCTGGTATATTATCTAAAGTTGTACATAAGCCATTTTAGTAATTTATGAAATAGACTTTAAAATACTACTTTGTTGGGTTTATAGACATTAAGAGAACCTAAGCAGTATGCATGTA